>NW_027411755.1:27612744-28212744 GCF_047663935.1 Musca autumnalis
CTTGTTGGATGGCCTTAAAAATATTTCTTTAAAAATCCACGAGCCTTGGATGGCCTTAAAAATATTTCTTTAAAAATCCACGAGCCTTGGATGGCCTTAAAAATATTTCTTTAAAAATCCACGAGCCTTGGATGGCCTTAAAAATATTTCTTTAAAAATCCACGAGCCTTGGATGGCCTTAAAAATGTTTCTTTAAAAATCCACGAGCCTCAGATGGTCTTAAAAATGGCCTTAATTAAAAATGTCCACGAGCCTTGGATGGCCTTAAAAATATTTCTTTAAAAATCCACGAGCCTTGTTGGATGGCCTTAAAAATATTTCTTTAAAAATCCACGAGCCTTGGATGGCCTTAAAAATATTTCTTTAAAAATCCACGAGCCTTGGATGGCCTTAAAAATATTTCTTTAAAAATCCACGAGCCTTGGATGGCCTTAAAAATATTTCTTTAAAAATCCACGAGCCTTGGATGGCCTTAAAAATATTTCTTTAAAAATCCACGAGCCTTGGATGGCCTTAAAAATATTTCTTTAAAAATCTACGAGCCTTGGATGGCCTTAAAAATATTTCTTTAAAAATCCACGAGCCTCAGATGGTCTTAAAAATGGCCTTAATTAAAAATGTTTCTTTAAAAATCCACGAGCCTCAGATGGTCTTAAAAATGGCCTTAATTAAAAATGTCCACGAGCCTTGGATGGCCTTAAAAATATTTCTTTAAAAATCCACGAGCCTTGTTGGATGGCCTTAAAAATATTTCTTTAAAAATCCACGAGCCTTGGATGGCCTTAAAAATATTTCTTTAAAAATCCACGAGCCTTGGATGGCCTTAAAAATATTTCTTTAAAAATCCACGAGCCTTGGATGGCCTTAAAAATATTTCTTTAAAAATCCACGAGCCTTGGATGGCCTTAAAAATATTTCTTTAAAAATCCACGAGCCTTGGATGGCCTTAAAAATATTTCTTTAAAAATCCACGAGCCTTGGATGGCCTTAAAAATATTTCTTTAAAAATCTACGAGCCTTGGATGGCCTTAAAAATATTTCTTTAAAAATCCACGAGCCTTGGATGGCCTTAAAAATATTTCTTTAAAAATCCACGAGCCTTGGATGGCCTTAAAAATATTTCTTTAAAAATCCACGAGCCTTGGATGGCCTTAAAAATATTTCTTTAAAAATCCACGAGCTTTGGATGGCCTTAAAAATATTTCTTTAAAAATCCACGAGCCTTGGATGGCCTTAAAAATATTTCTTTAAAAATCCACGAGCCTTGGATGGCCTTAAAAATATTTCTTTAAAAATCCACGAGCCTTGGATGGCCTTAAAAATATTTCTTTAAAAATCCACGAGCCTTGGATGGCCTTAAAAATATTTCTTTAAAAATCCACGAGCCTTGGATGGCCTTAAAAATATTTCTTTAAAAATCCACGAGCCTTGGATGGCCTTAAAAATATTTCTTTAAAAATCCACGAGCCTTGGATGGCCTTAAAAATATTTCTTTAAAAATCCACGAGCCTTGGATGGCCTTAAAAATATTTCTTTAAAAATCCACGAGCCTTGGATGGCCTTAAAAATATTTCTTTAAAAATCCACGAGCCTTGGATGGCCTTAAAAATATTTCTTTAAAAATCCACGAGCCTTGGATGGCCTTAAAAATATTTCTTTAAAAATCCACGAGCCTTGGATGGCCTTAAAAATATTTCTTTAAAAATCCACGAGCCTTGGATGGCCTTAAAAATATTTCTTTAAAAATCCACGAGCCTTGGATGGCCTTAAAAATATTTCTTTAAAAATCCACGAGCCTTGGATGGCCTTAAAAATATTTCTTTAAAAATCCACGAGCCTTGGATGGCCTTAAAAATATTTCTTTAAAAATCCACGAGCCTTGGATGGCCTTAAAAATATTTCTTTAAAGATCCACGAGCCTTGGATGGCCTTAAAAATATTTCTTTAAAAATCCACGAGCCTTGGATGGCCTTAAAAATATTTCTTTAAAAATCCACGAGCCTTGGATGGCCTTAAAAATATTTCTTTAAAAATCCACGAGCCTTGGATGGCCTTGAAAATATTTCTTTAAAAATCCACGAGCCTTGGATGGCCTTAAAAATATTTCTTTAAAAATCCACGAGCCTTGGATGGCCTTAAAAATATTTCTTTAAAAATCCACGAGCATTGGATGGCCTTAAAAATATTTCTTTAAAAATCCACGAGCCTTGGATGGCCTTAAAAATATTTCTTTAAAAATCCACGAGCCTTGGTTGGCCTTAAAAATATTTATTTAAAAATCCACGGGGTTCTTTCTGATGGCCTTAAAAATATTTCTTTAAAAATCCACGGGGTTCTTTCTGATGGCCTTAAAAATATTTCTTTAAAAATCCACGAGCCTTGGTTGGCCTTAAAAATATTTATTTAAAAATCCACGGGGTTCTTTCTGATGGCCTTAAAAATATTTCTTTAAAAATCCACGAGCCTTGGATGGCCTTAAAAATATTTCTTTAAAAATCCACGAGCCTCCGATAACCTTAAAAATATTTCTTTAAAAATCCACGAGCCTCCGATAACCTTAAAAATATTTCTTTAAAAATCCACGAGCCTCCGATAACCTTAAAAATATTTCTTTAAAAATCCACGAGCCTCCGATAACCTTAAAAATATTTCTTTAAAAATCCACGAGCCTTGGATGGCCTTAAAAATATTTCTTTAAAAATCCACGAGCCTTGGATGGCCTTAAAAATATTTCTTTAAAAATCCACGAGCCTTGGATGGCCTTAAAAATATTTCTTTAAAAATCCACGAGCCTTGGATGGCCTTAAAAATATTTCTTTAAAAATCCACGAGCCTTGGATGGTCTTAAAAATATGTCTTTAAAAATCCACGAGCCTTGGATGGCCTTAAAAATATTTCTTTAAAAATCCACGAGCCTCGGATGGCCTTAAAAATATTTCTTTAAAAATCCACGAGCCTTGGATGGCCTTAAAAATATTTCTTTAAAAATCCACGAGCCTTGGATGGCCTTAAAAATATTTCTTTAAAAATCCACGAGCCTTGGATGGCCTTAAAAATATTTCTTTAAAAATCCACGAGCCTCTGATGGCCTTAAAAATATTTTTTAAAAATCCAGGAGGCTCTGATGACCTTAAAAATATTTCTTTAAAAATCCAGGAGGCTCTGATGGCCTTAAAAATATTTCTTTAAAAATCCGCGAGGCTCTGATGGCCTTAAAAATGTTTCTTTAAAAATTCAGGAGGCTCCTCTGGTGGATTTAAAAATGTTTCTTTAAAAATCCACGAGCCTATAATGGCCTTAAAAATGTTTCTTTAATAATCCACGAACCCATCATGGCTTTAAAAATCCACGAGTCTCCGATAACCTTAAAAATATTTCTTTAAAAATCCACGAGCCTCCGATACCTTTAAAATATTTCTTTAAAAATCCACGATCCTTCGATAACCTCAAAAATATTTCTTTAAAAATCCACGAGCCTCCGATAACCTTAAAAATATTTCTTTAAAAATCCACGAGCCTCCGATGACCTTAAAAATATTTCTTTAAAAATCCACGAGCCTCCGATAACCTTAAAAATATTTCTTTAAAAATCCACGAACCTCCGATAACCTTGAAAATATTTCTTCAAAAATCCACAGCCCTCAGATGGTCTTAACAGCATTTCTTTAAAAATCCACCAGCCTCTGATGGCCTTAAAAATATATTTTTTTAAATCCACGAGCCTCTGATGGCCTTACAAATATTTCTTTAATAATCCACGAAGCCATCAGAGCCTTAAAAATATTTCTTTGAAAATCCACTAGCTTCAGATGGCTTTAAAAATATTTCTTTAAAATCTCTTTAAAGATGTTTCTAGGCTCAGAAGACCTTTCAAGGGGTTTCTATGCTCAGATGACCCCTTGGTAGGAGTTTATATGCCCAGAAGACCCTTTTAAAAGGATTTGCTAGGCTAAGAAGACCTCATAAAAGAAGTTTCTACGCTCAGAATATCCCTTTAAACGTTTTTAGGCTCATACGAAGTTTTTGAAGTGGTTTCGAGGCTAAGTATACCACTTTAAAGAGGTTTCTAGGCTCAGGAGACCCATTAATCCTCCACTTATTTTGTCTATTTAAATTTTTCTAATTAACCTCTCTACCTTTTTCGTTGCAGCATCGCATTTGGAATTATATGGAAACCCATGAAGATTTCCAACGTGAACCTGAAACCCCCTCGCTGGAGAGACAACGTCAATTGGCCAATAAACGTCAACATTTGTTGTATCATCAGAATTTCTATGGGCTAGCTGAATATATTTCCCATCCCCATTTGTCATTGGCTGCTGCCCAGGCTATGTTCAGTTATGAATTCAGTTTCTCCGTGAAATATTCCCTTTCGAATGGTATGTTCCCCAGCACAATTCTTTCCTTGGGTACAGAACGTTTGGGTTCGTATGCCAGCAAGATTCAAAATGGTGAAATTGTTGGTGCTTTTGCTTTGACGGAAATATCTCATGGTACAAATGCTCGTGGTATGCGTACCCGTGCCACCTATGATAATAAGACCAAGGAGTTTATTATTCACACACCCGATTTCGAGGCTGCCAAATGTTGGGTTGGTAATTTGGGTAAAACATGTACCCACGCTATTGTCTATGCTCAGCTGTATGTACCCGATGATACGTATGTGGGTTTGTGTGCCTTCTTGGTGCCCATTCGTGATGAGAGGACTTTGATGGCTTTCCCCGGAGTTACTGTGGGTGACTTGGGTGAAAAAGTTGGTCTCAATGGTATTGATAATGGGTACGTTTGGTCACTAACTAATCCTCTTACTTTAACTAATCCTATCTTTTTGCCTCTTCCAGCTTTGTCATGTTCAACAATTACCGCATTCCCAAGGATAACCTCTTGTCCAAGACCGGTGATATTGATGAACAAGGCAACTACAGCAGTCCCATCAAGGACAGCCGCAAACGTTTGGGTGCCTCTTTGGGAGCCTTGTCAGCTGGTCGTGTAAACATTTGCAATTTGGCTAATGTAGCTTTGGGCAAAGCCATCACAATTGCCACCAGATACTCGGCAGCCCGCAAACAATTTGGTCCCGATGAAACCTCTGAGGAATGGCCTGTTTTGGAATATCAATCACAGGTGAGTTTTTGCATTTTTTCTTAAAAAAGGAAATAATAGCTAAGGTTTTTTCCTACCTTCCCAGCAATACCGTCTCTTCCCCCACTTGGCCACCGCTTATGCCTTGAACATTTTCAGTCTGTGGTTGGGTCATCAAAATGTCGACATGACCATGCGTTCCTTTATGGGTGAGGACACCTCGGCTGTGGGTATGGAAATGCATGCTGCATCTTCGGCCTGTAAACCCGTTTGCACCTGGTCAGCCCGTGATGGTATCCAAGAGTGTCGTGAAGCTTGTGGTGGTCATGGTTATTTGAAAGCCTCCGGTTTGGGTGATTTGCGTAACGACAATGATGCCAATTGTACCTATGAAGGTGAAAACAACACTTTGATCCAACAAGCTTCGAATTGGTTGGTTGGTCTGCGTCGTTCCAATGCCAATTTCGTCGATGTCTCACCCATGAACACTGTGGCTTTCTTAAAGGATATGGATCAAATATTGAAACAGAAGGCGGAAGAAAAGAATGCCAAGGAAGTGGCATGTCCTCACAGTAAGTGTTGAAGGGAGATACACATACATATGTTTCCACAAATATCATAGGTGGGAGCGAAGGATGGATACAATGAAGACGTCGCATCTTTAGAATATTTGTATCTATAGAAGACCTCTTAAGGATAATTTATATCTGTAGGAGTCCTCTCAAAGGTTCTTCTCCGCATAGAATAACCCTAAAAGAGTCTTCAATTTACAGAAGACCTCTTAAATGGGTCTTCCATGTATAGAAATTCCCGTAAGGCGACATTCTATGTACAGAAGGTATCTCTTCTAGAATATCTTAACTGAATAAGACCCGTTTAAAGGGTCTCCATACTATAGAAGGGGTCTCCTTATCTCAAGAGACCTATCAAAAGGGTCTTCTTACTATATAACACCTCTCAGGGGGGATTTTTATTATAAAAGACTCCTCTTTCTACTATAGGAAACCTCTTAAATGTCAACCTCCTATAGAACACCATTAAAAGAGGTCTTTTAACTATAGAGGACCTTATAAAGGGGGTATCTTACTATAGAACACCTATCAGAAGGGTATATTTCCTATAGAAAATTTGTATATTTCCTATGGAAAACCCCTCAACGGAGTCTTCTTACTATAGAAGACAGCTCAGAGGGGTCTTCTTATAGAGGACCTCTCAAAGGGATATATTTACTATAGAACACCTCTCAGAGGTGTCTTCCTACCATAGAAGACCCCTTAAATCGGTCTACTTTCTTCTTCTACAGAAGACCTCTCAAAGGGTATTCTTACCATAGAATACCTCCCGACGGATTTTTCTTACTATAGAAGACAGACCCCTTTGAGTTTTCTTAATTCAAAGGGTTCTTCTTACTATAAAAGGTTCTTCTTTCTATAGAACACCTCTTAAAGAAGTCTGTTTACTTCTCAAAAAGAACTTCTTAGTATAGAACACCTCTCAGAGGGGTCTTTTTATTATAGAACACCATTCAAAGGGGTCTTCCTACTATAGAAGTGCTCTTAAATGGGTCTTCTTTCTATATACGACCTCTCGAAGAGGTCTTCTTACTATAGAGGTCTCTCAAAGGAGTATTTTGACTATTAAAAATATCACAAATAGGTCTTCTTACTATAGAAGACCTCTCAAATGCGTATTCTCACTATAGAAGATTCTCAAACGGGTTCTTAACACAGCAAACCTCTCGAAGGGGTGTTCTTACTATAGAAGACCTTCAAAGGGGTCATTTTACAACAGAAGACATATCGAAGATTTCTTTTTACTACAGAAGGCCTCTCATTTGGATATTTTTACTCTAGAAGACACCATAAAGGGGTCTTCTTACTATAGAAGGCCCCTCAAAGGGGTCTTAATATTACACAAGACCTCTGTTAGGGGTCTTCTTACTATAGAAGACTTCTCAAAGGAATGTCCTTACTGTAAAAATCGCCTCATAGGTGCCTGCTTCCCATAGAATACCTCTCAAAGGGATCTTCTACTACAGAATTATTTACAGAGACCTCTCTTTTTATTACATAAGAGGTCAAAGGCTTATTCTTACTATAGAACACAACTATAAGTGGTCTTCTTACTATAGGGAAGCTTTCAAAGGGGTCTTTTGGCAATAGAGGACCTCCCAAAGGGTTTTTTACTGTAGAAGATTTATCCATGGGGTCTTCTTACTATAGACGACTTCTCAAAGGCATCTTCTTACTGTAGGACACCTCTCAGGGTGTCTTCCACTATAGAACACTACTAAAAGTGTTCTTCTTACTATAGGGAACCTCTCAAGGGGTCTTCTGACTATAGAAAATCTCTCATACGGGTCTTCTTAACATCGAGGACTTCTCAAAGGGGTCTTCTTACTATAGAAGACCTCTTAAATATGTCTTCTTATTACAGAAGACATCTCAAAGGGGTATTCTTACTATAGCAAACCTCTGAAAGGGGTCTTCTTATTTTAGAATACATCTCCAATGGGTCTTCTTACTATTGAAGACATTTCAAAAGGGGGTTCTTACTATAGAAAACCTTCCAAAGGGGTATTTTTACTATAGAAGTCAACTCAATGAGGACTTCTTATTATAGAAGGGGTATTTTTCCTATAGAAGACATCACAAAGAGGCCTTCTTACTATAGAAGACCTCTCAAAGGGGTCTTCTTATTACAGAAGATCGCTCAAAGGGGTCCTCTTACTACAGAAGACATCCCAAAAGGGGTATTTTTACTATAGAAGACATCACAAAGAGGCCATCTTACTATAGAAGACCTCTCAAAGGGGTCTTCTTACTATAGAATATCTCTCAAAGGGACATTTTTATTACAGAAGACCGCTCAAAGGGGTCCTCCTACTATAGAAGACATCTCAAAGGGGTATTTTATTTACAGAAAACCTCTCTAAGGGATATTTTTATTACAGACGACCTCTCTAAGGGTTATTTTTACTATGGAAAATCTCTTAAAAGGGTCTTCTGACTATAGAATGCTACTATAAGTGGTTTTATTAATATAGAGAACCTCTCAAAGGGATCTTCTCACTATAGACGAACTCTCAAAGCTGTACTTTTACTATAAAAGACCACTAGAAAGGGTCTTCTTATTATAGAAGACATCTGAAGAGGCTTTTCTTACTATAGGTTTCTTAAAGGAGTCTTCTTACTATAGAAGTCCTAACAATGTGGACTTTTTACTATAGAAGACCTATCAAAGAGAAATTTTTACTATGGAAGACCTATCAAAGGGGTATTTTTTTACTGTAGAAGATCCCTGGAAAGGGTCTGCTACTGTAGAAGGCCTCTCAAATGAGTACTCTTACTATAGAAGACATCTGAAAGGCTCTTCTTACTATAGTAGTACTTTTAAATGTGTCCTCTTAATATAGATGTCCTTTTAGAGGAGTCCTCTTAATATAAAAAGTCCCCTTAAAGGGGTCTTCGTTCTAGAGAAACGCTCTCAAAGAGGCCTTCGTACTATAAAAGACCTATTACATAGGTCGTCTTATTATAGAAGACCTCTTAAAGAGTTCTTTGCTCTATAGAAGACATATTAAATAGGTATTGTTACTTATGAAGAACTCTTAAAGGACCTTCTTAATATAGAAGGGCTCTTAGAGGGACCTTCTTACCATAGAATAACTCTTTAAAGGGACGTATCAAATTCCGGTTTCAACGAAAAAGAATTCTCTCTTGTGGACTTACAATTTCTAATTCTCCCTTTCTTCTTTGTTTCTCCCTCTAGATCTCCTCAAGGCTTTGAATTGGTTGGTTGCCTATCAATTGGAACAGACCGTGAAGCGTGTTGAAGCCTTAAAGGCCCAAGGTTTGGATGCCTTCAAGACACGTAACAATATGCAAGTATTCGCCGCTCAAACCCTCTCAATTGTCTATGGTCAACGTACAATTTATGCCGTTTTCTATAATTTCGTAATGAAATTACCTGAAAGCAATGAAAAACAGGTGTTGCTGAAATTATTGACCATGTATGGTTGTCATATGGTTACCAAGAACTCCGGCATATTCTATCAAGGAGGTTATTTCCGTCAAAATGGTCAGTTGGAATTGTATCAAGAGGCCATATTGAATTTGTTGCCAATGTTGAAGGATGAAGCTATCACTTTGGTCGATGCTATTGCCCCACCAGATTTTATTTTGAACTCACCATTGGGTATGAGTGATGGCAATGTAAGTTAGATGGAGTTTTTTCTTTTTATTACAATTTACTTTAATGCGTCCATTGTTATTTTTTCCTTTCAGGTTTACAAACATTTGCAACGTGCCATTATATCCACACCCGGAGTCTTTGAACGTCCTGAATGGTGGCGTGAGGTTACCTACAAAGATTATATTGAAAAGTCCAAAATGTAAAACTTTGGGCAGGTGAAGGCAGGCTGTGAGAAACTAAAAATTGAAATATTAGGCAATATAAAAAAAATAAATTATTGTTGTTTTGTGGTTGTTTTTCTTTTGTAATATAAATAAATAAATATAATTTTTGTTACATATTTTTTATACATAAAAATTAAATAACTGTGCGTTTTACACTTTCAATTTTGGGAGTTTGGAGTGTTTTGGAAACTATAAACTAAAATTAAATTAAATTTGTTTCTAAGTAGATTTTCTTCTTCTCTTTCTTAACAACTACAATAACATAACATTGTATATGGGCATCGTCATCATTGTCATTTTCTTCATTTCTTGTTAGCTTTGGTTTAGTTAGTGTCCGCCTCTCCTCCATCGTACTGTACACATTTCTATGTATAAATATTTACAAAGTTTTTCCTTTTAAAAAGTGAAAAATAATACATCACAGTAATTTTTATGAAACGTTTTAATATCATGTGGAATATGACAAGCTTTAGAAGCAACTGCTAGGAAATTTCTCCAGAACCGGATTCAAAGAAATCTTCTTCCATATTATTACTGCTGGGTGGACTTGTTGTCGTCGTCGTTGTGGTAGCCGGTGATGTGTCTCCCACATTAGTCCCTGTTGGCGTTAGCAGCTTATCAATATTGGCTAGAGTATTTTCAGTTTGTTCCAACATTGGTATCTGTTGTGGTAAATCACTGGTAGCCCATAGATATAAGTCAAGTGTTTTTTCTGTACATTCGGCGATAAATCGAACAAACGGTCGTATATCACCTTCATTGGCAATTTGGAGATATTGATAGTATTTGTGTCTGTAACGGGGAAAGAATAAATAAGTTATAATTTAATTCATGGAAGATAAGTTCAAAATGACGTCCAAAGGAGGACTATATTTTGCAGAAGAAACAAGTTACAATTTAATTCATGGAAGATAGGTTTAAAAAGACGTCCAAAGATGGACTATATTTTGCAGACTTCCCTGAGGCGTTCTTTTTTAATAGAATAACGCTTCCCGCAAATAAACACCTCTTTAAAGTATTTTCTTACTATAGAAGACCTCTCAAAAGTGTCTTCTTTCTATAGATGACATCTCTAAGCGGTCTTCTTACTATAGAAGACATCTCTAAGGGGTCTTCTAACTATATAAGACCTCTTAAGGGGGTCCTCTTACTTTATAAGACCTTTCAATGGGGTCTTCTTACTTTAGTAGAACTCTCAGAGGGGTCGTCATACTATAGAAAACCCCTCAAAGGGGTCTTCTTACTATAGAAGACCTCTCAGAGGGGTATTTATACCTTAGAATGCATTCAAACGGGTTCTTCTTACTATAGAAGACTTTCAAAATGGGTCTACTTGCTATAGAAGACTTTCTAAGGGATCTTCTTACTATCGAAGTCTTCTATAGAAAATAGACTATAGAAAATCTCTCAGAAGGTTATTCTTACTATATAAGACCTCTTAAAGGGGTCTTCTTGCTATAGAAGACATCGTAAAGTGGCCTTCTACTTTAAAAGGCCTCTTCAAAAGGTCTTCCTACTACAGAAGGCCTGTCAGAGGGGTCTTCTTACTATAGAAGACATCTAATAGTGGGGTTTCTTACTAAAGAAGACTTCTCAGAGGGGTCTTCTTACTAGAGAAGGCCTCTCAAAGGGGTCTTCTTACTGTAAAAAAATTCTCAAAGTGATATCCAAACTCTATAGAACCTCTGAAATGGGTCTCCTTCATAAAGAGTATCTATGAAAGGGGTCTTCTTACTATCGAAAACCTGTAAACGGGATCTTCTTACTATAGAACACCTCTTAAATGGGTACACTTAATACATAAGACATCTTAAAAGGGTAGTATTACTGCAGAATACATCTTAAATGGGTCTACGTGCTATAGAATTTCAGTCAAAGGGTCTTCTTACAAAAAAATGCCTCTCAAAGGGTCTTCTTACTATAGAAGACCTCTCAGTGGGATCTTCTAACTATAGAAGAGCTCTCAGAGGGGTCTTCTTAATATAGAAGACTTCTCTGAAGGGTCTTATTATTACAGAAGACCTCTCGGAGGGATCTTTTTACTATAGAAGGCCTCTCAGAGGGGTCTTCCTACTATAGAAGACCTTTCAGAGGGTTCTTCTTACTACAGAAGACCTATCAAATGGATCTTCTTATTATAGAAGACCTCTCGGAGGTGTATTTTTATTATAGAAGATCTCTCGGAGGTGTCTTCTTACTGTAGAAGACCTATCGGAAGACCTCTTCTATCTATAGAAATCTTTACAAATTGGCCCTCTTACTATAGAAGACGTCTCAGAGGGGTCTTCTTACTATAGAAAACCTCTCAGAGGGGGTTTCTTACTATAGAAGACCTCTCAGAGGAAGCTTTACTAATTGGTCCTCAGAGGGGTCTTCTTACTATAGTAGACCTCTCAGAGGGGCCTTCTTACTAGAGAAGACCTCTTAGAGGGGTCTTCTTAATATAAAAGTCTTTCTAAAATGGGTCTTCTTGCTATAGAAAAAGACCTATCAAAGGAGTCGCTTTACCATGGAAGACCTCTCAAAGCAGTTTTCTTTGTATATATGAATCACAGGGGTCTACTTGCTATAGAAGGCATCTTAAAAGAGTAGTCTACTATAGAATGCCTCTTCAAAAAGTCTTCTTACTATAGAAGACCTCTCAGAGGTCTTCTTACTATAGAAGACCTATCAGATGTGTCTCCGTACTATAGAAGACATATAAGAGGGTTCTTATTACAGAAGACCTCTCGGAGGGGTCTTCTTACTATAGAAGGCCTCTCAGAGGGGTCTTCCTACTATAGAAGACCTTTCAGAGGGGTCTTCTTACTACAGAAGACCTATCAAATGGATCTTCTTATTATAGAAGACCTCTCGGAGGTGTATTTTTATTATAGAAGATCTCTCGGAGGTGTCTTCTTACTGTAGAAGACCTATCAGAAGACCTCTTCTATCTATAGAAATCTTTACAAATTGGCCCTCTTACTATAGAAGACGTCTCAGAGTGGTCTTCTTAATATAGAAAATCTCTCCGAGGGGCCTTCTTCTTATAGAAGATATTTCAGAGGGGTCTTCATTCTATAGAAGCCCACTGAAATAGGTCTTCTTACTATAGAAAACCTCTCAAAGGGGTCATCTTACTATAGAAGATCTCTCAGAGGGTTTCTCTTATTTTAACAGACCTCTCAAAGAGGTCTTCTTACTATAGAAGACCTCAAAAAAGATTCTTCTTACTATATATAAGACTTCCAGAAGGGTTATTTTTACTATAGAGGACCTCCAAAATGGATCTTCTTAAATTAGAAGATTTCTCAAAGGGTTCTTTCTACTGTAGAAGACCTCTCAATGGTGTCTTCTTTCTATAAAAAGAGTATAAAGGGTTCTTCTTGCTATAAAAGACTTTCATAGAGGTCTTCTTACAAGAAGAAGGCCTGTTAAATGGGTCTACCAACCTTTCAACGCGAGGTTCTTACCGTTGCATTTATGAAGTCAGTCGATCATTTTATAATACATCTTAAGGTGATGCTTTCATATTCCTTCTTAGCAGTCTGTTAAGCTATAGAAACCTCTGATAAGAGATATACTGTGTTTATTGACTCCACGTTTATTGACCTATAAGTGTCTCTAGAAAATCTTAATCATTTTTTATTGTCTTTGTGTGTTTCTAAAATATAAAATCTTTTGTTTTATTTTTATTTTTCTCTTTGTCTTTTGTCGTCGTTCAGCTCATTGGTTGCCTTCTAAATTCTTTAAAAGGTCCATGGTTTGTGAGTCCAGCTCCCTGAAGTCATTATAAAGCAGCTATTAATGTGGTCTTACGATACAACTATAATTCGTCAAATAGTCGATTTTTATTGTCTTCGGCAGACCTTTAAAAGCATTAATACATACATACATACATATGTTCCCACAACATCCCTGAAGGGACAAGGAAGAGGGAGGACAAGGAGGACAAGCATTAATAGTTGATGTTCAAATAGTTCTGAAAGTTATCTTTATGGAAGTCCATATTTTCTTACCTTTGTTGCTTTGGTATAATTACGGGAGGGTAACCAGCCCTCATTAATAACGTGTTCATTAAAAGTCTGGAAGTTCTGCCATTGCCATCGATAAATGGATGGATGTGCACCAATTTGTAATGGGCCAGAGCTGCATGCCTATGCAACAAATAAATGATGCGGTTGTTATGGAACATAAGTCAGAGTTATCTTTAACTTACTTTATGGGATGCAGTGAAAGACTTTGTTCAGAATTTAGCCAATTTTCAAAGTGACGCATGAGTATGGACAAATCACCTGGTCCTGGCGGTACATGCCCACCAACGTAAACTTGGGTGCGACGAAATTCACCACCCTCAATGGGATCAACGTGGCCCAAGACTCGTCGATGTATTTCCAAAATGTCCTTCAACGTTATTTCCATTCTGCAAGAAATTTAGATTAGTTCTGGTTTTGGATGAATGATTAATTTTAGATACTCACTTATTAACCAAACTTGCATTAATAAATTTCATGGCCAAATCTAAACCCAAAATTTCATTATGCTCATCTATTGATTTCCCATCAACAGCCATGCGTGTCTCGAGTATGGATCGCGTTTGAGCCAATGTCATAGTGTTACCCTCAATACCCACAGAATGATAGATATGCTGGAAATAAGCCTCCTTCTTAGCTCGTCTTAGAGCTGCGTTCGATTCATGTATTCCCGACAGAGCATCACGTTTACGATCCAACTCCAGCAGACGCCTTTCGTCAATGGATTGTACAATTGCAGCGGTGCGTTGGCGATGAGCCACAGCTTCCGAGCAACCAGGATTAATTGTTAAAGCTTGAAAATAGTATTGATCAGCGAGAACAATATCTCGCTGTTCCAAGTATTCACCATATCTGAGCAAGACTTCAGGATGCTTGGGTGCTAACGCATAGGCATGTTCAAATAAACGTTGAGCCTTTTCCTCCTTGCCCGACTGATGCATATGCTGGGCAATTTTTAAGTTAGCCAAGGCCTCTTTGACATTGGTATCGTCTTCTGGTGGTAGGTTAGCTACGGCTGCACCACTTTCACCATAAAATTCTTTTATGGCTTGCTGTTGTTGTTCCTCTGCTTCCTTAGAATAAATGGCAAAATCATCGCGTATCTGCAGGTAATGTTCTGCCGGCAAATGTTGCAACTGATGTTGTTGAATTTGTCCTGCCCATGGCATGTGATAATAGATACAAGCTGCCAGAACACCAGACAGGAATACAATTAAGTGATGATATGTTAAATGTAAGACAAGAGAATTGCGTGGTCCTGTAGCTGTTGCTGCTGCGGCCACAACGAAATCACTAACTTCCATGGGAAATGTTGGCTGTCTGTCCAGGCAAACATTCGCGACATGATTTGCTTTGTGTCCAGTAGACAGACGTCGAGGTTTTGTCATGTTGGCTTGTTGTGTCTGGAAAGGGAAGAAGGAACAAGTTACAAATAGGAAATAACTTCGAAAGGATGTCCAAAAGAGAAGTATATTTCACTGCTGTAAAATCACATACAGACATGTCTGTATGTCATGTTTGCTTGTTTGAACTTACACGTCGCGCTTTTTTGTGGTCACTCTTTCTTACTCTCTTGAAATTAATTCTATAAGTTGGCGTTTTTTCGGAATGTTTTACACAGATTTATTGTAATTTCCATTATTTTTTTTAATAATTTAAACGTTGTTTCTGGTTGCTGTTGTCAGCTCGAATTGACTCTGACGTGTATTTTTGCCAGCCAAACTCGAAAGAGAATGGACGATAAAGATATAAAGATGATAAAGATTGAAGACAAAACAAACTGTGTCCATTGTTTACGAATGAGACTTGGGAAAACTGGACAAATCGATGTGGCAAACAAAAAGAGAAGAGAGTTTTTTGTTTCAGTGCTGCCAAAGTTCAACCAAGATAAATGCAGCCAATAATAACTTACGTTCGTTTGAAGGCCCCGGCACATACGGTCCGTTCAGCATCGCGTTACAACAACCACATGAAAACTTCAAGAACAAACTTGGCATCACTTACACTTTTTTCATATGGTTGTTGTTTAAAGCGTGACGCGTCGCACATACGGTCCGTTGAGCATCGCGTTACAACAACCACATGTACACTTCGCGACGCTCAACGCATCGTATGTGCCGAGCGCTTTAGAGTTGCCCTAATTGTTGTAGAATTTAAAATTTAAATTCAACTTATTAGTTTAGTAAACGCATGGTACAGTAATGTATAAGTGCCCAGCAAAAAGTTTGCATCCACGGATGCAGTTGTACGGTACATTTGCCGTTGATGTACATCTTTTCCTATGAATTCACCTATGAATTTTACAAGAGAGCGCGCAGCTAGGATGCACTCCATTTTCGATCCAAATCACAACTTAAGATGCAATGCTTTGGATTAAATTTATGTATATGCATTCTTCGGATTGCATTTTTAATCGGTCTAAAGATGCAATTAAAATGCAAGCCATTGCGAAATATCCCAAAATAAATAAAATGCATTTATTATTTGTGTAAAACAAGTACACAAAGAACTTTATTATATAAACACAAATTAAAAAAAAAAAGATTCCATTAAATTCAATCACATTTGAGCTTACTTCCTCCGTTCTCGATTTAATCCTATTGCATCTGATTTTCTTTCATCATCCTAAAGTTTTTTTATGTTGCCTTCCCATCACTAGTTCAGCTTTTGACAGGGACTCCAACTCCACTCCATTAAAAATGTCCGTCTCGTGAATTACCGCAAAAATTTTCGAAACTTATGTTTGGTTTACATTCGGCGTCGTTTCGTGATTTCGAAGGCGTTTCCTGATTTCGCACGGAATCAAGCTAAATTTATCATGATTTCGCATACAAAAATGAAATCATCTCATTTTGTGATTTCAGCGAAATCAACATCGAAATCACAGTACACATGATATACAACCCTGGTTTTGCCTAAAAAAGTACCAAAAGTTGCAACACTTTTCACGTATCATAATAAATAAGGTAGATGGTCAATTGCTGCAACAAAAAATGTTAGTATAAAACTTTGTAAACAATGTGACAAAATTATTAAATTACTTTGTTACAATCATGGCAGAACTACCAGGTAGTGGTATCACACCAGCTGATCGAATATGACAAGTCATATCCCTTTATAAAAAAATTATTTTTGTTTTAATTTCCCCAACAACATAAAGAAAGTTTTGACATAACATATTCAAAATTTTACGATGCCACTACCTGGGTAATTGTTCCATGGTTACAATGCTATTTTTAGTCCCAATTTACATTGGGCGAGTTTACTTGCGGCAATTGTCATTTTGTAGGTGCCTCTCAGCACCCTCTCTCACCTACAAACTGACAATTGCCGCAAGTAAACTCGCCTAATGTAAATTGGGACCATGGTTTAATAATAAAGGTTAGCTAAAGCTTCCTGTCAATTTAAATTTTTTTCTTTCGACTGTTCCTAAAACGTCAAAACAATATACACAATCTTTGTATGTGTGTGTGTGATGTTTGCCAACAATTTTAAAAACAATCGAATTCAATGATTTTCAAAATTGTTTTTAGAACATTTGTATAGAAGAAATCCTTCAGCTTATTATGGAAACAAAAATTTTATCATATCCACAACTCGATTATGTGGAGAAACCTTGGCCCTTCATTCATTTTTCGCGTTTTTTATAAAATGCTCAAAATTGGTATTTTGTAAACAAACCCACTTGTTGCCTTTTTGTTTACTGATTTTGAAGTTTTATGAATTCAGGAAAAACAAGGGTTCTATAGATTTTTTTCATTTAAATCTACCTCTTTACTTATACCATGATTGGGACTTATTGTGTTCCCGTACTTTTTTAATGGCAATGTTAGAAAAAAGAGCGAATTGTCAAAAATTGCTTCATCATACAAATTTCTTAAAAAATTCGGGAACGGAAAAATGACGGAAATTGCAGAAACACCTGCATAAATGTCAAAATCATTAGATGCCAATGAAAATACTTGCTGCTAGTTTCTACTAGGCATAATTGTATGGCAGAAAACAGGAGAAGAAGGTGTTATTCGGCGCTATTTTTTTAAAGAGAAGTGCAAGTCTTGCTTGATTTCGGAGTACGGAAACGCATTTTTAGCACTAAACGGGAAAACTACTGCATAAGAACAAGAATAATGTATTTGGAAACATAATGAACACGAATAATCCCATTTATTGGTTCTGAGCACAACTTTTATCTATCAAAATTTATTATTATGATGTATCAACGATAAAAACATTTTTTTTATTTTTCATTTGTTAGAATTAATACAATATATAGACAATTTTACGATAATTTTCCAAATAAAGTTGTAAAGTTCTATATTTTTATATTTTTGATGATTAATTCAATTTACAACAACTTGTGAAAATTCATATTCGATCAGCTGCGCATATGCATCTACCTTGATCATTGTGATATGTTTGAAATCAACAAAAAATGAGTGTGAACACCGGGGTGTATTTCAGGATTTCGTGAAATCCAGTGGATTTTGGAGCGCTAGTGTAAAATTGGCATTAAGTTGTTATTTCTTTATTTTATAACAAATTCATCGAAATGTATACACTCTTGTTTATCTTTTGAAGAAATGTGTATGGATCAACCAACTATTTTGTTCTGTAGGGATCTCTACAACAACTGCAAATGTATCGAACGGAGTGCATTTTTCATAACTCTGTTGTACTACATCGAAAGATGTTGTGAAAGCATAACTCCAACAATTGCACAACTTCCAAAATTTTTTGCTGGGATGTTTTCTATGCGTCAAAAATATTCGGTTTTTGTAACTTTTGTTAAATATTTTGCCAAAAAACAGGTCCTTATCGAACTTTTTCTGCAATATTAGTATACATTTTAAAGCGAAAAGAATCTTTGTTCCTGTGTGCAAAAATATTATATTTGATAGCAAATTAGGTAAGGAAAAACGTTATCCCAGAAAATGGAAAACTGGTCCATATTTCATTATAAAAACAGTAGAAATAAAAGGAAATTGTTGAGGGATGGGGAAGCAAATACGCCAAAAACGAGGGACAGAAATAATACCGGAAAATAGTGCGGGAGACCGGATAGATAGACAAATAAATGTATTGGTAGGCGGTATGTAGTAACCACTACTAATAGGGAACTTTCTTTCAAGCTTATAATGGGTTCCCCTAGTTAGTACAGAAACTCAGCTAATGAAAAGATATTTAAATACATCTACACCCTCAATTTTTAGTGGATCATTCTGTTAGTAAGGAAAGAGGCTAAGTCCGTAGATGGTATACACTATGAACTTAGCCTACCCTCAAAAGAAAGCAACATAATGCGACAGCTAGGTTGGCACAAATATAAGGATAGAGGGTCGTTCGTTGTTACCTGCAAGAGACATTGCCTGGAGTGCCATCTAGTTGTTTTTTGGAGGTGTCATCACGGGCAAAGATGCCTGATGCACCATTCATAAACACCAAGTAGTTCCCGTAGAATTTGGGAATACTGCATGGTCAGATTATTGATGCCGGATTGTCAAATGAGATATGTACGGAGGGGTTCAGGCCAAAAATGCAAAACGGGGCAATGCGGGGTGCCTCGGCGGCTTAAGATGAGTATTCATTGCAATTTCTCTGGGCATTGACAGCATATGTAGCCTTAGTAGTATATGATATGCCGGCTGGGTTTCGGGTACACGAAGATGGTGCCAGGAGGCTTCAAGTAAATGTTCCCATAGGTGGTGCCCATTATTCTTCTTTGTGAATATATTGTAGGGCAGCTGGTATGTTTTATTGCGAATTTTCTTTGCGGGCTACAACAACGCGTATGTAGGCAGGGTTTGGGCCCAAAATGTTGAGAAAATTTCGCTTTTGTAAATATTTCCCGTAAATAACGCCAAATATGCCTTGCGAATAGGTAATGTGCATTCGTTTGGTGGGTTTTTTTATGGGAAATATCGTTTTTTTTGTTGATTTTATATTTTTCTATCGGAGAGTTCTTTATTTGCTTTCATACCACCAGTACCAAGTGGTGGTATGACAGCAGCTGTTTGTGGAACTTATTTGTGTGACAGGTCAGGGTTGGGAGTATAGTTGCTTGTGCACACGTAAGAGCGTAGGCTAAGAGAATTAGCCAATGCGTAATGTGAGTTTAAAACTCAAAATTTCAAGGCCATACGTACTTTGAACTTAGACCGTTGTTCAAGCACGGCAATTTTGTTGGTAGAAGAGAGGTAAATAATGTGAGACTGCCAAATGATAGTTGAGTAGATACTTGGATGAAAGTTTGTTATAAGGTTGACTGTAGCATTAACTCAACTTATTGAAGAAACGTTGATGTGAAGTCATAAGCAACCGAACATAGTGCGAGACAAGCAAACTCCGAACTATAATTGAAAAAAAAAAAATAATTTTGGTTGATAAAGTCATTTTGATTATTTTTATTTATAAAAGTAACTAAATCTCATTGTTTTAACGGAAAATTAGTGACAAACTCCATAAACGACTGAATAAACAGAAATACCATTATTAATTTATTTCGTGCATGCGAATGGTTCGAATTGTAAGTGGTTGTCAGTGTGTGTAGGTGATGTTGTAATAATCGGGTTTATTTTCTATAGTGCTGGCTAATATCATCTTCTGGAGATCTTCTGGTGTGGCTCAACATTTTGGTCTGCAGTACTTTGGTAACGTACGTTACGAAGGCACTCCGTAGTTAGTGCCCATTGCCACATAAAAGCAGTGTACAGTAGTGGATGCAGATTTGGAAAGTGGAACTTGGTGAGAGCGGGTTAAAAACGACATCCAATTTGGTGTGGAACCCACCACGAAAGCCCTATTGTGGAAGAAATCCAGAAAGATAAAGCTAAGTCTAGCATAACTTAAGGCGCCAAATGGAAAAAGGCGATTTCATGTTTGTCTGATTGTGTTGTCGTAGTTAGTTCTTTTTGTTAGTTTTAAGTTTTTGAATTTATCGTAAACTATCTTCAGGTCATTCCTTTCTTTTTAAGCTGGTTTATTAAGCAATATTTTCTTGTTTAAGATTTTTTTTGTAGCGTGAGGGAACTACCTATTGCTAAAAACAAAGTTCAAAGTCTGAAGGGACATCCACTAGTAGAGCTCTAGTAGTCAGGATTTCAGAGTAGGACGTTAAACTGAGTTTGGCTAGATCCTAGTTTTCTCTAGATCTATTCTTTTTGTTCATTATAACCTCACCCAGGAAAACAAAGAAATAGTTTTAAAGTTAGTATTTTTTTTATTTATTGTACTATTCCTGATTAACGGTTTTTATTCATTCTTATTATTATAAATCAAATTATTTAATCAGTCCTGAAAAGAAAAGAAATATATCTATTAGTAAAATTTATAATTAAGCTAAAATTATGAAATAAACGTTAAGTGTTGGAATGAAAATGATGTGTTAGTTTGTTTAGTGGGAGGGGAGAAAGGGTAAGACTGGGATATGTCGAGGATGTGAAATAAATCGTTGGTGTCTGTTGAACTGGGGTTCCTGGTTTGATGGAACGATAGGTTGGGTGGGTTTAGAAGGGGATCAGTTGTGTGGATCCCTAAAAGCATTGCTTGGTTGGTCATATTGTCGGTGTGTATATAGTCCATTTGTATGTAGTTTATTGTGGGTACCTTCAAAGTGTCGAAGGGTTGAGGATTCACGACCGGTAACGAGATAGCTGAGGCAGACACATATTGGAAAGAGGGTAGGTAACAGTAATGGCGCCCAAGGAAAAATAAACCATAGCCCCAGTTATCAAATAGCTGCGTGGTGATATAAATAGTAAATTGTAAACGTGTTATAAGCCGCCTATGAAATTAACAGGCGAGAGATCAAAGGAATCTTGCATTAATCAAT
Source organism: Musca autumnalis (assembly GCF_047663935.1). Classification (NCBI taxonomy): domain Eukaryota; kingdom Metazoa; phylum Arthropoda; class Insecta; order Diptera; family Muscidae; genus Musca; species Musca autumnalis. The sequence continues at coordinate 27,634,086 of NW_027411755.1, forward strand.
GTGACTGTTTCTCTGAATCTTAATTTAAACAAAGTTTGAATCCAGCCAAGGAAAGAAACCGAGATCTCAAGATCTTCATATAGTTTATCAATTGATGGCTCAGTTTCTTTTCTTAAATACAGTTTTACGAAACCCAGTGTAATTTGTGTTCTGGATGTTCGTGTGATTTTGAATAGTAGTGTAGAATATGACCAAAGAAGCAATGCGTAGACACCAACTGAAAAGGACATATCCCTAAATTTAATTATCCTTTCGATCCTTCCTTAGTGTAAATGTTAATTTGTGTTAAATTTTAAAACGTGAATGAACTTTGTCTCTTGACTTAGCCAATACTAAATCTCGTACATATATTTTTGCCACTCGTCTAACTTAATAACATTAAGTATCTACTGTCAAAACTACTCTGCCAACAACATGCCTCTTGAACGCTCACCATCGACGTCGAATGGCGCCGGAAATAGTCAATCTCAGGTAGGAAACTTGATAAATTCTAGCAAAGGCAATAATTCAGGCGAGAGCTCGAGGGCTCAAACTAGTTCCTTATTGGACTTCACTCAGCCCCCACCTCCCATACCTCAGTCTGCAACAAGACAAAGAAATAGTCCTGAAAAATATGCCGCTATGGTAACCGCTTTAATAGCGGATGCCAACAACGCCTATAGGGACGAGCTAGAGGAAAGGTTAGAGCAAAGGATAAATCAAAGCATTCAATCGGGATTTGCCAGCCTAATAAGGGAATTTAATAAAATGACAGTGGGAAACAGGCAAGGTGACTCAGAGTTTGACAACTGTAGCTTAGGGTCAAACGAGCTAAACCCGAAACCTTCCGACAAAACACAAGGGACTTCTAAAAACAAGGCTCAAAGAAATCTAGACTTTCAGGAAGATTATTCATTACCCATTAATCAAAATTACAATAATACCTCCAATGCAGTGAATACACAATCTGCACAAATGGTAACAAATAGAAACTTGATTGTTGTGGACAAATGGAATGTATATTTTGACGCGAAACCTGACGGATTGGATGTGGAGGATTTCGTGTTCAGGATCGAACATCTTCAAAGATTGTATGGATGCCCATGGAACGAAATAATTCGAGATTTCCATCTATTGCTCAAAGGAGACGCTAAAGAATGGTTTTGGGTCCTAATGAGTAACCAAAATATTAATAATTGGGTCGACTTAAAAGAAGCCTTAATACAGCAATACAAGTCCAATCGAAGCGTCTATGAGTACCTTAGGGATCTAGAAGAAAGAAAACAACGTCCTGGAGAATCGATTGATGAGTATTTCCATGCAATGAAAAAACTTCGAGCCAAACTACGTACTCCCTTACCAGATGCAGAGATGATAAGGATCGTGAAGAGAAACTTGCGGTCTGACTTATCTCATATCCTATACTCTATGAAGATTTATACAATCGATCAGTTGCGAGATGAGTGCAAAGAATTAGAGAAAAATTATTTGAAGAGGGAAAAATATACAGCTCAACCCACAAAAGCCCTAACCGCCATCCGTCGAACATATCCCGTAAATGAAGTGTACTTCGAAGAACAGCCCAAAAATCAGGAGGACGAGGACTTGGCGATTGTCGAAGAAATAAATCCCAGCAAAACATCTGAGAGGAGACAAGTGAAACTCACCTGCTGGAACTGCCAAGCAGCGGGGCATATCTACATCGAGTGTCCGGTACCGCAGCGCAATCTGTTCTGTTACCGATGCGGGTATCCTGGTGTAACTTGTCCTACGTGTCCCAAGTGTTTGGGAAACGGCATGAAGAGCGCGTCGAAGTCGGGAGAGATGCGTTCGGTTCCAGCTCCCGAACAATAAATGCGTACCAGGATCAGAATGTAGTTTCGGATAGTGAGAAAAATCATGTTTTAGTCCTAAAAAGTAAAGAAGAAGTGGGAAAAAGAATGATAAATAGTAAAGCTAGTTCAGAAAGATATAGGAGTTATGATGAGAGATTAGAAAATTATAATAGGGTAAGAGATAGAATATTTAACAGTGGGAATGTGAGTTACGGCAATAGATATAATGATGGAAATGAACCAATACCCAATGAAAACAGCGTTAGTGTGCCACAGGTTTATAAAGATGTTTGTTCTAGGTATAGAATTAAGGATCTAATGAACAGCGGTAATAGTAAAGAAGAAAATGTTAGAAATAAGGCTTATAGTAAAATCAGTAGAATTAAGAGAGTTAGGGATAAATTCAAAAACAAAAAAGAATTGTGTAGACTAGTTAAAAGGTCAATTATAAGTTGTTCTTCTGTAGTAGATGTAGATTCTTTAGATAATAGGGCTTATATTAATTTCAAGATCGGAAATATAGAAATCAGAGGACTACTTGATTCCGGAGCCTCTGTTTGTCTACTCGGAAAGGATTGTTAGTGGAACAGCTAGGATCTAAAATCGAACCCTTTTGTACCTCCGTAACCACAGCAAGTGGGAATTTTTTGTCAGTAGTGGGAAAAATAAGAGATATTGTGAATTTTAAAGATAAGGAGAAGGAAATTGTTTTCTACTTATGTCCTGATTTAGTCCAAACTGCCTATTTGGGAGTAGATTTTTTTAAGAAATTTGAAATAGCTCCAAGCATTTTTGGGATAGAGGAAATAAGTCAGGAGGTATTGCAAGACTACCCTGCATTAATAAGTGAGAATTCTGAACATGAGCTTACTGAGGAAATGTTTAAAAGGTTGGAAAGTGTGAAAAAGATGTTTAAATCGTACGAAGAGCATGGGTTAGGGAAAACTAAGTTGGAAATGCACTCCATTGAGTTAAAAGAAGGTTCCCAACCAGTTAAAGAAAGATATTACCCAGTTTCGCCAGCGGTTCAGAATCTCATTTATGCAGAGGTAGATGAAATGCTTCGATTAGGAGTCATAGAAGAGTGTCACAGTCCCTGGAGCAATAGGTCAACGTTAGTCAGAAGACCCGGAAAAAATCGTTTATGTTTGGATGCGAGGAAGTTAAACGATCGTACAGTTAAAGACGCATACCCCATCCAAAACATTGAGGGAATATTGAGCAGGCTTGAGGACACCTACTTTATAAGCAGCGTGGACCTCAAGTTTGCATTTTGGCAAATCGAGTTAGACCCAAAGTCCAGACCTTACACCGCATTCACAGTACCTGGACGGCCTTTATACCAGTATGTGGTCATGCCGTTCGGTCTGTGCAATGCGGCACAAAGGTTATGCAGACTTATGGACAAGGTCATTCCGGAAGAATTGAAAACAAATGTTTTCGTTTATCTGGATGACTTATTGGTCATATCTGCGGACTTTGAGACCCATATGAACCTGCTAGAGAGAGTGGCAAAATGTCTACGAGAGGCAAATTTAACAATAGGACTAAAAAAGTCCAAATTCTGCTATAAAGAACTGCATTATTTAGGATTTATAGTAGGAGGAGGTGTTATGAAGCCTGATCCGGCTAAGGTAGATGCCATTAGAAAATTCCCGGTCCCGAAGAATGTTAGAGAGGTACGAAGCTTTATAGGGGTAGCAGGCTGGTACCGTAGATTCATCAGAAACTTTTCCGAACTAACGGCACCGCTCACTGATCTGATTAAGAAGGACAAGAAATTCGTTATTGATGATAAGGCTTTGGGAAGTTTCAACAAGGTGAAGTACGCTTTGACTCACGCTCCCGTTCTTGTACACCCGGACTTCCAAAAGCGCTTCTACATCCAATGTGATGCCTCAAATATAGGGGTTGGGGCTGTTTTGTTCCAAAAGGACAACGACAATAACGAGAGACCAATTGCATTCTTCTCCCAAAAGTTGAACAGTGCACAGGTGAACTACAGTGTCACCGAGAAGGAATGTCTAGCAGCAATCCTGGCCGTCAAACGTTTTAGGCCATACGTGGAACTTATGCCGTTCACAATAATCACGGATCACGCGAGTCTAAAATGGCTTATGTCATTGCGGGACCTGAATGGTAGGTTGGCACGGTGGGCATTGCAATTGCAGATGTTCGATTTCGAGATAGAACACAAGAAAGGATCGGAAAACATTGTTGCCGATACTTTGTCACGTTTGGTAGAAGAGATTCTTATGCCGGAAGAGGTCGTTGGGTTCGAAACGGTAGAATTTGAGTCCGAAGAATATTTAGACTTAATAAAAACCATAGAGGAAAATAAAGAAAAATTTCCAGACATCAAATTGGAGAACGGTATGGTTTTTAAAAGGACCGTATCTAAATCGGACATGGAATTAGAGGAATTTGAGTGGAAACTGTGGATTCCGGAGAACATAACCACAACTCTGATACAAAGGGCCCATGAACCAGAAGAAAAATCTCATGGAGGAATCCGAAAAACTTTAGGACACCTAAAACTGAAATATTATTGGCCCAATATGGCCGTTCATGTAAGCAACTTTATAAAAAACTGCAAAGTCTGCAAAGAATGCAAAAGTTCCAATCAGCATATGATGCCCCAGATTGGAAATGAAGTACAGACCGACCGCCCTTTCCAGAAACTTTATATAGATTTCTTGGGAAAGTACCCTCGTTCTGGAAAGGGCAATGCTTATATTCTGGTGGTAGTGGACCACCTAACAAAATTTGTATTTTTGAAGCCTTTAAAGGAAGCTAATAGTAAAAATGTCATAAAGTTCTTAGTGGAGAACGTGTTTCAGCAATTTGGCGTGCCAGAAGTAATCCATTCGGACAACGGAAAGCAATTTGTTTCTAAAGAATTTCAGAAAATGATGAAAGAATTCCAAATAGACCATATGAAGACCGCTTTCTATGCACCCCAATCCAACGCTGCAGAACGTGTCAATCAGAGTGTACTCAATGCTATCAGATCATATTTAGATAACGACCACACCAACTGGGACCTAAATTTAGCAAAGATTGAGCTAGCCTTACGCACGTCTGTCCACGCGGCCACAGGTGTGACACCATTTTTTGCCCTGTATGGCCACAATATGTTTACTTGCGGCAGAGACTATAAGCTTGCAAGGAAATTAAAAGCACTCAGTGATAGTGAGCTGTTAATGCTAGAAGAAAATGATAGGATCAGCATAATCAGGGATACCATCAAGAGAAATTTACATCAAGCGTACGAGAGAAGTGCACTCCGATATAATAGGAGGGCAAGAGTAGTCCGTTTTAGCCCCGGGCAGGAGGTTTACAAACGTAACTTCGTCCTTAGTAAATTTCAGGACAACCGCAACGCCAAGTTTTGTCGAAAGTTCACTAAATGTCGTGTAGGTGAAGTACTAGGTAACAATATGTACAGATTAGAAACATTGAATGGGGATCCACTAGGCGTTTACCATGCCAAGGACATCAAACAATAAACATGGGTCAATCCAAAGTAAAACAAATTTCGATACTTTTACTCAATAGTGCAATATATTAAAGTATGGACAATATTAGAGTAAGTGGTGTATCGTCTTTAATTATTTATTTATTTATTTAAATTATTGGCTTTGTGTAGTGTCCAGTGGTATTTGTTCGATCTGTGATATGGGGTGTACATTCCCACATATCCCCCAACTGCGTCTGTGATATTTTGGTAGGCTTTTGCCTAGAGGTTATGCTTAAGTCGGGTTACTGTCTTAAGTCTTTTGTTTAGTAATAAAGTTATTGCCCGGCTAACTCTTTACATACGTGGGGTCATGTGGCGACGTGTCACCACTTTGCATACTATTATGGTGACATATTGTCAACAGTCTTTACTTTTTTTTAAATAAAATATACGAAGTTAACAAAAGTATAGGGTTTGAACTAAGTTCATAGTCTTATGGTACTGGGTTTCACATGTGGTTCCCATTACCCATACTTCCTATAAATCCTTGCCTTTTATCACATAGAGTTAATATATTTGGACAAATAAAGTAACCTAGGCCATGAGCTGTTCCAAAAAAACAACTATCCAATAACTACGTATAAGCGGCGGAATCGATATTTGAAATCAAGCGGATTTCGTAAATCTAAACACATCTCATTTATTTAGCTCTTGAATTTACCTCAATGTCCCAAATTGACCAACAAACCTAATAGTGAAACCCTTGTACCTTTATCCCCATGTGGCCCTTCATGATCAATTGACTTACTACCACAAATGTCCAATGTCCGTGCTGACTTTCGAATGACATATAGTTTGTCAGTGGTATTGTTGACCATGCCAGCAGTTGGTCAGAATAGATTCATTATGGACATTTCTTAGATGGAATTTACTCTAACCCGCCTATACAACTGTAAAGATAACAATTTCGTGGGTGTAGCCTACGTTGGGCGCGTAGCGTAACATAAAGATAAAAAAAAAAGAAAAAGTAACACTAAACGTTCGCTAAGCCGAGTCCAGGAAAATATGGGTTATGTAAAGCATATACACTTGATAAGCTCAACTTAGTCTATACTTTTCCTGATGCCATGTTATTAAGAATAATGAGCCATTGGTAGATACTAAAATAAATAAATAATAGTATTCAAGTTTAATTCCGTTTAGTTCAACATAAACGGGTACGTAGAGAGTAGTAAAAAAAAAATAAAAGATCAAACAGATTTTTTTTAGCAAAAACCATTTCTATGACTTCATGCTTAGATAGATGATAAACAAGAGTGTTTTGATATGGTAGATAAGTTTATAGATTAAGATATTTTGCGAAATTCGACTTGCCCTTCGGGCTATCGCTTAAGAATTAATGTCTAATGAGAGTTAGTTTTTACTTTCCCTTCCCAGGGTGACGACACTTCTATTGAAGAAACGATTCTAATACATTAGCTTTTCACTGGGAGATAGAGTTGAACATGGTATCAAAGACTTGGGTTTTAGTGCACAAAAGTGTATTAAAAATGATTACATGAGAGACTAACATCCCTCACACTGCTGTTCTATCAACAAGTTTTAGAACCCCAGAGTTTTGTTGAGGGATGGGGAAGCAAATACGCCAAAAACGAGGGACAGAAATAATACCGGAAAATAGTGCGGGAGACCGGATAGATAGACAAATAAATGTATTGGTAGGCGGTATGTAGTAACCACTACTAATAGGGAACTTTCTTTCAAGCTTATAATGGGTTCCCCTAGTTAGTACAGAAACTCAGCTAATGAAAAGATATTTAAATACATCTACACCCTCAATTTTTAGTGGATCATTCTGTTAGTAAGGAAAGAGGCTAAGTCCGTAGATGGTATACACTATGAACTTAGCCTACCCTCAAAAGAAAGCAACATAATACGACAGCTAGGTTGGCACAAATATAAGGATAGAGGGTCGTTCGTTGTTACCTGCAAGAGACATTGCCTGGAGTGCCATCTAGTTGTTTTTTGGAGGTGTCATCACGGGCAAAGATGCCTGATGCACCATTCATAAACACCAAGTAGTTCCCGTAGAATTTGGGAATACTGCATGGTCAGATTATTGATGCCGGATTGTCAAATGAGATATGTACGGAGGGGTTCAGGCCAAAAATGCAAAACGGGGCAATGCGGGGTGCCTCGGCGGCTTAAGATGAGTATTCATTGCAATTTCTCTGGGCATTGATAGCATATGTAGCCTTAGTAGTATATGATATGCCGGCTGGGTTTCGGGTACACGAAGATGGTGCCAGGAGGCTTCAAGTAAATGTTCCCATAGGTGGTGCCCATTATTCTTCTTTGTGAATATATTGTAGGGCAGCTGGTATGTTTTATTGCGAATTTTCTTTGTGGGCTACAACAACGCGTATGTAGGCAGGGTTTGGGCCCAAAATGTTGAGAAAATTTCGCTTTTGTAAATATTTCCCGTAAATAACGCCAAATATGCCTTGCGAATAGGTAATGTGCATTCGTTTGGTGGGTTTTTTTATGGGAAATATCGTTTTTTTCGTTGATTTTATATTTTTCTATCGGAGAGTTCTTTATTTGCTTTCATACCACCAGTACCAAGTGGTGGTATGACAGCAGCTGTTTGTGGAACTTATTTGTGTGACAGGTCAGGGTTGGGAGTATAGTTGCTTGTGCACACGTAAGAGCGTAGGCTAAGAGAATTAGCCAATGCGTAATGTGAGTTTAAAATTCAAAATTTCAAGGCCATACGTACTTTGAACTTAGACCGTTGTTCAAGCACGGCAATTTTGTTGGTAGAAGAGAGGTAAATAATGTGAGACTGCCAAATGATAGTTGAGTAGATACTTGGATGAAAGTTTGTTATAAGGTTGACTGTAGCATTAACTCAACTTATTGAAGAAACGTTGATGTGAAGTCATAAGCAACCGAACATAGTGCGAGACAAGCAAACTCCGAACTATAATTGAAAAAAAAAAAAAATAATTTTGGTTGATAAAGTCATTTTGATTATTTTTATTTATAAAAGTAACTAAATCTCATTGTTTTAACGGAAAATTAGTGACAAACTCCATAAACGACTGAATAAACAGAAATACCATTATTAATTTATTTCGTGCATGCGAATGGTTCGAATTGTAAGTGGTTGTCAGTGTGTGTAGGTGATGTTGTAATAATCGGGTTTATTTTCTATAGTGCTGGCTAATATCATCTTCTGGAGATCTTCTGGTGTGGCTCAACATTTTGGTCTGCAGTACTTTGGTAACGTACGTTACGAAGGCACTCCGTAGTTAGTGCCCATTGCCACATAAAAGCAGTGTACAGTAGTGGATGCAGATTTGGAAAGTGGAACTTGGTGAGAGCGGGTTAAAAACGACATCCAATTTGGTGTGGAACCCACCACGAAAGCCCTATTGTGGAAGAAATCCAGAAAGATAAAGCTAAGTCTAGCATAACTTAAGGCGCCAAATGGAAAAAGGCGATTTCATGTTTGTCTGATTGTGTTGTCGTAGTTAGTTCTTTTTGTTAGTTTTAAGTTTTTGAATTTATCGTAAACTATCTTCAGGTCATTCCTTTCTTTTTAAGCTGGTTTATTAAGCAATATTTTCTTGTTTAAGATTTTTTTTGTAGCGTGAGGGAACTACCTATTGCTAAAAACAAAGTTCAAAGTCTGAAGGGACATCCACTAGTAGAGCTCTAGTAGTCAGGATTTCAGAGTAGGACGTTAAACTGAGTTTGGCTAGATCCTAGTTTTCTCTAGATCTATTCTTTTTGTTCATTATAACCTCACCCAGGAAAACAAAGAAATAGTTTTAAAGTTAGTATTTTTTTTATTTATTGTACTATTCCTGATTAACGGTTTTTATTCATTCTTATTATTATAAATCAAATTATTTAATCAGTCCTGAAAAGAAAAGAAATATATCTATTAGTAAAATTTATAATTAAGCTAAAATTATGAAATAAACGTTAAGTGTTGGAATGAAAATGATGTGTTAGTTTGTTTAGTGGGAGGGGAGAAAGGGTAAGACTGGGATATGTCGAGGATGTGAAATAAATCGTTGGTGTCTGTTGAACTGGGGTTCCTGGTTTGATGGAACGATAGGTTGGGTGGGTTTAGAAGGGGATCAGTTGTGTGGATCCCTAAAAGCATTGCTTGGTTGGTCATATTGTCGGTGTGTATATAGTCCATTTGTATGTAGTTTATTGTGGGTACCTTCAAAGTGTCGAAGGGTTGAGGATTCACGACCGGTAACGAGATAGCTGAGGCAGACACATATTGGAAAGAGGGTACGTAACAAAATTTTGCTTTTTTTTAATATTTGTTCAAATATGGTTGAAATAATGTGCAAAAATCACGAAAATATAGAAATAATCAATTTCGTGAAAGAAATAAGTAAGCCAAAACCAAGATCTGGGAGGGAAGGTAGAGGAATCTCCAAAAAAATTACTGCTAAACGGCCCTTAATTTTCTTGAAATTGATCAGAGTCCTAAATGACTTTCAGAAGATAAAAAATATGCACTTACATTCCAAAAAATCGTAAGGATAAAGCCTTTCATGGCCTTCAAAACTATGGAGAAACATTCGAAAACGATATCGTTTTCGATAGAAATGTTATGGTAGGAAGGAACATTCTTTTCAATACATGTTAAAATTAAAAAAAAAAATAAAATAAATAAAAATTTACATCATGGAAACACGGATACACAAACAACTTACAATTAAATAAATCATAAAATTTAAATAAATAATTTAAGTTCATCATACTGTTCTTTGTATATTGCATATTGCGTTTCAATATAACGTGGGTGTTTTTTGAAACGGACGTAAATGAAATGCCTTACTCCCCCATGTGATTTATATAGTACTCAACGGCCACCGCCAAGTTTTGTTCGTTCGTCATTAACGTCAAGGTCGGCGTCTTCGAGCAGTACGGTGGTTTTGCTACACTTCTATCATCTAAACGATATAAAGGACAAATTATCCATAATTAATATAGCAATGATGATCACTGAAATTTTATCTGATCAAATTTCATGTATATGATATTGATAGCAAGCGTAAAGTACCTGTAGTAGGTAAATTAGAATATTCATCAAAATTTACATGGATTCAGTATAGATCCCGCATCATTAACATATAAACATTAGGGGGATTCAAGTGCCAGTACAGGGTATTTAATGATGTTACGAATAACACTTCTTACCTCTGAGACTTTCCCGCAGTTTGTCTACTCGGATTTGTAATTCGTGAACCGGGAGTTTATAAAGACGTGCAGCACTGGCAACATTTCTTCCGCCAAATACACACATATCCACAGCTCTTTGCATATTTGTTGGAAAAAATGAGACTGTGGGACCGCTGCTACCATTTGCACTATTGGCGTGTGAGACTGTGGGACCACAACCATTTTCACTATAGGCGTGTGACAGTTTAATTTTTTGGGTTTTGGTCCCCGACTAATTGATGGTTGATCGTCATCGTCACTGCCGTCGTCAAAACCACCAACTCCACCACCAGTGCTGTCGCCAAAATCAACATTGATGCTGGCAACACCAACATTGCTATTGGCAACAACAACGGTAGTGTTGACAAAATCAACACTACTGTTTGCAACAGCACCACTGGTTGGAGCACATAACGTGCCAGACACCTGCTATTCTCAGCCGCTGCAATGCATTCGTGAATTCGTGCAAATATTTCCCTTTTATTGTGCATTCGCCGTAATGCAACACTTCCAGCCAGTTTCTGTATGTCGAAAGAAGAATGTGTGCGAATGAAACACGCGCGAACTTTAGTTTTCGACATGCAGAAACAGGCTGTTCATGTAGTTGTGGCAATAGGTCTGGTGGTGTTTCCGGAAGGAATATAGAGAATTCGGGTCCGTTAGGCAAATCTCTTGCAATTTCTGTTAACAATTTGCTGTGCATGCACAGCACTAGCCCGTTTATTTGCAAAACCATGTTCCCAGCAACAATTATTGAATTAGCAACAAGGGAGTATTTTGCAATAACATATTGAAAAACTGTGTATGATTAACATGTGTGATACGTGCACAACTGAAAAAATAAGCAAAATTACTAGCAATTATCAAGGCACAATTAAATAATGTGGATGCATGGATAACAACAGTTAAAAAATTTATAGAAACAACACTTTTTTATAGAACACTTTTGCAAAAGTATTTGCTTTTGTAAAGTATTATTTTGCCAGTAAAATTTTAACGAAAATAAAGAATGAACATTATTTGTCTTCAATAATTTGTACATAAGTTCCATTGCGCTATATCACGAAAGGAAAATAACACCCAACGTTGCAAATCAACATATAATTTGACATTGGAAAAATGGGGCCCAACGTTGCAAATCAACATATAATTTGACATTTAAAAAGTGGCGCCCAACGTTGCAAATCAGCATATCATATTCAAAACTTTCTAGGGTCTCATGATTTGCCATCTGACACAAATTTTGTGCTTTTTATAAGTACAATACCTAAAAACGCAAAAAATTAAGCAAATGGTCAGCTTTGATGAAGAATACAAGAAATCTGACCTTAAATAACGGCATTTAACCCCCAAAAATTATTTTTCTCTCTCTAAAATATAGGGACATTCGCCGAAACAGTAAAATGTATAAAATTTGTTGCTAATTCCATAAATTCTACGGTAATACATACATATATTTCCTTGGGGTGTATGTAAACTTTTGTCCCCATCATATTTTGGTTTTTGTAAAATTTACCGTTATTTGTATTATGGAATATACTTTTGATGTTTCAAATATGGTTTATTAGGGAGAAGAAATAAAACTGCATACTTGGAATTTCATAAAAATCATTCCTTATCCAAAAACCTGAGATTTATGGGGTGTATGTAAACTTTTGTCCCTAACTGTACATATGTACCTGTTTGTGTATCTTTTCAACAATAAGTATACCTTTTTTCTATGTTGCTTAGTGGCGTCAGAGGCCTTTATGGTTGCAATGACAAAAGACAAGTGAACGCTGAGGTTCTCAGTGATCTCAGTGATCTCATGTCTTTTACTAATACAGTTACATATAATTTAAGTGAGAGTTAAAAGTACAAGTGTACCAAGGTGAGCAAACCTACAACAACCACTGCCCAGCGGCGATCCGCACACTACAATATCCGTCAAGGGAGGTGTAGAGGAGATGCCAGTGCGCCAATCAGCATCCGTGATTGATCGAGCTAGGGAAGTTGAGGGACAAAGTATCTAACTTATACAGTACCTTTGAAAGGAAGATTATTATTCTGTTAAATTTAGTGTAACATAATAGCGTTTTTGTTACAACGGGCTGATTCTATTTCTACCTTTAATTCCTTTTGTTCCTATAGGTTTTAAAACTGGTTCCTAAAAAACGACACATTCCTTCAATTCCTGACACTCTTCCCGTTCCACCTGTTCCTCCGCTCTGGTTTGTTGGTGCTGCCTTTTGTGCTGGTGTGGCGTTCAAATATGTAAGCAGAAATTTATAACTGCTAAACCTAAGTAACGACGGGACATACACAAATATTTCACCAACCTACCAAAACAACGCTCTCTGAGCGTCCGTTTTACCCAAATACGTTGAGTCCAAAATCACATATAAAACACAAAATCAGCGACCGAAACTTACTTAAATGTCATGGTAGAACAAGAAAAGCTAGCAGCAATACCCAGCTGACTGAACTGGGTTGTAGTGTTAGTGTCAAATTCCATTCGACATTTTATGTATTTATTTCTATGTTCGATGTATATTAGGGATATATAAATAAATTTATTCATCAGAAAAAAAACTATTTCCCATAAAGACGGCTTCATATCATTGACATGTAACCTCCTCCAGGTCCGAACGACATGCCGCACACTAAAACACCGCTTATAGAGGCGGTACAATATTTGTTAATATGTGTGGTATTTTGTTAAACTTGAAAAGAATAAAGCCCTAATAAACATGTGCTTTTTTTGTTTTCAAAAGCAAATGATTGAAACATCTTCTCTTTTTTCAATGAATTACCAGCGACCCGAAACATTTTTGCAAGTATTCTACTTTCTGCGAGAAATTATGCATTTAGTGGAATGATATGGAAACATTCAAATTGAAAATCTAACGAGTTTTCATTCATGTTTTCCAAAATATTCAATCAAATGTGAAAAATTATTAGTTTTTTAAATTCCAATAATTTATAGACATTTCCTTGTTTTGTTTACATTTACGTTGACACTAAGGTTTACAAACAAAAACAAATTCCTTTGTGGTTGTTGTTCGAGTTGTATTTGTTGTAGTATTAACTTTACCTTGTATTCATGGTATAAGTAAAGAGGTAGATTTAAATGAAAAAAATCTATAGAACCCTAGTTTTTCCTGAATTCATAAAACTTCAAAATTAGTAAACAAAAAGGCAACAAGTGGGTTTGTTTACAAAATACCAATTTTGAGCATTTTGTAAAAAATGCGAAAAATGTATGAAGGGCCAAGGTTTCTCCACATAACCGAGTTGTGGATATGATAAAATGTTTGTTTCAATAATAAGCTGAAGGATTTCTTCCATACAAATGCTCTAAAAACAATTTTGAAAATCATTGAATTCGATTGTTTTTAAAATTGTTGGCATATTATTCAAACATCACACACACACATACAAATATTGTGTATATTGTTTTGACGTTTTAGGAACAGTCGAAAGAAAAAAATTTAAATTGACAGGCAGCTTTAGCTAACCTTTATTATTAAACCATGCTTGTATTTGTTCTACCATGCTTAAATGTTTTCATTCCTAAAACAAATAATTTTCCTTTGCAATTAATTGGATTTCAGATTTTGTTGGGCGTTTGTTTTTAAAATACAAAACACACACACACATACAAACAATAGCTCTGTCCCAGTCAGCATTTTTTGAAAATTTTAATCAAATTCGAGTCTTTTTTGATCCGACTGCACGATTAAAAAGCTAGAATATGAGCTCATTTTCTGATCATAAATGACTCCTTTGTCGGTAGGAAAACATAACCTCAGGCGACTCTTCTAAACAAATCACAAATGAGTCTTTTTCGAGTCGTATTTCAATCATTTATTGGTGTTTTGTTGATTAATTTCGGACCCTTTTTCGAGTCTTTTTAGAGTCATGTTTATAATCATTTATGAGTCTTTTTGTTAGACGAAATAAATTAAAAAAAATTTCTTTTTATTCTTCTTTGTTTCTTTCCTTTGTTTTATAGTCTTTTCAGCTTTGTTATGTCTTTTAATTATCCTTTATGTTGCTTGGTGGTTAGAATACTGCTTCTTCATTTCACTTGGCAAAACCTGTTGTGTTGTGTTTGTCTGTACCTTTAATATTATACGTTACATTTATATCAAAATTTTTTAGAAAGTGTATATGAGAATTTTATTTTTTTATTTACAACCAAATAAAAATAAAACAAAGCAATCAGTTTTTAACCACCTAACTGTTCAAAATATGATCAGAGTATACATAATTATAATCACTTTTCAAACACCTGTATGACCCTTTTTTGATTAAGCATTTTTCAATCTTCCAGATGATCAAAATGTGACAATAAATAACAAAAAATTGTCACATTTTAAACACCTCAATGATTTATTTGTGATTGCTACACATTTGTTGTTGTATTTTAAATTGAACTCTTTTTAATCATTACAGGGAGTCACTTTCGAGTCCCTTTCTGATCACACAAGCGACTTAATCAATTTTTGATCACCAAAAGGACTCTAAAAAGACTCCTCAATGTGATTTTTGAAAAAACAGTCTTCTAAATGCTATCTGGGGTCTGGTTACCCTAAAATTTGCAACAATTTGTACCAATTGTTGCTGGAAGTAGTCTGTTAACACAAAAAACCAGCAAAAGAGAGCAATTCGAGAGAGACATTTTGACAGTTCTTTCACTGAGAGCTTGCAAATTCTTGCTGGACAAATTTCTTCTAGCTGCAACTGGCAAAGCAATTCTTCTTCCTGAAAACAATCAATCATCTGTTTCTAATTTGTGGTTGATGTATGTTTGTGAAAATTAAAAACAATTTTTTTGTGGAAATAACATAGTCTAATTGTATTGTTTTATGGAGTACAAATTTGTGGAAAAATACTTGTTTCAATTTCTTTTCTATTTTTAATAAAATACAACGTGTTTGCTTCTTTATTGGCGGAAAAATTGTTCAGTTTTGGCAAGCCAGCTGATTACTTGCTGGTTTTTGCTGGGAAGTGTATGTTTACTTTTTACAATTTTCTAGCAAAAGAGAATAAAAACCCCTTATGGCCCCGGCACATACGGTACGTTGTGCGTCGCGTTACAACAACCACATGAAAACTTCAAGAACAAACTTGGCATCACTTACATTTTTTTCATGTGGTTGTTGTTTTTAACGCGTGACGCAACGCACAACGTACCGTATGTGCCGGGGCCAATACTCTCTGAGAAAGTTCTTGCTGGGAAAGTAACCAGACAGACTTAATAATAACGGTCTGTCAAAGTCAAACTTTGGCGTATTTCGGTAGTTCTCATAAGAATACATGTGTTCTACTTTTTTTCACCACACACGCCCTGGGTATACGTCCGTATATAGGTATGGGCCTAAATAAAAAATAATAAATAGAATAACAAATAAAAAATAGTTTTTATTAACTCTAAGAACTATCGCGGAAATGATCTTCCAGAAGTGTCTCCGGAGTGAATTCGAAGAAATGACTCGGGCGTGGTTAATTTCTTCACAACGGAGGTCACTTTAGGCTGACTATCGCTGCGACTGTTTTCATCGCCCTGGGCGACACGCCTAAGTCACCTCCGCGATAGTTTTTGCTTGCAGGGTTGTCTTGCCAATACTGCAATACTGTCTGTGTGTAAACGCATAGTTAGAGCAGGGGTGCTCAGAACAGTTAGTGTATTAAACTGGAAACACATCCAACGTTTGATTTGTGTTAATTCTGGTATAAGAATAAAGAAAAATTGTCTTTTATTCATCTACCAGAAATGACACAAAACTTTACCCAAACGTTGGATGTGTATAGGGCTTTAGTAGTGGTAGGACACTCTTCATTGGTAATGGGTACTTTACACGATATGTTTTTTACATATAAGTTGTCACTTTGCATATACATTTTGTATGAGAGAAATGACAACTCATATGTAAAAAACATACCGTGTAAAGTACCCATAAGCAATCGCAAATCAGAAATAAAGAGAGATTACGTGTAGTTTGTTTTTACGCTACCGTAAGGAAGCAAGCACCAATGCTTTAGAGATCCCTACAAAAAAAATCCGTTGGTTGATCCCTATACATTTCTAATGGCCCCGGTACATACGGACGGTTGTAATGCTTGGTTTACATTTACGAAATCCACTCGATTTCAACTGTCAAATCCATAGGTTAAACGTCAAATGAAATCCAGATGAGATTTCATTTGACGTTTCAGCTATGGAACTGACATTTGAAATCGAGTGGATTTCGTAAATGTAAACTTAGCATAAGTCGCGTCACGCGTTAAAAACAACAACGACATGAAAAATGTGTAAGTGATGCCAAGTTTATTCTTGAATTTGTCATGTGCTTGTTGTAACGCAACGCGCCGTATGTGCCTGGGCCATAAGAATTTGTTATAAAATTAAGAAATAAAAAGTTAAGTTGCGAACATTTTCGCGGTAATTCACGAGACGGAAATTTTTAATGTAGTGGAGTTGGAATCCATGTCGAAAGCTGAACTAGTGATGGAAGGCAACATCAGATGCGCGTAGATTAAATGGAGAACGGAGGAAGTAAGGTCAAATGTGATTGAATTTAATGGAAACTTAATTAAATTGTGTTTATATAATAAAGTTCTTTGTATTCTTGTTTTACACAAATAATAAATGCATTTTATTTATTTATTATTATTTTGCGGTAATTCACGAGACGGAAATTTTTAATGGAGTGCAGTTGGAGTCCCCGTCGAATGCTGAACTAGCGATGAGAAGGAAACATAAAAAACTTTTAGGACGACGAAGCAAAATCAGATGCGTTTGGTTTAATTGGAGAACGAAGAAGTAAAGCACAAATATGATTGAATTTAATGGAAACTTTTATAATTTGTGTTTATATAATAAAGTTCTTTATGTTCTTGTTTTATAAAAATAATAAATGCATTTTATTTATTTTGGGATATTTCGCAATGGCTTGCATTTTAATTGCATCTTTAGACTGATTATAAGAAAAACGCGAAGAACGCATATAAATTCAATCCAAAGCACTGCATCTTAAGTCGTGATTTGGGTCGAAAATGGAGTGCATCCTAGCTGTGCGCTGTGGAAGCAAAGTGGATTGCATCCTAGCTGCGCGCTCTCTTGTAAAATTCATAAGTGAATTCATAGGAAAAGATGTACTCCAACGGCAAATGTACCGTACACTTGTAGTGATTCAACTGCATCCGCGGATGCAAACTTTTTGCTGGGAACGGCACTTGTACTGTACACTTGTAGTGATTAAACGGCATCTACGGATGCAAACATTCTATGAAAAATCATTTAGTACAGAATACCGGAATGATATATGGTAAGGTCTGTATTATCCAGGCTTGCCCTATATTATACTAGTCTCTAACGGCGTTGCCCTGATGGAGGTAAAAATCAGGGCTTAGGTCAAAATTTTTTGCACTTTTCTTTGGAAATAGTTTTCAGACAAATTTTTTACAATCTTTTGACCATGTTTGTTTTTATAAAAACAAAAATTTTAACGCCCTTTGTTGAAATTCAATCCCAAACAATAACACTTCTTGCGAAGCGTTTTGATAGCGCAGTTCATTTATATAAACTCAGTTGTGTGTTGGCTTCTTCCACAAGTAAAATATCTATTTTACGCTAGATATGCTGATTTTCATTCGAACTATGAATTTTATACCAAACAATGCCCGCAAAAATACGACATATTTTTAAGTCAAAGCATACGAAAATAGTGTTTCAGCACACATTGAGCCGCGTAGAGTTGCCGCATCGTATTGCACGATTTTCGTATGCATTGGCTTAAAGCAGGAAGAATATGCAACTTAGACAAGGCCTTTACGGTATTTTTTAACTAAAATACAATGTGCCGCCTACTGGAACATGTCATATCGACAACTGGAAAATCGTGCCGACCATCAGCAAAAAGCACTATACTACTAAGTTCGAAAATTGCACAAGTTTTATAAGAAATAACTAACATTTTTTTATATCATCGGAAAGTAATCTAAATTTCGAAGCGAAAAAGATTCTGTTCATTGCAGTTGGAAAAAATCACTCGAAATGGCGAATGATAGAAGGATAACCTTTAAAGTGCAGAATATAGATGCAATTACATTATGGCATATTTAAATTTTTCATTAAAAGTCCAAAATTACAAAAAAAAAAAAGATTTTTTGGAACTCCTGACAAGACCATTTTGTCTAATATACATAAAAAGCCTGAGTTTCGTCCTATGCAAAAAAATGTGAATAATCTTTCCTCTCAAGAATTACCAAAAACCACATCTAAAATTAGAATTCATTTATATTTAATTCTTAAAAAAAAACAAATTTTAAACCATTCACGATTTTATTCTCATTCAAATTTCTACGAATTTTTAAAAAAATCTGGATATATTACTTCAAAGTGGCAATAAACAATCAAAACCATTTCAATAAATGTTGAATGCAATAAAAAGTATAAACAAATAAAAGATTTATGTTTCAAATAGAGCTTAAACTGCTCAACATTAGCCCAACCTGCTTCATCTTAATTCCCAAGCCAAGTGCTAAGTGAATCATAATCCGGTTGTCACAGCTGATGAATGGGATGTGTGTATGTCCCCGCCCTGTATCACCCGCCTATAACAACAATAAAAAAAAGAAAAAATGCGAAATTTGAATAAGATTAGCTGACAGCAGAAAAACATCAATTAGCTGTTTTATATTTCTCTTGATTCAAACGAAACATTAACTGTTTTTAAGTTTTTTTGTTTTTGCAAATATGACCTCTAAACAAGTTCAGAATATCATCGCAATAACACTAGTGTTGTAGGTTAGCCAGCGAGACAACTGAAGACAAGGTGATGTGACGCTAAGGCAATGACGCATTTATTGTGATGACGTTGTTAATGTGTACTGCCCAGCCATTGGCGCTTAAAAACCCAATTAGTAATGATGTAGTCGATTGAAACCTGTCTACAGTCAAATCAGTTCCCACAACTTAGTTATTAACACCAAGCTACAGAAACTAGGTGTGTTCGCTTACTCAATAATTTGTACAAGTCCCGTAACTTCTTGCAAACGACTAAGCTCTTTTGCATTGTACTGAAGAGTAAACGAACAGCATCCAGTAACAATTTGTACGAATTTTCAGTAAACGAACACACCTACTGTTAGTGTGAAGAAACTCAACTTCAATAGCAAGAATTTAGGAAAACGTGTGCTACGAAAATACATTTCTAGAGAATATTAGCTCATTTAGACTAGCCATAAATCCTCGACTGGAATTAATTAATCCAGTACAAATCTCATTGCAATTACATTTTGGAGGATTTAAATGGCAGTCAGCTGATTTTTGTTCATAGCACAATTACCAAGGTAGATGCATCAGCCCATATGAACGAATTTGAAACGTCAAAAGAATTTTTTGTAAATTGAATTCGTCTCGAAAATTACAAATTTATTGTTTAATACTAAAAATGTTAGCACATTATGCTACTAACGCTAACTAAAAAGCAAATAAAGAATTATTTTATCGCAGTTTGCCCATCTAAAATAAATAAACGAATTATCTTATCGTTTACACATCATGAATATTACACTTGGTTGATTAAAATCAACTTTGTAGATCAAAAGAAATTTTTTTCCGCCTTGTTTTCACATTTTTACATTTTACAGCACGGTTACACTACAGCTTTTTGCCGGGTTAACCCACTTCATGAGGATTTATTGCTTAATCTGGTCAAATCTGACCAGATTTGCCATACAAAAATTAAATCCTCTCACGACTGGGTTTATTTTAAATCCGGCACAAATCCACCAAAAATACAGTGTTGTATTCGGTATTTGTGCAAAAAAATCCAACTCTACTCAAAAAGTACCAAAAGTTGCAACTGTTTTTGCAACAGAGTTAGTCGTGTTTTACACGTTTACGATTGGTCACATGAGATTTTATGGAGTTAATAAAGCTAAAGTTATTTGAAAATCATGAAATTATTTATTTTTTTACATTAGACACTTTTTTAGAAAAAAGTACGCTTGATACCATGATACAAAAATGTATCCCTGTGTGTAAAATATACCAATGTTAGCAAAGAGGGGACGATATCTCATACGAGAAATTGTAAAAGTGTAAAACACGACTTTATTAGTTATTTTGTATGTATACGTAAACAAACATCAGCTGACAGTTTATATCCTCGAAAAGCAAATTGTAACCAGCAAAGATTAACCCACTGGATCTATTAAACCCAGTGGGTTAACCTTCAATAGTGTAACCGGGGTATTAAATTATTTGTAGTGTAGCAATTCACCGACGCATCTACCTTGTTTCTTATGCCAGCTTGCAACTTTTTGTATTTTATAGCAACATGTTGCAAAAAACAGAGTTTTATACGAGGATTTATGCCGAGTTTAAAACAAATCCACTCAATAGTAGGATTTATTTTTGTATGGGAAATCTGGTAGATTTTGGCTTGATTTAGCAAATAAAACCTGAGAATGTGCTAAATCCGACCAATGAAGTCATATCTAAATGGGCTATATGTTTTGAATGAAGGAATATTTTGGAGACTCAATGGCATGCCAGCTATGTACGGGGATCAAGCCCAGTCAGAATGATTCCGTTGCATAAGGAAATTCCGGAACACCCAGGTTTCCATACAATGGGGCTCCATATAAAACACACAATATAACAGAAAGAGATATTGCGGTAATGAAGAATACGTGGCTATTGCTTGGTTTACATTTACGAAATCCACTCGATTTCATCTGTCAATTCCTTTGTGTTTACGTCAAATGAAAACTCATCTGAAATCGATTGGATTTCATTTGACATTTGAGCAATGGAATTGACAGTTGAAATCGAGTGGATTTCGTAAATGTAAACATAGTATATGTCTATGTTTTCAGCTGTCTTTGTATATCTCTTGATTTATTTCCATTGTTGTCATTCTAATGGCCCCGGCACATACGGTACGTTGTACGTCGCGTTACAACAACCACATGAAAACTTCAAGAACAAACTTGGCATCACTTACATTTTTTTCATGTGGTTGTTGTTTTTAACGCGTGACGCAACGCACAACGTACCGTATGTGCCGGGGCCATAAGTTTGGAGGATATGGTTTATCTCATTCTCTAATGTTACCGTAAGATCGATGTTATCGAAATTTTGTATAGTTTCGCATTGAACAGAGTTAAGTTCTGGGTACATAAGCAGCCTCGCCAGCTTGCCTTGCTTTTCTGCTTTATTTCTGACATAATAATAATAAAAGAATAAAGAAGAAGAGGGCATCCTTGTTAAAATTTGACTCGTCCTTCTTTATTCTTTTATTTTTGTTAGGTAAGAAATGAAGCAGAAAAGCAAGGAAAGCCGGCGAGGAGCTTAAGGCCTGCGTACATAAGCTGCCTTGCTTCGATCGAATGGGTTGCCCTTTTCTTTTTTATTCTTTTATCAGAAGCAAGCAATGTAAGCAGGCAAGGCAGCTTATGTACGCAGGCCTTTAAGGCCTGGCTATATAAGCTGCTTTGCCTGATTGCCATGGTAGAACAAGAAAAGGTAGCAGCAATACCCAGCTGACTGAACTGGGTTGTAGTGTTAGTGTCAAATTCCATTCGACATTTTATGTATTTATTTCTATGTTCGATGTATATTAGGGATATATATTTTTGAAGAACAAATTTATTCATCAGAAAAAAAAACTATTTCCCATAAAGACGGCTTCATATCATTGACATGCAACCTCCTCCAGGTCCGAACGACACTAAAACATCGCTTATAGAGGCGGTACAATATTTGTTAATATGTGTGGTATTTTGTTAAACTTGAAAAGAATAAAGCCCTAATAAACATGTGCTTTTTTGTTTTCAAAAGCAAATGATTGAAACATCTTCTCTTTTTTCAATGAACTACCAGCGACCCGAAACATTTTTGCAAGTATTCTACTTTCTGCTAGAAATTATGCATTTAGTGGAATGATATGGAAACATTCAAATTGAAAATCTAACGAGTTTTCATTCATGTTTTCCAAAATATTCAATCAAATGTGAAAAAATATTAGTTTTTTAAATTCCAATAATTTATAGACATTTCCTTGTTTTGTTTACATTTACGTTGACACTAAGGTTTACAAACAAAAACAAATTCCTTTGTGGTTGTTGTTCGAGTTGTATTTGTTGTAGTATTAACTTTACCTTGTATTTGTTCTACCATGCCTGATTGCCTTGCTTTGCTGCTTCATTTCTGACATAATAAAAAATAAAAGAACAAAGAAGGCCGAGCCAATTTCCAACTGATGGCAACCCAGTTCCAAATTTAGTCTTAAAGGTCTGCGTACATAAGCTGCTCTGCCTGAATGCCTTGCTTTCCTGCTTCATTTTTGACATAATAAAAATAAAAGAATAAAGAAGGCCGAGGAAATTTCGAACTGGGTTGCCCTTTTCTTTGTTATTCTTTTATCAGAAGTAAGCAAGGTAAGCAGGCAAGGCAGCTTATGCACGCAGGCCTTTATTCTATTATTTTTATTACGTCAGAAATGAAGCAGGTAAGGGGTAGTTTACACTATATGTAAATGTCATATGACATGAAATTTTCCATCATTATATAGTCGCTAATATGTGCAATATTGGGGATTTTCCTTACGCCATTTACTTTGTTCGTTCACACCAGCAATAATGTAATAAAATTACGTCTCCACATTGCCTGCGTGGGTAGACATGGAATGTTTTTATTTCGTGTCATATGACATTTACATGTAGTGTAAACTACCCCTAAGCAAGCTTATGTACCCAAGCCTTTAAGTGGTGAGTACATAAGCTGCCTTGCCTGCTTAGCCCCGGTCCAAGGCGATTTTAACAAGGTGATCCAATAGTTGACGTTAGGTTGTAGTCTCCATTTGCTGTCAAAATTTTTTTGCGCGAAATATCCACAAAAGTTAGAAGAAAACGTTAAAATATTATTCGCGAAGCTTAAACAAAGATATTGTACACAGATATTTTTTATAGAAGCGAAATATTTGTTATTTATTTTTGATTAAAAATATGTTTTGACAGCAAATGAAGACATAGGTTGCTATTAGCTGTGTCTGGTTACCCTAAAATTTGTAACAATTTGTACCAATTGTTGCTGGAAGTCGTCTGTTAACACAAAAACCAGCAAAAGAGAGCGATTCGAGAGAGACATTTTGACAGTTCTTTCACTGAGAGCTTGCAAATTCTTGCTGGACAAATTTCTTCTAGCAAGCACTTGCAAGCTCTTCTTCTTCCTGAAAACAATCAATCAGCAGTTTTTAGTTTTTTGTTGATTTATGTTTGTGAACATTAAAAACAATTTTATTGTGGAAATAACATAGTCTAATTGCATTGTTTTATGGAGAACAAATTTGTAAAGTGGAAAAATACTTTTTTGTTTCATTTTCTTTTTTATTTTTAATAAAATACAACGTGTTTGCTTCCTTTGTTGGCGGACAAATTGTTCTGTTTTGGCAAGTCAGCTGATTGCTTGCTGGTTTTTGCTGGGAAGGTGTCTGTTTACTTTTTACATTTTTCTAGCAATAGAGAATAAAAACCCCTTACTCTCTGAGAAAGTTCTTGCTGGACAATTCTTGCTGGGAAAGTAACCAGACAGACTTATTATTGTATCACCTTCTTTCTTACACCATGCCCCGGTCCACACTAGAGTGATTTCATTGAAAAAATTGCATGAAAATATGAGTCTCTAGATCGACTTTCATAGTAGAATAAAATCATACAATTGCTGTAGTGGGGAATTCGATTTAAGAAAGCCTAAAAAGAATAAAAAAGAAAAGGGCAACCCAGTTCGAAATTTGCTCGGTCTTCTTTATTCTTTTATTAGTCCCAATTTACTAGAGTTGTACAATCTAGTTCATTTGAAAGATCTAGTTCAATAGCTCAGCTCTTTTAACTGAACTAGTTCAGTAATCTAGTTCATAGTTCACTATCCAGTTCAATCATTCGGATAAGAATCGTTCACGAGCTCTTAATCGTTCTCTTGATGAAAATACATACATACATACATCAAATAGGAACAAACATTAGAATAGTATAATTAAACTACAAAAATATTACATTTAGATATTGTTATTCCATTCATAAAGATTAAGTTTAGAAAAAAACATCCTTCGAAAAAAATGTAATTACAATTTCATTTAAGTGGCTGGCAAAAAATCTTACGTTGTGTGTTTGTAGAAATTATCACTGTATGTATGTTTCTTTTTATTTTTTCCTTTTTTCTATCCAAAACAAGACACATTGAATAGGTAATGGATTCGATATATTGGGATACGATGTGTTTAAAATGCTCTTAAAATTTATTTTTATTACAATGGGGGATGACACTTCACATTGATCCAAAACATAAACAAAACTTATTACATTACGAAGGCGTCACTTAGCACAGAGGACGGCGTCACTTTATGGCATGCTGAACTAGATTGTGAATCGTTCGTTCTTTGTGGATCTTTCGGTCGGCGCTCAGTGAGCTATTGAACTATATCGACTGATCTAGTTCATACGCTCTTTTCAATGAATCGTTCAATTGAACTAGTTCGTTCATGAACTATACAACTCTACAATTTACATTAGGCGAGTTTACTTGCGGCAATTGTCAGTTTGTTGGTGAAAGAGGGTGTTGAGAGGCAAAGAGTAACCATATGCCTCACCTCTCTCTTCATCAAACTGACAATTGCCGCAAGTAAACTCGCCTAATGTAAGTCCCAATTTACATTAGGCGAGTTTACTTGCGGCAATTGTCAGTTTGTAGGTGAGAGAGGGTGCTGAGAGGCAAAGGGTTACCATATGCCTCACCTCTCTCTCCTACAAAATGACAATTGCCGCAAGTAAACTCGCCCAATGTAAATTGGGACAAAATTGGGACTTATGTCAGTAATGAAACAGGAAAGCAAGGCAATCAGGCAAGGCAGCTTATGTACGCAGGCCCTTATGTACCTAGGCTTTTAGAATCCGGAATCTAGAATATTCAGCATGGTTGCTCTCCGACCAACCAAACTGAACCACGACAAAAGACGTCCAGCAAAAATAGTATTTTGGGCATATGGCGTGTCCTGTTGAGCTATGGGGAAGCCCCAAAATCTGCCAATGGCTGCATGAGTACCTAAACGACGTTCCAGGGAAGGTAGGCCAACGTATTTCCAGAAGGTAAAGGGACTGATTTGGCTCGTATTCACATCCCCAATTCCTATGGAATTTCTGATCTTTTCTTTTGCGCCATATCTCCAAAAAGGACAAAAGGTCGTGTTGATTTTCCACCAACTTACCACCGTATAGCCACCACGGACCATTGCTCCTTGACAAACGAATTGTTTGTCGTGTTACACAAAGTGCAATTTGCGACCAGTTAATTTTCGTCATATCTTATTTTCGTTGCTAACTTCCCGACAAATGTAGTTAATTACCGAAATGATAAGCATTTTAATTTTACAGATTTTTGTCGGTAACCAAAAAATGAGTTAGAGAATTGCAATATAGCGCACGGAACTTCACTGCAATTATCCACGCGATCGGCAGTCATCTTCATCCAGTATTTGTGGGTGGTGTCAAGGGGGTGCATGAACGTATGACGAATAATTGGCAAATATGACACTGGGTCTGTTCCTTTGTCGGTAAAACCGACCAAAGTAGTACAAGTTGTAAACTGCTGCCATATGAATTGTGTGGTGTCTGAAGTAAAGGAACGCTTTTCGAGTAAAAAGTGGTAAAACTTTAAGATTCTTGCACGTAAAGGAACAGTACTATTTTTGTCCTGAATAACTCTGCACTATAGCTGAAAACACATCCAACGTTTGAGTAAAGTTATGTGTTGGCCGTTGAGAAAAAACAACAACAGGGCGACTCCTTACCAAAGCCCAGCGTTGATCTGTTTGCCGGCATATATTTCAAATGAATTTTAATTTTTTGGCGTCATGCCCAACAGTGTAAAAACGGCCAAAAACGACACAAAACTTTACCCAAATGTTGGATGTGTTTTCAGCTTAAGTGTCGCATTCCCAGGCAGGTGACGCAAAATTGGGACAGACGTCGACCGGCGGGGACATCTACAGGAACAAGCAGCAGTGATTAGGAAGTCAGCCGATTTGCTGGATGATCAAACCTATAATGGAAGCCGAAAGGAAACGTAGGAACAAATCTGAACTTCAGAGAAAATGAATAAAAATCGAAAAAAAATAAAATTGATTCATTCATTCTTATTAAAAATAAATTTAATTTTTGATGGCAACATGATGGTAATGCAGGGGCATTGTTGATGGCCCCATTGGCCCTATCCAATGCAGGGTCATTGTTGATGGCCCCATCTAATGCAGGGGCGTAGTTGATGGCCCCATCCAATGCAGGGCGCTGAACAATGGGTTATGTTGGCGATGGTTTGTGGAGGGATTCTGCCGGTACTTTGAAACATACATATATAATTGATATTTTAGTATCTCTAATTTGTGCTTTAAAATAGTGTGTTGCTGTGGCGCTGCCGCGCAGACCTGCCAATGGGGTGCATGAATGTATGATGGGGTAAGTGGCAAATATGGAGCCTTTTTTCGGGACATCATCGCGCGGCAAGTAATTCAGTCTGCTGTTTCTTAATTATTGTCCAGGTATGGAACAAGGGTTCCCTAGAAATTAAC
The DNA here is from genome assembly GCF_047663935.1 of Musca autumnalis. Taxonomy (NCBI): domain Eukaryota; kingdom Metazoa; phylum Arthropoda; class Insecta; order Diptera; family Muscidae; genus Musca; species Musca autumnalis. Next base: position 27,661,229 of record NW_027411755.1, read on the forward strand.
TGTAGCATAGTGTTGATCTTATATGTAGCCATGTGTGTGTGTGATCTTAGTTAAGTGTACACTTTTGTATGCCGCTCCGCTGAATGGAATATCAAATCGGATCCGTTTTAGAAATCATTTTTTTATATTTAGAATTATTACGTTGCGTTTGTTTATTTTTTGTTTGCCTCTCTGCCATTCAATAAAGTGACTGCTTTGTTGTTGTTTTTGCTATATTGCACTTTCAATTACAACAAATCTTTACGTTTGGGTATTTCAAAAGTGATTAAGACGAGCTGAGATAATTTATTTTTTGCGAAATAATTTTAATATATTCTGCAAGGCATTTTAATTCGATATTCATCGCAATGAACGAAGGAAGGAATGTCATAAGTGTTTTTATGTTTGGGTTTTTTTGTTCTTTGTAAAAAATTGACATTGATGTAATCTCATGATGACATTGACAAACCATTGTCAGTGGTAATGATATCGGCCGGTAATGACATCAGGTTCAAGAGAACTGTCATATGTTACCGCAAAATGTCATTAAATAAAAATATTAAGAATAAGACAGGAAATACTTTGAGAGAGTTTGGGTTATTGATAAGTTTTTAGGTTTGGCAGATTGATTGGCCTTCAGTTTTGGAGTAAATAGACAAATTATGATAGCATCGGCATTGTGACTATGTTGGTCCTTAAAAATCGACGTTTGATGGTTAACTATTGGGAAATGGAAAAATATGGGACAATATGACATTATTTCCATTGAATAAATGCCTCATTATTGTAAATTAGCCATCCCACACTGGAGAGAAATTTATTGAGTTATTATTTTATAAACTCCTTGTCATATTTTAGAATTAAAAAACCAGAGACAATAACCACCTACTACCGGTTATTGAGAAGATCACAAAATGATAGATAGGTATCCCCGTCTGTCTCATGCATTCATTTAATTTTGTTTTGGGAATATGAATCACTAGTGGACCTGAACGTAAATGACATTAGCATTTGTCGTTGATGTTGGGGTTTGTTGTCTTAATTTTATATATTCAAAATTGTCATTGAATAATGGAAACTAGGAAAAAAAGCGTATTTTGAAAAAAGAAACAATTACCAACAATTAGTCATGAACGATGTCTGTGCTGCTACTTGCAATTTCGAAAAGTGTGGGAGTTTTATTACGGACGATTTGTTTATTTTGAATATTAATGAAACAGGGAATTGTAATGAAATAAAAGTAGAAATAAATATTTTTAATTGCTATTCACCAAGTCTATAAAGTTCACTTTCGTTCAAAATGCAGAGATTGTTGCTTTAATTTATTTTTATTTTAATTGTCTCCCATTTTATCTAACCCCATCATTACTGTCCAGTATAGCCACATGTTGCGAATTCTCTTTCATTTTCTTTTTTGTTTGATAATTTTTTTTCTTTATATTGTTTGTAAGTCAAGGTTTAATGAAAGCAAAAGACAATTGTTTTATTAATCCGCATTAATTCCAATCTATTTATTTTGACCACATTGGCCCAGAAACACAATTTTCTTTGAAATTTGAAATTCTTATCAATTTCAACCGCAAATGTTCTGCACAATGTTCATTTCATTATCACATGTGGGGGTACCAGCAACACTGAACTGTTTCAAATTCATGAAAAATGATGTCGTGAAATTGTATTAATTTCATTAAACATATGCCCAATTTTGATGATTTTTTTATTTATTTTTTGAATAAGGTGATGGTGTCAAATCCATGCTTGTTTGTTTTTAATGTCTTAGAATATTCGGATATTCATTTGAACATTGGATTAAGTCTATACAGTGGAGCATGGTGGAATAAGGTGTTACATCAAATCATATCAAACGTCAAACTTGATCACAGTACTGCATTACTGTGAATTGCTTGTTTACATTTTGTATGTGATTTTATTCACAATAGCGCATTTTGACAACTGGTATGAAGATCAGCTGTTTTTGGCGTTACCCCTTATTATTCCACCATGCAGTGGAGCAAATTTAGTTTTGTTCTAGAATTAAAAAGTTTTTAAAATTTTTGAACATTTTACCCCAAAAACCGTTCCTGTACAAACAACTTAAACAAAAATGTCATTGAATGACGATCACTTCAAACACTTTCTACACGACAGATTTGAGCGTGTCAAAAATAGAAACGTGGTAGCCGGCTTCTGATTGGCTGGTATGCCGACTTTGATATTTGTTTGATGTTCTTTCACATTTTTACGTTCCTGCACTTTTTAAACAATTGTTTTTGGAACTCATTTCGCTCTTTTACTACTTTAACCATTAAAAAGGTACGGGAGCAAACATTTTGTGATGAATTATCAGAACATGCTTCACATACGGCACATACGGTGCGTTGAGCGTTGCGTTACAACAACCACATGAAAAAGTGTAAGTGAAGCCAAGTTTTTTTAAAAACAACAGTATGGCTGACGCATTAAAGTTAAACATAATTTAAGCGTTCGGCACATACGGTGCGTTGAGCGTCGCGGTACAACAACCACATGAAAAAAGTGTAAGTGATGCCAAGTTTTTTGAAAAACAACAATGTGGCTGACGCATTAAAGTTAAACATAATTCAACTGTTTTGGGACAACGCGTGTCCAAACGTGTCACTAAACGGTCCGTATGTGTCGAGGGCTTTAACTGTTTTGGGACAACGCGTGTCCCAACGTGTCACTAAACGAACCGTATGTGCCGAGGGCTTAACCGATTATTCGGTTTTCGCTCAGTCACTGGTCGACTACGATTTTTACACATTTTACGACTAATAATAGACACGTGCCGATTTAAAGCATGTGCCGAGGGCTTTAAAAGCAGCAATGGGCATCGACACATTCGCACATACATAGGAAAGCCGTGTAGGTAGGTACCTCGTTACTAGTGAACGTTAGTACTGTCTTGTTTAAGGTCTTGATCGCTACCATCATGATTTCATCCCGGCGAAGGGAATTATCAATTGGCGTTTCAGCTTTTTGAAATGATGTTCTATGAAAGAAATGTCAAATGAAAAAAAATTGCAAAGCATTTTTTTTATTTCAAATTTTCATAATAATCCCACTTGATAATAAGCATTTTATCAATTAAATAATGAAATATGTATCTTTTATTGTTAATATTTTAAACATTAAAAAAGAAATATGTATATCGCTATTTTGACACCAAATGGCACCTTTTTCAATTGCGCGTTGGCAACAGTAAACTCAAAAACATCCCTCGTTTGGATATTTGCTGCGACGAATGGTCAGCTGAGTGCTAAATATGTAGGTCCGTGTTTATACAGGGAAAGTTGATGGGAAAGAAAATTGAGTTTATGGGCGAGGGAGTAGAGAGGAATAAGAGGGGGTACACACACCTCTGTACTGAGAAATTCTGTTTTGTTTCGTTTTTCTTCGTATACAACCTGAAGTTGGCTGCAGATTTGTTTTTGCATTTTCTTTCATTTTGTTTTCTCTGTCGAGAAACAAACAACATCGAAGACAATTGAAAAAAACCTTTTGGAGGAAAAACTATTTTTTTTAAGCAAAAACAATTCGAAATAAGTGGACATATCAAAATTAAAATGCAATTCAGGGGTTCCTTTAATAATTAATTGTTTATCACTCACGTCCATTTTTACTTTTCATTACAACTTGGCCTTGGCTTTGTTTTTGAACGGCGCAATGAGAAAATGAGTGTGAAGAAGAATAAAAAAAATTATAAAATTGACGCAAACATGGTTTCCGTGTCTAAACAACAAGGAAATTTTAAAAGAAATTGAGAAGAAAAATTTTCTTTCCAGTTTGAATGTCTAAATACGGTCCTTTTTATGTCATTCTAGTAATCAGAATGGTGGAATAATAATTGGTTCCCTATCCTATCCCTGTCGGTAGTTTTGTCGTTGATTCTGACAGAAAGAATGATGTTCTTGACGTAATTTTGCCATGGTCGTAATTAGTGTCCCTGTGTAGGAAATTGGGTATGATATATAGCCTGTATTAGCCCGGCTTGCCCTATATTATAGTACGTTTATATATAACCGAATTTAACAAACCCACTGGGTTTTAAATGTCAATTCCATTACATATACGTCAAACAAATCCTCATAAAGAAGGTTAACCCTGCAAAAGGCTGTAATATAAACATGGCCCAATACTAGTCTTTAATAGCGTTGCCCTGATAGAGGTAAAAATCCGGGCACAGAACAATTTTTGTCTTGTTCATACTAAGGCTAATTCGCTCTATATTCGTTGTTCGATATAATTACTTCATTTCCCATACAAAATTTTGAGAACGAACAACATTCTTCAATTTAAATTACTCTCAGAACGACGATAAAATGTGTCCCATCTCAAACAAATGAGAGAATTTATCGAAATAAATTAATTATGACAGGAAAAATAAAAGATTAAAAATGTATTAAAAATCCAAACCTTTTTAGAAAAACTGAAAAATATGAGTGAAAAGGTTTACGACTAGTATACATTCAAATCATAGCAAATTTTGTCTTCTCTTTCATTGCCGTTACATAAATTTCTTGTCCATCGTTTCAAATTCGCGTACAAATGTAGAAACAAAAATCAAATGCCTGCCGGAAAGTCTGGCGAAGATCATATTTAATGATTTTTTTTTATTAATTTTCTCATTTAGAGTTAAGCTTGATGATCGGAAATTATTTGCCAGTGAAAAAGGAAAGCCAAGGACTCGAACCCACAGAGTCATCAAATTACGTTACCTGGGGCTCAATTCTGTTTCTATGATAATGTGAAATGAAAACTTTTATAAAGGAGAAAACTGTCAAATGAATACAATTATAAAGGAAATATTTTTCATTTCAAATTTTCATAGAACAAGAATCCAGCCCCTGGATATTTTCATAGAAACAGAATTGAGCCCCATCCCCTGGTTTCACTGGTGGTAAGGCAGATCTTCAGACGTATCGACTATGTAATGGCTTCTCTGTCCTAGAACTTTTCGTTTTTTCAAATGCAAATGTGTTTTATACATTTACGCGGTTATTTGGCCTCTGAAATGCATTTTCTTCACGACAAACGCTTTTTTGCGCTGCCTTTGAAGTTATGAGTTTTGGCTTTGAACCCTAACACGCCGTGACCACATTTTTTTTTGATATGTTTTCAAGGACGTGGGTTCAAATCCCAGCCGGGCTCAGCATGTTTTTTATTTTTGGAAATATTGCCTGTTAGGGTGAAGATCATTTTTAATGATTTTTTATTAATTTTCTCGTTTAGAGTTAAGCTTGATGATCGGAAATTATTTGCAAGTGAAGTGAACCCGCATCCTTGAAAACATATCAAAAAAATGTTGTCACGGCGTGTTAGCGTTCAAAGCCAAAACTCATAACTTCAAAGGCAGCGCAAATAATTTGGTATTAGGTCTCTTTTGATATACAGTTAGTCAACTTACTTATTGCAAAACCAAAATTATTACAAAATTTAAAATAAAATACAATTTTATTGGTATAAATAAAAATAATTTGTAATATTTTTGTTAACAGTATAGTTCTTACAGATGTTTATTAACATAATAAAATAACAAGTAGCTAAATTTCACTAAACATTTTCTTAAAATTAACAAAAATGAGAACAACACATTAGCTTCGTTCTAGTACTTTTTTAATGGTAAAATATTCAAAAGAGAAAACTGTCAAAAATGAGTTCAACGCACACATTTTTCCAAAATGTACGGGAACGGAAAAATGGCAGAAACGTCAAAAAATCTGGAACAAATGTCAAAGTCGGCGTGTCAGCGAATCGGAAGCCGTCAAACATGTTGGACATTTTTGCTCGCTCAAATTTGTAGTGTAAAAAGTTTCTAAAGAGAAAGGCATTCAGCGCCATTTTTGTGCAAAGAGAAGTGAACATTTTGCAACTTTTTTGGTGTACGGGAACGCATTTCGGGGAAAATGTTCAAAATGTGTAAAAACTTTTTAGTTCTGGAACGAAGCTATTATTTGCACTGTCAACTAAAGAATTGCAAAATTCACAACTTTTCAGTCTTTCACGGTAGTTTTCGAAAAGTTGGTTCTAATATTTCGTATGCCCACCTTTGCCATCAAAACCAGCTTATAAACGTATCTGAATTTAATAAATAAGTTTCGGAATGTCATGGTATTTTTTGCCATTCTTCTTTATTGCATTTTATTTAGTCCCCCAGGTTAGTGGGCGGCCTATTCCCGACTTTTTGCTTCAAGTGTACTCATGAATTGTCGATGGGGTTAATATCTAGACATTTGAACGGGGTGTAAATGACTTTGGTACAGTTGTATAACAACCAAGTCCTACATCAATTAGATTTATGCTTAGAGGTGTTGTCTTGACAGTACTTATGTATGTACGTATTTAATTTTTAATGAACTTTAATTTACAGCCAGTTTCTGTATGTCGAAAGAAGAATGTGTGCGAATGAAACACGCCCGACCTTTAGTTTTCGAAATAATTTTACCTTTGCTTTTGCTTCAAAACAGTAAACAAATTTAAAAACACGCAAAAGTTTGGACGTGTTTCTTTCGCACACATTCTTCTTTCGACATACAGAAACAGGCTGTTAATTTCTATAATGTGTACTTTACACGGTATGTTTTTTACATATGAGTTGTCACTTCTCCCATACAAAATGTATGTGCAAAGTGACAACTCATATGTAAAAAACTTACCGTGTAAAGTACCCATAAGCATTATCGACTTACAGCCTGTTTCTGTATGTCGAAAGAAGAATGTGTGCGAAAGAATACACGTCCAAACTCTTGTGTGGTTTTCAAATTTGTTTTTTGTTTTGAAGCAAAGGTAAAATTATTTCGAAAACTAAAGTCCACTATGTGGACGGCCAGCCGTTAATTTATGATATGGAAAGATAATTTTTTTTGTAGCAATGGATAATAATTTTCGTAAACATCCTTCGATTGTTTCAAATCAGCTGACTTCTTACAAGTTTTTGCAAATTGTTGTTCGATAACATTCTGCAAATGTTTAGCTTCGAGAGAGTAAAATTAGTGGAGAGAAGTTACTGAGTACTTGCAAGTACTTTTTACTTGCGAAGTTATCTATAGACCTATTTTTTGCGTGTGAAATTTTAAAAGAAATTGGGAAAAACATTTGCCATTCCAGTTTGATCGTCTAAACACGGAAGTAGCGAAAAAAAGATTAGGTATAAAATACAAAATAAGCCGAGATACACAAAAATAGGCGTTCGTTTGCTGATTTAGCCGCGTGTGCCAATATTAGGTCTGTTCGTTTACACAATAATTTGTACAAGTCCAGTAACTTCTTGTAATCGATTAAGGTCTTTTGCATGGTACTGCAGAGTAAACCAACAACATCCAGTAACAATTTGTACAAATTGTAAGTAAACAAACACACAAATTGTGTAGCATTTGATGTGTACAGCTAATACTAATGTTTTTAACTGCTGGCTTTTAAAATCGGGTCTAAAGTTTTAAAAAATACCTTCCAAAAGCTTTTTAGCACCAATTTAACTTATTTTCAAGTCAATAGGGATTCATTGAGAGAAAACATTTCGGTATTGATGAAAACCCCAAATAATTCTACTACAAATGCAGGGTAGATTTTAGGATCAAATATCTGAACAAAGGAGGCAAGTGGGGTCAACGTTAAAAAAACAGTTCAACTATCTTCAGATTTATAATTTCATGATGTCACGATTTCGTTTACAAACACCAATTAAGTCGTATATAACATAAATTTAAATATCTGCATATATACATTTTCCATATTGTTATTTCTTTTATTTATTTCTCAGCAAAATGTTTATGTCATATTGTTTCGGTTGTGGCGGGCGGCATCCAATACAGAAGATTAATGACACATAACGTATCATTAAAATAGAAGACAAATCAAAGGAACCATGCCATCCATATGTTGGACATCTGTTGTCAGTGCCTAAATATTACACACCTATACGTTATTCTTATTATTATGGATGTTTATGGGAGGAAAATATTCACAAGTGTGATATTTTGAGATGTTGGCAAAAAAAAACTTAGGCAGAACTGTGCATGACACGTGCCACTTGGCCCATAAAAAAAGAAATGTAAAACAAAATACTGCTTTTCAATACTTTAAGTGGGAAAACAAAACATAAAATTTAAAACAAGACATTTAAAATATGGACTATAAAATCCAGGGGTATGATGGGTGGAATTAGCTACACCCTACATTAGTCAGGGAGAAAGCGCAAACATTTATAACATACGATTAATTATTGGTCTGTTCCAGTACTGCAAGAATCTACTAATTTGTACTAACAAGGCCTATAGAAGGTCGGCCATTCAGAGTTCTGTTAACAACTTTTGGCAACATATGGTGTGTTCCAGTACTGCAAGAATCTACTAATTTCTACTATCTTTTCCGATAACATAAAGGAAAAATGTTATCGTAGTAAAAAATAGTAGCTTCTTGCAGGTTCTGGAACAGAGCAATAATAGATTTTATATTATTGTGATTTGAGTTTCTTTGTATTTTAAATCACAATAATGTTTTTGACAAGAAACATAACAATCAGGTGGGCTTATATGCTGTTTATATTAGAGCTTTTTGCAGGGTTAACCTTCTTTATGAGGATTTGTTTGAAATATAAGCAATGGAATTGACATTTAAAACCCAGTCGGTTTGTTAAATCCGGTTATATATAAACGGGGTATTAGTGTCCAACCGTATAAACTGTGTGTACTAATTTTTCCGATAACACAAAGGAAAAAATGTTATCGTAGTAATATGTTAAATATTTTTTAATTTATCTTGACGTTTCTGTGGTTTCAAAAAATTTGGTATTGCAACTATGATTTCAAACTAATTTTATTTTAATAAAACAGATACAATTAAATTTATTTTATAATTGAAAATACTTCCATAGCTATGCAGAGGTTGCAACCTCAAATTGAATAAATTCTCATTTTGGTTTTTCTGTGTCAATTTTAACACTTTAACAATAGTTTTTTGTTTGTTATTAATATAAACACAACCCGAAGACCACTGGCCACTACCGTTTGCTGTCTCATTTGTTTATTTATGTAAATGACTTTTTGGTTTGTCGTTTATTAATCATTTTCGTTGTGTATTTCTTTCTGCATGCTTGTTTATTTTGTTGATAATTCTTGGAAATTACCGCTAGACCAAGCTGCGTAATATTTATTATGCCGTTAAAAAATGAACCATGAACCGGTTATGCGAATTTTTGCCATATGCTATATATTTTTGGGGGATTTTTTGATTGACTTTTTAACCCCAACGGCAGTTGCTCTTAGGGGTATAAAAAGTTTAAATGGATAAATTTCACATGAAACAGTGCCAAAAGGTACATAGATGTGAAAGATACTTAATTCAACATCATGCTGGTTATAGGTGACTTTCAAAACTATTAACGTGGGGTTTTCCATAACGTTATTATTTTAAAAAGTATATTTTAGAAATTTTCTGTGTACCTTTTTTCATTAGCTAACGAATATTTTTTTACTGCTATGCCTAAATACGACTGTATTCCCAGGGCGTGTGTGGTGAAAAAAGTAGAACACATGTATTCTTATGAGAACTACCGAAATACGTCGAGCGTATACTTTTTGTAAGTTGAACATTTTCAACTTTGACAGAACGTACGATATGTTATTGTATGTATGTATGTATGCGTGTGTTTTGTATTTTGAAAACAAAACAATTTGTTTTCACATATTCACATATTTCACCAAACTACCAAAACAACGCTCTCTGAGCATCCGTATTACCCAAATACGTTGAGTCCCAAATCACATTTAAAATACAAAATCCGCGACCGAAACTTACTTAAATGTTTCCATTCGTAAAACAAATAATTTTCCTTTGCAATGAATTGTTTTTCATGTTTTGTTGGGCTTTTGTTTTTAAAATACAAAACACATACACATACAAACAATAACGTTCTGTCAAAGTTAAACTTTTTCAACTTACAAAAAGTATACGCTCGACGTATTTCGGTAGTTCTCATAAAAAATACATGTGTTCTACTTTTTTCACCACACACGCCCTGGGTATACGTCCGTATATAGCACTGTTAATCACCACTGGGCTCGCGAGCCGTGTCTGTGTGAACATACACAATCTCAATTATGGTGAGTTTGAACGTTGCTCTCACTACCGATCATCTTCTTTGCAGGGCTGCCAGATTATTTTTATGCAAAATCGTCAAAATAACGATTTTTATTTTAAAAATCGTCAAAAATTGAAATACGCATATGGGGCATATGGCGCCAAATAAGTAGTTATTATTTGAACACTGAAATAAATAGTTAAAAAAGTAGTCGCTTAAGTCGTGACTACTTATTTAACTACTTGTTTCTGAGGTCAAAAATAACCACTTGTTCTTAAAATAAAGGGTTAGTAAGGGGTTTTGTAAGGGGTATTTTTGCAGGTTCACATTTTTATTTGAGGTTGCATCATTTTCAGCGACAGTCACTGTATGTACATAAATAATGAACGGTCCTCAGGCTACGGCAAGACGAAGGTGCTAAGAATCACCGATGGGCAAATATGGACTAGGCGAGAGAACTGGTAAAAGCGACTGACTTATCCCATTCTTCCAGGAATACGGATAGAAAATTACAAATACCGTGGTCTTCTTGCCAATTTCGAACAAGGTTGTCCTTTTCTTTTTTATTCTTTTATCAGAAGCAAGCAAGGCAGCTTATGTACGCAGGCCTTAAGAGCTATCATACCACGTGCGCACAAACGCTTCATTCCTGCAGACAGAAATCCACAATGGAGGCCAAATTTTCCAACTGAAGCTGCGCTACTCACAGAACAATGAGACGAGATACTCCAGTATATGATACAGGAATTCTCACTCTGTCGGACGAAATTAACAACCTAGTAAAATCACAGAGAGAAATTCGTGAAGCATCTGGACAACAGCACAGCTTGTTCAGAAAAGCTTTGAGCCGCAGTGCATAGTCTCACAGAAGCCGACACGCATAAATGAAAGATTGTTCAGTGCCAGAAAATGTGCGCTAAGTTTCTGCCAGCTATTTATTTCGCACCAAACTGTCCAGAACAAAGCAAAAAGAGCTGCCCTAAGCAGAGCCAGACGTTGAAACAGAGAGGCCCCGATCCTATTCACAGAAGATGACGTCGGCGCTGTCGTCAGGAGAGCTAAACCATCTAAAGCCCTGGGACTTGATGACAATTCAATGCTCATTCTAAAAAAATATTGGCACATGGGCAAAAAGCTTGTTAGCAGCAATCCTAAGCCTATTGGTCAATAGGTCAGTGATTCCAGAGATCTGGAAAATGGCGATGATAATTCAGCTACTAAAACCTGACAACCCAGCTGGCAAAGGAGATTCATATCATCCGATCTCCCTTTTGTCGCCCTTAATTAAGGTTTCGGAGTCTCTATTGATATCTAGAATAGCCGAACATCCTACTGCAGCACAACATCAGCATGGATTTAGAAAGGCTCACATGATTGCAACCGGCTTGAATCAAACAAAACCTGTAGTGGGATTCTTTAACTCATTTTTGCTGTTACCGACAAAAATCAATAAAATTAAATCGCAAAATTATGACTAAAAACACAAAGAAAAGTTGGCATCACTGTTTGTGTCGCTAGAGGCTAGCGACTACTTTTTATTCATCGTTAACTTATTCATCGTAAGTCACTGCTTAAGATGCAGTGCTTTGGATTGAATTTATATGCGTTCTTCGGATTGCATTTTTAGTCAGTCTAAAGATGCAATTAAAATGCAAGCCATTGCGAAATATCCCAAAATAAATAAAATGCATTTATTATTTGTGTAAAACAAGAACACAGAGAACTTTATTATATAAACACAAATAAAAAAGTTTTCATTAAATTCAATCACATTTGAGCTTACTTCCTCCGTTCTCGATTTAATCCAAGCGCATATGATTTTCTTTCATCATCCTAACATTTTTTTATGTTGCCTTCCCATCACTAGCTCAGATTACGACATGGACTCCAACTCCACTCCATTAAAAATGTCCGTCTCTTGAATTACCGCAAAAATGTTCGCAACATAAGTTGTTATTTCTTTATTTTTATTTATTTCTTTAATTTAATTCTTCGAAATGTATACACTCTCGTTTATCTTTTGAAGAAATGTGTAGGGATCAACCAACTCTTTTTGTTCTGTAGGGATCTCTACAGCAACTGCTTATAAAATGTATCGAACGGAGTGCATTTTTCATAACTCTGTTGGAGTATATCGAAAGATGTTGTGAAATCATAACTCCAATTGCACAACTTCCAAAAAGTTTTGCTGGGGAGTTACAGAATCCCACTACTGAATAAAGAACGATAGTCGTGGTCCTAGACTTACCAAAGGCATTTGACACAGTCGATCACGCATTGTTGTTCGACGACATTTCGAACTCCGCATTGCCTAGTACGATAAAAAAAAGTTGTGCAATTTTATTAATGGCAGGCAGACACATGTGGAATTCAGAGGAAAAAATCCAAGAGTCGCAAAGTTAAGCATGACGTATCGCTGGGAGTTGTAAAGACACCTTTGTTTTTTTCACTTTTACGTCTCAAATTGTCATTTCCCTCCAGACGACATATACCTCAACTACATACATATGTAAATAGCAGGCGGGCACATGTGGAATTCAGAGGAAAGAAATCCAAGATTCGGAAAGTTAAACAGGTCATACCGCAGGGAGTTGTAAACTCACCTTTGCTTTTTTCGATTTTTCGCTTCGAATTTTCCTTTGTTTTCATACTGTGTAAAACTGGAGACTTATGCGGATGACTGCACTATTATGATCACCGGTGAATGCATCGATGAGTTGGAGGAAAAAAGTATGCCTACTTCGCCAGCTATCTCCGGTATCACTTGGTGTAAGGACAGGAAGATTTTGCTTACTATGTAACTACAAAGCAGTAAGCCGCTCAGTCCTAAATTATGCAGCCTTGTTTGAACCTAGTTTTTAAGCACGCCCAGTGGAAGGTGTTTCAAACCACCCAGAATACTGCTCTACGAACAGTTACCAGGTGTGTCCAGACGTCGAGCGTCGACTAATGCACTCAATTCAATTATTTTTGGTCAATGTGGTGCGCACAGCTTGCTACGGCATCGATCACAACCGACAAGAGCGAAGGTTACAAAAGGCATCTTTGTCTAATGCCATGTTCATACCAGCATTTGAATCACGTTGTTCGCTCTCATAATTATGTACACGAATTAACCCGTTCATACGACATGGTACATAATTCAGAGCAACATGATTCATATTTTCATATTTTTTATTTACTGATTTTAAAGAAAGTTTCGTCCAAAAAACGAGTAAAATTAATTGATATGAACTGAAAAACTATTTGTTCTTCTTTCCGATATCTATTTAATATTTAATTATATTTTCATTCATCTTTTTTTATTTTTATACCCTCCACCATAGTATGGAGGGTACTAATCGAACTAATCATTTGCGACCCTATAAAGTATATATATTCTTGGTCAGCATAAAATTCTAAGACGATCTAGCCATGTCCGTCTGTTCGTCCGTCTGTTGTAATCACTCTAGCGTCCGCAATAATTGAGATAGAGTGCTGAAATTTTGCACCCGAGGGTCTTTTTTCCATAGGCAGGTCAAGTTCGAAGATGGGCTATATCGGTTCACTCTTTGGTATAGCCCCCATATAACGGTACCTCGGGATTTGAGGTATTTTGACGTTCTTCGCCACATTTGCAGACCGAATTAGCTATAATTTGGCACTTAGGGTTCCTAGTGATCTACAAACTTATATCCCAAAGGATATGGGCATAGGTCCATGTTTTGGTATAGTCCCCATATAACGGCACCTCCCGATTTTCGGTATTTTGAGAATTTTAGCCACAATTTTTAACCGAACTATCTGCAATTTGACATTTGAGGTTCTCAATAGTCATGAAACATCTCCACGAAACATCGTCAACATAGGTCCATGTTTTGGTATAGCCCCCATATATCGGTACCTCCCAATTTTCGGTATTTTGAGAATTTTAGCTACAATTTTTAACCGAACTAGCTGTAATTTGCCATTTGAGGTTCTCAGTGGTCATGAAATATCTCCACCAAACATCGTCAATATAGGTCCATGTTTTGGTATAGCCCCCATATAACGGTACCTCCCGATTTTCGGTATTTTGAGAATTTTAGCTACAATTTTTAACCGAACTAGCTGTAATTTGCCATTTGAGGTTCTCAGTGGTCATGAAATATCTCCACCAAACATCGTCAACATAGGTCCATGTTTTGGTATAGCCCCATATAACGGTACCTCCCGATTTTCGGTATTTTGAGAATTTTAGCCACAATTTGTAACCGAACTATCTGCAATTTGACATTTGAGGTTCTCAGTGGTCATGAAACATCTCCACAAAACATCGTTAGCATAGGTCCATGTTTTGGTATGGCCCCCTTATAACCGTACCTCCCGATTTTCATTATTTTGAGCATTTTAGTTACAATATTTAACCGAACTAGCTGTAATTTGCCATTTGAGATTCTCAGTGGTCATGAAACATCTCCACCAAACATAGTCAACATAGGTCCATGTTTTGGTATAGCCCTCATATGTTTTGGTAAAACCCCCCCCCAATATTTTAAACACATTTTCACATTTTTGTCTTCGCTCTTCTTGGTCGGCACTGATCTAGAGAGGGATAGATAATCTCGTGTGTGTGCCCAACACAAGCGCAGCGGTTGAATTTGTTGTTGCTGGTGAACACTGGTACATAGGTATGGGCCTAAAAATGATGCACTAGAATAATCGATTAATAGTTTCCAAATTGTTGGCTTTTTATGCCATTTTAGTAATCAGAATGGTGGAATAATTTGTTCCCTATCGTTTTTAGTAGTTTTGTAATTGATTCAGACAGAAGGTATGATATTCTTGGCGTAATTGTGGCATGATCGTAATTAGTGTCTCTTTGTAGGCCATTTGGCTAGAAAATTCAAGTTTTTGCAGTTATTATCCAGCAAATGGCTATGAAAGATCATTAAGGGTTATGTCCAGAGTACCTACAATCACTCTAATGATATATAGAAAGTCCTGTATTAGCTAGGCTTGCCCTGTATTATACAACTCTTTAACGGCGTAGCTCTGATAGAGGTAAAAATGAGGGCATAGAACAAACATGTTTGCACTTTTCTTTGAAAATAGATTTCAGAAACATTGTTAACAATGTCGTGATCATGTTTGCTTCTATAAAAACAACAAATTCATCACCCATTGTTGCCATTCAAGCCAAACAATACTGCTCCCATCCACGAGTTTCATAGAATCACTCCAATTCTTCTTTGGTGCTGGTTTTTTTTTTTTCAAGTTATCTACTATTTTTGCCAGCATTGTGTGGTATAAACTTCATAGTACGGATGAATATCAGCATATCTGGCGAAAAATCGATATTTTACTTGTGGAAGAAGCCTACACATACCTGAGATTAAATAATTAAACTGTCGCTATCAAAACCAAATTGCCTATAAAGGGACACTAATTACGATCATGCCACAAATACGTCAGGAACATCATTCTTTCTGTCTTAATCAATGACAAAACTACTGAAAACGAAAGAGAGCCAATTATTCCACCATTCTGATTATTAAAATCACATAAAGAGCGACAAATTTGGAGATTATTAATTGATTATTGTGGTGCATCATTTTCAATGCTCATTTAAAAAATGCTAATTATTTGTTTTCCGATAAACTTTTAGTATAACGGTACTGGAAACTGAATATTTTTGTATGCCATCTTAAAGACAACTCTCCAGCCTACAAAATTATTTTTTGAATTGTTAAAAATCTCAACTCGTTTCCAAGCTACCCCAAATTTTTTGGAATTTTATGAAAGGCAGTTAACCGGGGTGCAGTGTACCTTATATAAATTTGCCTTGGCCATGCTGTTTACCTATCTAGGATTCCTTTAAGCCCAATTTACATCTAAAAGGTTTAAATAATTTGTCAATTAAGTTGAATATCTGTGAAATAAGTGAGGTAAAAGACCAAAGACTGGTTTTAGGTGCGTGTGTAAATTAGAATAAATCTTAGTTTTACTATTAGCTCATCATTTTTATGATACTATATTCAAACTTATTTTTGGAATCCCCTTGTGCGTCACTATCATATACTCAATTTAAGACATTTGTTTCTGAGAATTCTTAAAACAAACCCACAAAATTATTAAGAATCGCCATGTAGTGGTTTGACAGTTTATTCTTGAACTTGATTGAGAGATAATAGGCAAAAAACTGGATCCATGCCGCAAAACTAAAATAATTGGTTATTAATGTATGACTATATCATCAAAGATGACTCGGTTTAATAGAAACCACAAACAAACATTTTTTTCAAATAAACTAAACCACATATTTATTTTATTTGTATAAAAACAAAAACATACGAATTTTTTAAACAAATTCTAGCGATATTCTAATACCAGCAGTTCCGTTTCTGTGGTATATGTTTTTTTTCTCGTCTGAATCATTAACCGCTTGTGCCGAAGTGTTAAAAGCACGTAAGCGTTACATTAGCAAATATTGCTTAAAATTCTCATTCAAATAAAATTGCTTAAATATTCAAAACTTGTCTACATCTTGATTGATGTTTAGACTGTGGTTTAAGACACTTGTCGATCAATTAAATTTAAATTAATTGCGAACATTTTACCATATGTGTATCTGCTATGTAAGTGGATCGATTTTAGGGAGTGTTATTTCCTTGAGATGTATGCATCTTCCAATGGGCAACAATGTAATTTTTGCAAGATTTATGAAAAGAAATTTATATGATTCGTCTGACATATGGAATGTATGTTACATTAGGTTTAGTATGTTGAAATTAAGTACATTAGGTTTAAAATTCTGTTCAAGTAAGTTAACTGTTATACAAAGTTGACGATATATTGCTGCTTTAAATCTATAATTTTTCTTCTGAACATAACTAAACTGCTAATGGGAATAAAATCACGCAGAGAAGACTGTCGCAAGATCATGATCTTTGGCAAATAGAACGAAATTTCGGAAGTGAAGAGATGGGAAGTTTTTCACAGGCAGGAGAAAGAGGATGGCACTATTCTTGTGGTGAGAATTGATGATCAGAAAGGGACTATAGAAGCACCCTTTCTTTCAGAAAGGGACTATAGAAGCACCCTTTCTTTCAGAAAGGGACTATAGAAGCACCCTTTCTTTCAGAAAGGGACTATAGAAGCACCCTTTCTTTCAGAAAGGGACTATAGAAGCACCCTTTCTTTCAGAAAGGGACTATAGAAGCACCCTTTCTTTCAGAAAGGGACTATAGAAGCACCCTTTCTTTCAGAAAGGGACTATAGAAGCACCCTTTCTTTCAGAAAGGGACTATAGAAGCACCCTTTCTTTCAGAAAGGGACTATAGAAGCACCCTTTCTTTCAGAAAGGGACTATAGAAGCACCCTTTCTTTCAGAAAGGGACTATAGAAGCACCCTTTCTTTCAGAAAGGGACTATAGAAGCACCCTTTCTTTCAGAAAGGGACTATAGAAGCACCCTTTCTTTCAGAAAGGGACTATAGAAGCACCCTTTCTTTCAGAAAGGGACTATAGAAGCACCCTTTCTTTCAGAAAGGGACTATAGAATCACCCTTTCTTTCAGAAAGGGACTATAGAATCACCCTTTCTTTCAGAAAGGGACTATAGAAGCACCCTTTCTTTCAGAAAGGGACTATAGAAGCACCCTTTCTTTCAGAAAGGGACTATAGAAGCACCCTTTCTTTCAGAAAGGGACTATAGAAACACCCTTTCTTTCAGAAAGGGACTATAGAAGCACCCTTTCTTTCAGAAAGGGACTATAGAAGCACCCTTTCTTTCAGAAAGGGACTATAGAAGCACCCTTTCTTTCAGAAAGGGACTATAGAAGCACCCTTTCTTTCAGAAAGGGACTATAGAAGCACCCTTTCTTTCAGAAAGGGACTATAGAAGCACCCTTTCTTTCAGAAAGGGACTATAGAAGCACCCTTTCTTTCAGAAAGGGACTATAGAAGCACCCTTTCTTTCAGAAAGGGACTATAGAAGCACCCTTTCTTTCAGAAAGGGACTATAGAAGCACCCTTTCTTTCAGAAAGGGACTATAGAAGCACCCTTTCTTTCAGAAAGGGACTATAGAAGCACCCTTTCTTTCAGAAAGGGACTATAGAAGCACCCTTTCTTTCAGAAAGGGACTATAGAAGCACCCTTACTTTCAGAAAGGGACTATAGAAGCACCCTTTCTTTCAGAAAGGGACTATAGAAGCACCCTTTCTTTCAGAAAGGGACTATAGAAGCACCCTTTCTTTCAGAAAGGGACTATAGAAGCACCCTTTCTTTCAGAAAGGGACTATAGAATCACCCTTTCTTTCAGAAAGGGACTATAGAAGCACCCTTTCTTTCAGAAAGGGACTATAGAAGCACCCTTTCTTTCACAAAGGGACTATAGAAGCACCCTTACTTTCAGAAAGGGACTATAGAAGCACCCTTTCTTTCAGAAAGGGACTATAGAAGCACCCTTTCTTTCAGAAAGGGACTATAGAAGCACCCTTTCTTTCAGAAAGGGACTATAGAAGCACCCTTTCTTTCAGAAAGGGACTATAGAAGCACCCTTTCTTTCAGAAAGGGACTATAGAAGCACCCTTTCTTTCAGAAAGGGACTATAGAAGCACCCTTTCTTTCAGAAAGGGACTATAGAAGCACCCTTTCTTTCAGAAAGGGACTATAGAAGCACCCTTTCGTTCAGAAAGGGACTATAGAAGCACCCTTTCTTTCAGAAAGGGACTATAGAAGCACCCTTTCTTTCAGAAAGGAACTATAGAAGCACCCTTTCTTTCAGAAAGGGACTATAGAAGCACCCTTTCTTTCAGAAAGGGACTATAGAAGCACCCTTTCTTTCAGAAAGGGACTATAGAAGCACCCTTTCTTTCAGAAAGGGACTATAGAAGCACCCTTTCTTTCAGAAAGGGACTATAGAAGCACCCTTTCTTTCAGAAAGGGACTATAGAAGCACCCTTTCTTTCAGAAAGGGACTATAGAAGCACCCTTTCTTTCAGAAAGGGACTATAGAAGCACCCTTCCTTTCAGAAAGGGACTATAGAAGCACCCTTTCTTTCAGAAAGGGACTATAGAAGCACCCTTTCTTTCAGAAAGGGACTATAGAAGCACCCTTTCTTTCAGAAAGGGACTATAGAAGCACCCTTTCGTTCAGAAAGGGACTATAGAAGCACCCTTTCTTTCAGAAAGGGACTATAGAAGCACCCTTTCTTTCAGAAAGGGACTATAGAAGCACCCTTTCTTTCAGAAAGGGACTATAGAAGCACCCTTTCTTTCAGAAAGGGACTATAGAAGCACCCTTTCTTTCAGAAAGGGACTATAGAAGCACCCTTTCTTTCAGAAAGGGACTATAGAAGCACCCTTTCTTTCAGAAAGGGACTATAGAAGCACCCTTTCTTTCAGAAAGGGACTATAGAAGCACCCTTTCTTTCAGAAAGGGACTATAGAAGCACCCTTTCTTTCAGAAAGGGACTATAGAAGCACCCTTTCTTTCAGAAAGGGACTATAGAAGCACCCTTTCTTTCAGAAAGGGACTATAGAAGCACCCTTTCTTTCAGAAAGGGACTATAGAAGCACCCTTTCTTTCAGAAAGGGACTATAGAAGCACCCTTTCTTTTAGAAAGGGACTATAGAAGCACCCTTTCTTTTAGAAAGGGACTATAGAAGCACTCTTTCTTTCAGAAAGGGACTATAGAAGCACCCTTTCTTTCAGAAAGGGACTATAGAAACACCCTTTCTTTCAGAAAGGGACTATAGAAGCACCCTTTCTTTCAGAAAGGGACTATAGAAGCACCCTTTCTTTCAGAAAGGGACTATAGAAGCACCCTTTCTTTCAGAAAGGGACTATAGAAGCACCCTTTCTTTCAGAAAGGGACTATAGAAGCACCCCTTCTTTCAGAAAGGGACTATAGAGGCACCCTTTCTTTCAGAAAGGGACTATAGAAGCACCCTTTCTGTCAGAAAGGGACTATAGAAGCGCCCTTTCTTTCAGAAAGGGACTATAGAAGCACCCTTTCTTTCAGAAAGGGACTATAGAAGCACCCTTTCTTTCAGAAAGGGACTATAGAGGCACCCTTTCTTTCAGAAAGGGACTATAGAAGCGCCCTTTCTTTCAGAAAGGGACTATAGAAGCCACCTTTCTTTCAGAAAGGGACTATAGGAGCACCCTTTCTTTCAGAAAGGGACTATAGAAGCACCCTTTCTTTCTGAAAGGGACTATAGAAGCACCCTTTCTTTCAGAAAGGGACTATAGAAGCACCCTTTCTTTCAGAAAGGGACTATAGAAGCACCCTTTCTTTCAGAAAGGGACTATAGAAGCACCCTTTCTTTCAGAAAGGGACTATAGAAGCACCCTTTCTTTCAGAAAGGGACTATAGAAGCACCCTTTCTTTCAGAAAGGGACTATAGAAGCACTCTTTCTTTCAGAAAGGGACTATAGAAGCACCCTTTCTTTCAGAAATGGACTATAGAAACACCCTTTCTTTCAGAAAGGGACTATAGAAGCACCCTTTCTTTCAGAAAGGGACTATAGAAGCACCCTTTCTTTCAGAAAGGGACTATAGAAGCACCCTTTCTTTCAGAAAGGGACTATAGAAGCACCCTTTCTTTCAGAAAGGGACTATAGAAGCACCCTTTCTTTCAGAAAGGGACTATAGAAGCACCCTTTCTTTCAGAAAGGGACTATAGAAGCACCCTTTCTTTCAGAAAGGGATTATAGAAGCACCCTTTCTTTCAGAAAGGGACTATAGAAGCTCCCTTTCTTTCAGAAAGGGACTATAGAAGCACCCTTTCTTTCAGAAAGGGACTATAGAAGCACCCTTTCTTTCAGAAAGGGACTATAGAAGCACCCTTTCTTTCAGAAAGGGACTATAGAAGCACCCTTTCTTTCAGAAAGGGACTATAGAAGCACCCTTTCTTTCAGAAAGGGACTATAGAAGCACCCTTTCTTTCAGAAAGGGACTATAGAAGCACCCTTTCTTTCAGAAAGGGACTATAGAAGCACCCTTTCTTTCAGAAAGGGACTATAGAAGCACCCTTTCTTTCAGAAAGGGACTATAGAAGCACCCTTTCTTTCAGAAAGGGACTATAGAAGCACCCTTTCTTTCAGAAAGGGACTATAGAAGCACCCTTTCTTTCAGAAAGGGATTATAGAAGCACCCTTTCTTTCAGAAAGGGACTATAGAAGCTCCCTTTCTTTCAGAAAGGGACTATAGAAGCACCCTTTCTTTCAGAAAGGGACTATAGAAGCACCCTTTCTTTCAGAAAGGGACTATAGAAGCACCCTTTCTTTCAGAAAGGGACTATAGAAGCACCCTTTCTTTCAGAAAGGGACTATAGAAGCACCCTTTCTTTCAGAAAGGGACTATAGAAGCACCCTTTCTTTCAGAAAGGGACTATAGAAGCACCCTTTCTTTCAGAAAGGGACTATAGAAGCACCCTTTCTTTCAGAAAGGGACTATAGAAGCACCCTTTCTTTCAGAAAGGGACTATAGAAGCACCCTTTCTTTCAGAAAGGGACTATAGAAGCACCCTTTCTTTCAGAAAGGGACTATAGAAGCACCCTTTCTTTCAGAAAGGGACTATAGAAGCACCCTTTCTTTCAGAAAGGGACTATAGAAGCACCCTTTCTTTCAGAAAGGGACTATAGAAGCACCCTTTCTTTCAGAAAGGGACTATAGAAGCACCCTTTCTTTCAGAAAGGGACTATAGAAGCACCCTTTCTTTCAGAAAGGGACTATAGAAGCACCCTTTCTTTCAGAAAGGGACTATAGAAGCACCCTTTCTTTCAGAAAGGGACTATAGAAGCACCCTTTCTTTCAGAAAGGGACTATAGAAGCACCCTTTCTTTCAGAAAGGGACTATAGAAGCACCCTTTCTTTCAGAAAGGGACTATAGAAGCACTCTTTCTTTCAGAAAGGGACTATAGAAGCACCCTTTCTTTTAGAAAGGGACTATAGAAGCACTCTTTCTTTCAGAAAGGGACTATAGAAGCACCCTTTCTTTCAGAAAGGGACTATAGAAACACCCTTTCTTTCAGAAAGGGACTATAGAAGCACCCTTTCTTTCAGAAAGGGACTATAGAAGCACCCTTTCTTTCAGAAAGGGACTATAGAAGCACCCTTTCTTTCAGAAAGGGACTATAGAAGCACCCTTTCTTTCAGAAAGGGACTATAGAAGCACCCCTTCTTTCAGAAAGGGACTATAGAGGCACCCTTTCTTTCAGAAAGGGACTATAGAAGCACCCTTTCTGTCAGAAAGGGACTATAGAAGCGCCCTTTCTTTCAGAAAGGGACTATAGAAGCACCCTTTCTTTCAGAAAGGGACTATAGAAGCACCCTTTCTTTCAGAAAGGGACTATAGAGGCACCCTTTCTTTCAGAAAGGGACTATAGAAGCGCCCTTTCTTTCAGAAAGGGACTATAGAAGCCACCTTTCTTTCAGAAAGGGACTATAGGAGCACCCTTTCTTTCAGAAAGGGACTATAGAAGCACCCTTTCTTTCTGAAAGGGACTATAGAAGCACCCTTTCTTTCAGAAAGGGACTATAGAAGCACCCTTTCTTTCAGAAAGGGACTATAGAAGCACCCTTTCTTTCAGAAAGGGACTATAGAAGCACCCTTTCTTTCAGAAAGGGACTATAGAAGCACCCTTTCTTTCAGAAAGGGACTATAGAAGCACCCTTTCTTTCAGAAAGGGACTATAGAAGCACTCTTTCTTTCAGAAAGGGACTATAGAAGCACCCTTTCTTTCAGAAATGGACTATAGAAACACCCTTTCTTTCAGAAAGGGACTATAGAAGCACCCTTTCTTTCAGAAAGGGACTATAGAAGCACCCTTTCTTTCAGAAAGGGACTATAGAAGCACCCTTTCTTTCAGAAAGGGACTATAGAAGCACCCTTTCTTTCAGAAAGGGACTATAGAAGCACCCTTTCTTTCAGAAAGGGACTATAGAAGCACCCTTTCTTTCAGAAAGGGACTATAGAAGCAACCTTTCTTTCAGAAAGGGACTATAGAAGCACCTCGTCGTATGGGGGGAAGTGAATACAAGTTGTTGCAATTAACAATCAAAGCGATTCGAGAGCAGGCCCAAACTGATCTTATCCGAAATTTTGTGCGGGAGGTACCCGAAATTGAGTCCATATTAAAACCTCATCTAAGTCTGGTAGAAATTTCACGATGTGCAAAGTATGGACCAAAGGGGGTAACCGCCCTTCAAGAGTTATCATGCCTACAAATTTTCCGAACATTTTGGAACTTTTGTGGGGGAGGTACCTGAAGGAGTGGACAGATATAGCCCATCTTCGAATTTAAACTATGTTTTGATAAAATATTACGAAAGCCAAATTTTGGACCGAATCGACAGATCCGTTCGAGAGTTATCTTGCGCTCCAACCACTACACAAGGTGTCATAGGGGCTTTTTGCATCTTTCCGGCCATTTTCTCAGGAAGTATGGACTTGCCCCTGATAAAACTTGTACCGTCGTATGGGGGGAAGTGAATACAAGTTGCTAAAACAAAAATCAAAGCGATTCGAGAGCAGGTCCTAAACTGAACTTATCCGAAATTTTGTGTGGAAGGTATGCGAAGGAGTGGGCCGATTGAGCCCATATTGGAACCTCATCTAAGTCTGGTAGAAATTTCACGATGTGCAAAGTATGGACCAAATCGGTTACTCCCTTCAAGAGTTATCATGCCCACAAATTTTCCGAACATTTTGGAACTTTTGTGAAGAGGTACCGGAAGGAGTAGACCGATATAGCTCATCTTCGAACTTAAACTAAGTTTGGACAAAATATTACGAAAGCCAAAATTTGAACCGAATCGGTTCATCCTTTCGAGAGTTATCGTGCGCACCAGCCAGCCAGCCAGACAGACAGACGGACGGACGGACATTGCTAAATCAACTCCAAATTGTCTGAAAAACATTTCGTCCAAACATACTTGGGGTCTAAAATCATTATTTTGATGAGGCACATTTTGCCCGTATGAAAGTGTATATACCCTTTCTAGCCTAAAGGCTGAGGGTATAAAAACGACAACATTGCATTTTCGCCAAAAACAAAACTTCTTAACTGATAGTGGCGGGTATCGAAAGCTTCTCAATTTTCAATTTAAATTTTCTATATTAAATTATTTGTGAAGTGTGACCTGAGGTTTCTATTTTGTGGAACTGTTATAGGATTTTAGAACACCAAAAAGTATACTTTTTTCATGGCTCACAATGAAACTCGTTGGCCTATTTATAATAATATCGGCACTGCTACCATTGGGTACGGGTTATAGTGCATATGGTAGACCTAGTTCCTTTGATGATCAATGTACCCATAATACGGGATCATATGGTTCAGGTTCAGGATGTATGAATTCCTGGGCCCTACAATATTTGACAGAGATTCGGGAACTCTCGGTTCGCCTAAGGGAAGAATATAATAGCTTGTCAAGTAGTACTGGTAATAATAGCACCTACATCCCATGGTCAGGTAAGGATCCGCAAGAGAAATTTATTTCGAGAAATTTATTTTTTTCTATATCTTCTTCAAGAACGTCTCATCAGATTGACTGGCAAAACCTCCAGAGCATTGGAGCCGTAGAAGTGTTTGAAGACAAGCGCCGGGGCTCCATGAGCGCTCAATTAATTGCCCAACCCAATTTCTTTGACTGGAAATCGGCTGGTGCTCTTAAGGTACACCAAAAAATCATGAAATTTTAAAACATAAAAACAGGAGTTTAATTTTTTGAACAGGTATTCTTAAAAAATTATTTTTAACAAAACATTAATTTTTAAAGGAAAGTGTGGATTCTTTAAAGATTTTTTTTTTCAAACAACATGAATTTTCTAAAGAATATAATTCCAACAACGTGGATTTTTTAAAGAATATTTTTTCCAACATCGTGGATTTTTTAAAGAATATTTTTTCCAACAACGTGGGTTTTTTAAAGAATATTTTTTCCAACAACGTGGATTTTTTAAAGAATATTTTTTCCAACAACGTGGATTTTTTAAAGAATATTTTTTCCAACAACGTGGATTTTTTAAAGAATATTTTTTCCAACAACGTGGATGTTTTAAAGAATATTTTTTTCCAACAACGTGGATTTTTTAAAGAATATTTTTTCCAACAACGTGGATTTTTTAAAGAATATTTTTTCCAACAACGTGGATTTTTTAAAGAATATTTCTTCCAACAACGTGGATTTTTAAAATAATGTTTTTTCCAACAACATTGATTTTTTAAAGAATATTTTTTCCAACAACGTGGATTTTTTAAAGAATATTTTTTCCAACAACGTGGATTTTTTAAAGAATATTTTTTCCAACAACGTGGAGTTTTTAAAGAATATTTTTTCCAACAACGTGGATTTTTTAAAGAATATTTTTTCCAACAACGTGGATTTTTTAAAGAATATTTTTTCCAACAACGTGGATTTTTTAAAGAATATTTTTTCCAGCAACGTGGATTTTTTAAAGAATATTTTTTTCCAACAACGTGGATTTTTTAAAGAATATTTTTTCCAACAACGTGGATTTTTTAAAAAATATTTTTTCCAACAACGTGGATTTTTTAAAGAATATTTTTTCCAACAACGTGGATTTTTTAAAGAATATTTTTTCCAACAACGTGGATTTTTTAAAGAATATTTTTTCCAACAACGTGGATTATTTAAACAATATTTTTCCAACAACGTGGATTTTTTAAACAATATTTTTTCCAACAACGTGGATTTTTTAAACAATATTTTTTCCAACTACGTGGATTTTTTAAACAATATTTTTTCCAACAACGTGGATTTTTAAAAAATTATTTTTTCCAACAACTTGGATTTTTTAAAGAATATTTTTTCCAACAACTTGGATTTTTTAAAGAATATTTTTTCCAACAACTTGGATTTTTTAAAGAATATTTTTTCCAACAACGTGGATTTTTTAAAGAATATTTTTTCCAACAACGTGGATTATTTAAACAATATTTTTCCAACAACGTGGATTTTTTAAACAATATTTTTTCCAACAACGTGGATTTTTTAAAGAATATTTTTTCCAACAACGTGGATTTTTTAAACAATATTTTTTCCAACAACGTGGATTTTTTAAAAATTATTTTTTCCAACAACTTGGATTTTTTAAAGAATATTTTTTCCAACAACATGAATTTTTTAAAGAATATTTTTTCCAACAACTTGGATTTTTTAAAGAATATTTTTTCCAACAACGTGGATTTTTTAAAGAATATTTTTTCCAACAACGTGGATTTTTTAAAGAATATTATTTCCAACAACGTGGATTTTTAAAGAATATTTTTTCCAACAACTTGGATTTTTTAAAGAATATTTTTTCCAACAACGTGGATTTTTAAAGAATATTTTTTCCAACAACGTGGATTTTTTAAACAATATTTTTTCCAACAACGTGGATTTTTTAAAGAATATTTTTTCCAACAACGTGGATTTTTTAAAGAATATTTTTTCCAACAACGTGGATTTTTTAAAGAATATTTTTTCCAACAACGTGGATTTTTTAAAGAATATTTTTTCCAACAACGTGGATTTTTTAAAGAATATTTTTTCCAACAGCATGGATTTTTTAAAGAATATTTTTTCCAACAACGTGGATTTTTTAAAGAATATTTTTTCCAACAACGTGGATTTTTTAAAGAATATTTTTTCCAACAACGTGGATTTTTTAAAGAATATTTTTTCCAACAACGTGGATTTTTTAAAGAATATTTTTTCCAACAACGTGGATTTTTTAAAGAATATTTTTTCCAACAACGTGGATTTTTTAAAGAATATTTTTTCCAACAGCGTGGATTTTTTAAAGAATATTTTTTCCAACAACGTGGATTTTTTAAAGAATATTTTTTCCAACAACGTGGATTTTTTAAAGAATATTTTTTCCAACAACGTGGATTTTTTAAAGAATATTTTTTCCAACAGCGTGGATTTTTTAAAGAATATTTTTTCCAACAACGTGGATTTTTTAAAGAATATTTTTTCCAACAACGTGGATTTTTTAAAGAATATTTTTTCCAACAACGTGGATTTTTTAAAGAATATTTTTTCCAACAACGTGGATTTTTTAAAGAATATTTTTTCCAACAACGTGGATTTTTTAAAGAATATTTTTTCCAACAACGTGGATTTTTTAAAGAATATTTTTTCCAACAACGTGGATTTTTTAAAGAATATTTTTTCCAACAACGTGGATTTTTTAAAGAATATTTTTTCCAACAACGTGGATTTTTTAAAGAATATTTTTTCCAACAACGTGGATTTTTTAAAGAATATTTTTTCCAACAACGTGGATTTTTTAAAGAATATTTTTTCCAACAACGTGGATTTTTTAAAGAATATTTTTTCCAACAACGTGGATTTTTTAAAGAATATTTTTTCCAACAACGTGGATTTTTTAAAGAATATTTTTTCCAACAACGTGGATTTTTTAAAGAATATTTTTTCCAACAACGTGGATTTTTTGGATTCCGGTGACCAAATTGCAAAGCTGGCTGCCTGGCAACAACAGAAATTGGAGAGATTGAAGAAATTGATTCAAGAAAATAGTCACCTGAACTACATTCAATTCGAAGTTAAGCTCAGGAAGCAACACGACCACATACGCCAATTGTCTCATCAATATTCGGTTAGTGTTGAAAAAGTGGAACAATGGTTGCGGGAACAGTTGTTGTACTTGAAAACGACGGGTCAGGTGGAGGTGGAGAAACTCAGCAAATGGCAGAAAGAAGAACATAAGCGCCTGATTGCTTGTGGCTACAGCAGCAACGTGAAATTTCCAATGAAGAACTCAAAAGCCAGCTGGTCAAGGATTGGTCACGCATTGAACAATTGGCCATGGAATACAACTTGTCGGTCCAAGAAATCGAACAATGGATGAAGGATGAGTTGAAGCGTCTAAAGGATTCTGGTTTGGTACAATGGGGACGGTTGAGCTATTGCCAAAAAATTGAACGTTCGCGTTTGCTCGATTGGTTGAAGCAGCAAAACAAATTGGCCACTGCCGAGGATTTGGATGGATTCATTCAACATGACAAGGAACATTTGGAACTCATTGCCCAAGATTACCACGTCACAGATGAGGAGATTGAAAGCTGGATTAAACAAGAAGGTGTCCGTCTACAAATGTTGGGTGTTATCGAAACTTCGGACGGCAAGAATTGTCAAGATTCGGAAAGAAAACGCCTGAGGGCCATTGCTTCGAAAATTTCCATAGCCGAGGAAGAGTTTTTGCAATCATTGCCTTCGATGATGAATTCCAACAAAACCTGCAAAGCAAAGTTATCCTGCCTTGGGAACAGTTGAAACAATGGCGTCGCCGCCAATAGCTTTTGGCCCAGGCCCGTTTGATCTTTAACTATAGTGGCCACAACAACATTCAAGCCGGGGCGGTGGATTTGAGCCAACAAGAACATGTTGATGAATGAAATGATTTTGGTAAGCACCCACAACAGGTTCCAACAAGGTTCTTGATATCACAAGTAAAACACAGAAAACTTTTTTGAAATAAAAACAAAAGACTCTTTTCCCCTTTTTCTCTTCTTTTCGTTGCAGCAAGTTGAGGTCCAAGCCGAAACAGATAAGTCCGATTTCCTTGCCAAGATTAAGAACAAAATCTTTGATGACCAATGAACTTTTAGAAATATTATAAAGATAATTTTTTAAGACATTAAAAAATAACAAACAACAAACTTATTTAAAAATGTTTTTTTTTTCGATACAAAACATTGAAAATGGCGCCCAATGTGGGGTCGTTGTATATATTAAAATGTGTTTCTTTCAAATAAAAAAATGCTTGACGTGGTATTGTTGTTTGCCAATTTTTCAATAAACTTATTGGTGTCCAAAGCAGAGTTGAATAAAAAAATATGTAAAATGGCGCCCAACGTGGGGTGGCTGGAGTAACAATACACTCACACAATACAATACGCAATACAGTTCGCAATTTTTAAGATAGAACTATGTAATTTGGTATAGAAGTTTCTATTACTCCTAGGATGTTTGATATGGCAAATGGTCTATATCGCTCCACGTTTTGATATAGCCCCCATAAAACGGTGCCTCCAGATTTTCGGTATATTTAAGGTTGTGTCCTCATTATCACACCGAAATGGCTGGAAGTTGGTATTTACTCTTCGTTGGATGTAAAAAATTTTCCCTCAGAAATTTGTCGGTATAGGTTCACGCCTTCATTTAGCCCCCATAGAACGGTACCTCCCGATTTTCGGTATTTTGATTCAAAAATTTCAAAAATTTCAAATCAATATCCCACCGAAATAGCTGAAATGTGGTATTTAGTCTTCGTTGGGGGTATGAAACTTTTCACCTGAAATTTGTCGGTATAGGTCCACGTTTCGATATAGCCCCCATAGAACGGTAACTCCCGATTTTCGGTATTTTAAAGGTTAAGGTCTCAATATCCCACCGAAATTGCTGAAATTTGGTATTTAGTCTTCGTTTGGGGGTATGAAACTTTCCACCTGAAATTTGTCGGTATAGGTCCACACCTTCATATAGATCCCTCCCGAATATCGGTATTTTGAAAAGTAGCCACATTTTTTTACCGAAATTGCTGAAATTTGGTATTTAGTCTTCATCATAAAGGGAAGGAAACTAATGGTACAATTTTACCTCAAAACAACTCGTGGTGGAGGGTATAACAAGTTCGGCCGGGCCGAACTTAACGTCATCCTTACTTGTTTACAATCACTCGGCTTTAGGCTTGTCAATCATTAACGTCTGAAATGTTCTGAAGATCCATGATACCATTTCTTATTTTTGTTGTTGTTGTCATACTAGGGTTAGACAGGTCAAGGCTCCGACACTTCACTTGTGAATATAATCATTATATTGAACATTATTTGAAAAAAAACGGAACTCAATTAATTTGCTGAAATTTGTGTTTTGGATTTTCACCAAAAACACAATTTCTTAACAGATACTGACGGGAATCTAAAGCTTTCAGTTCACCGGGAATTGGTGTTATCTCAATCTTAGGTTTGTGTGCGAGTGTTTTGTGAGTATCGCTGGATCATATCTTATATAAATGAAAACGTAGTGTACGCAGCATACGTTTTATTCCATTCAAGGGTTCGGTAAAAAGAAGACTAATTTGTGGTGTTCTCTATTATATTGAATTATAATAAGAATACGGCAAAAAAATATCCTACAAAAATATTTTTCTTTAATTTAAGATTTGGCTATGGTATTTAAAAGTGAGTGGAATATTGAGAAATTATTTTTTTATTTTTGATAAAAAATTAAGAATATTTAATTATGATTTTGTTAAAAATGAGTTTTTTTAAATAATTGTGCATTTTACAAACGAAAAAAAGTTAGCAAAATTTTAAAAAATACGTATATCTATATATGTGCCTTATAGACTCAAAAACCGTGAGTGGAATATTGAGAAATTATTTTTTTTTTATTTTTGATAAAAAATTAATAATATTTAATTATTTATACCCCTATACCACAGTGTGGAAAAGGGTACTATAAGTTTGTTTTGGTAAAAATGCATGTAACACCGCGAAATATTCGTCGGAGACCCCCAATGTGGTATACCAATCTTCATATCTCGACGAGATAAAGCGATTTTGAGATGTGTGTCCGTCCGTCGGTCCGTCTGTCCATTATAAATTGTAAACACGCTCCAGGCCGCAATTATGGACCGATCGTCACGAAATTTGGAGGTCGGGTTCAGATCAGAATAGATCCCTATTCTTATTGGTGATGATCGTGAAATATTTAGCGGGTGAAATGGACCAAAAACATAATATTTATCCAATTTTCTAGCGGCTCTGTAGGTCTCAATAATAGTCCGATCAACGCGTAATTTTAAATAAGGTAAGAGTATATCACAAAGGAGAAGCTTGCAATTTGAGATGGCGATCGGATAATATTTAGAGGGTTTAATGGACCAAAACTTTTGTGTGGAAATTGTGAAAATTTTTAATATACAGCTTATATCTTAATTCCTGGAAGTGACATTCCGGACAAGTGAGATATACTTGAAAGTGGAACGCTTGACCTTTCAATTCATGCCAATTATGTGGGTGACGTAGGGGATGGAAGATACCAAGGAACGGTCCTGACCGGTTTTAACATGGCAAAGCCCAGGATTTATCTTGGTACCTCTTTCATCTCAAGTGGACACTGACCTCCCCGTGGTGTCACCTGGGGAACTGCCTTTAACACCCGTTAAAGGTAGTGAGCTAACATGTGCCGCGCGTTCACCCATAAGAACGTTAAAAACTTGGGTTTGGGCGTCGGGTTAGTAAGCCTCCCCTAGAAAAAAAACAGCCTACTATGAAAAAACGAAAGAAAAGAAAAACAAACCCCTCTAAAGTTGACGAACCCCGCAAACGTTTTAAGGACCATGATCTGCGAATCTGCACCTGGAATGTTCGCACTCTTTATAGAGAAGGTGCAGTCTTCGCATTGGCAGACGTACTTGGAAAGTACAAAGCCGATATTACTGCCATACAGGAAATACGATGGACTGGGAAAGATGTCACAACAACACCTAAAGGTGACGCACTGTATTATAGCTGCCATGACATAAAGCATGAGTTTGGTTGCGGATTTGTAGTTGGTCGGAGGTTAAAACATCTGGTCTCCAGCTTCACCCCAGTGAATGAAAGACTTGCTACAATTCGATTTAAAGAAAAAATTCTTCAACATCAGCTTTATCTGCGCTCATGCCCCAACCGAAGACAAGGACGAACAGACCAAAGATATATTCTACGAGAGCTTAGAAGAAACATATGACCGTTGTCCTGCCCATGACATTAAAATTGTTCTAGGCGATTTTAATGCCAAAATTGGAAAGGAGAATATCTTTGGACAAACAGTTGGGAAATTCAGTCTACATAGTGAAACATCAGACAATGGAATGAGGCTGATAGACTTCGCAGCGGCAAAAAACATGGTAGTTAGCAGTACCAGATTTAAGCATCTCGATATTCATAAGGGCACTTGGCTGTCTCCAGACCAAAGAACAATAAATCAAATTGATCACGTTGTGATAGATAGAAGACATTCATCGAGCGTGTTGGATGTACCATCGTTCCGAGGAGCAAACATAGATTCGGACCATTACCTCGTTGCAGCAAAGGTACGTACCCGTCTAAACGTTGCAAATAAAGCACGGACAGACACAACACGAAAGTTGGACATCGCCAAGCTGCAAACACAACAGATAGCCACAGCATATTCCACTCAACTGACCCAATTGCTTAATGATAGCGCTTCTCGTCCCGATAACATATCAGCACAATGGCAAAATATTGCCCACTCCATGCAAACAGCCGCAAAATCAGTACTTGGATACCAGAGACCTCTACCAAAGAATCCGTGGTATGACCAGGAGTGCCGTGCTGCTACCGAAGAAAAAAATGCGGCATATAGGGCTACTTTACAATCAGTAGCAACGCGTAGCGCACGAGAGAGGTATCGGGAGAAAAGGAGAGAGGAGAAACGTCTTTTCCGAAGGAAAAAGAGAGAAATGGAAAAGAGGGAGTGTGAACATATGGAGATGTACAGGAGACAGAACGAAGTCCGAAAATTCTACCAAAGAGTGAAGCATCAAACTAATGGCTTTGGTACAGGAATATCCTCCTGTAGAGATCAACAAGGTAATTTGGTAACTGATACAGATAGTGTGCTCAGGATATGGAAAGAACATTTTTCCAAACTGTTGGTATCCGATAGCAGTGAAGACGGCGAAGATACCACAGATCCAATCCCAGATGATGGTATTGAATGTATACCGCCCAGCCAAGATGAGGTAAGGACAGCAATAAACCGGCTGAAGAATAATAAGGCGGCAGGAGCAGATGGCCTACCAGCCGAGCTGTTCAAAACCGGAGGCGACACGCTGATAAGGTGTATGCATCAGCTAGTTAGCACCATCTGGCAGGAAGAACGCGTACCCGACGATTGGAACGTGAGCATCCTATTTCCAGTCCACAAGAAGGGTGATAAGACTGTGTGCTCCAATTATAGGGGCATAAGTCTGCTCCCTATTGCATATAAGATAGTATCTGGCATATTGTGTGAGAGACTAAAGCCTATGGTCAATGAAATTATTGGACCCTATCAGTGCGGCTTTAGACCTGGCAAATCCACCATTGACCAGATATTTACCTTGAGACAAATCCTGGAAAAGACCCAAGAAATGCAGATCGACACCTTCCATCTTTTCGTCGATTATAAAGCAGCATTCGACAGCCCTATACGTTCAAAGGTGTTCCAAGCCATGTCTGATTTTGGTATTCCTGCAAAGCTCATTCGACTTTGTAGAATGACATTAACTGAGACGAGATCCTCAGTTAAAATTGGAAAGAACCTCTCCGAAGAGTTTACTACCAAAAGAGGTTTCAGACAAGGAGACGGCCTGTCGTGTGATCTATTTAACATCCTGCTGGAAAAGGTCATACGAGACGCGAAGGTCAAAAGAAATGGAACGATATACACGAACAGCCACTGGCTTATGCCGACGACATTGACATCATGGGTCGATCGGTAAAGGAAGTAACTGACACCTTTGCAAAAGTCGAAAGAGAATCTGCTAAAGTTGGTCTGGCAGTAAACGGCGTAAAAACCAAGTTGATGGTATCGACGCGTAATATGTCCATAAACACCGCACCATCTGTGAATGTTGGTACCTATAATTTTGAGGTAGTAAAGGACTTCGTCTACCTCGGCACCGCCATAAACACAACAAATAACATCAGTTGTGAAATACGAAGAAGAATAGTGTTGGCTAACAGATGCTACTTTGGGCTGAGTAAGCAGTTTAGGAATAAAGCCACCTCTCGTCAAACAAAAATAACACTGTACAAAACACTGATACTACCCGTGCTAATGTATGGTTCCGAAGCATGGGTACTTGCTCAAGCAGATAAGGCAGTGCTTTGTGTGTTTGAGAGAAAAATTCTTCGAAAGATCTACGGGCCAATCTGTGTTGACGGCGAATATCGGCGTCGTATGAACATCGAGCTGTATCAACTATACAATGACATCAATATAGTTGAACGAATCGAGATACAACGATTGCGATGGCTAGGCCATGTTATAAGAATGAGTGATGATGAACCCGCTAAAAAGGCGTATAAATACGGGCCGCATGGAGGTTCTCGCAGATCTGGAAGGCCAAAGCTTCGTTGGAGCGAACAAGTGAAACGAGATATCACAAAGCTACATATCCCAGATTGGGAAAATACAGCAGCAAACAGAGAGGATTGGAGATTCTTTCTTAGTTCGGCTTATGGAACAAATGTTCAGTAAAAGGCCAGCTAAGTAAGTAAGTAATGTTGGTGTGCATGATCAGATAACAGAGTTACAGCCTAATATATTCCGTTATTTGTTTTTAGTGTAATAATAAACTCGCTAGGAGTCGCAATTATACATCAATAGTCACGAAATTTTGCACCGGGTAAGAGTATAGGTCGAAAAAGATGCCT
The DNA here is from genome assembly GCF_047663935.1 of Musca autumnalis. Taxonomy (NCBI): domain Eukaryota; kingdom Metazoa; phylum Arthropoda; class Insecta; order Diptera; family Muscidae; genus Musca; species Musca autumnalis. The sequence goes on from NW_027411755.1 coordinate 27,695,742, forward strand.
ACAATTTTGAATGATGATCTGATATTCTTTAGCGGGTGAAATGGACCATTACTTTTGTATGAAAAATATAAAAATTTAATTTTTGGTAGATATTTTAATTCCTTGCGGACATATATTTCGCAAAGTAGCCTACATATGGGAAAAAACTACTGACCTTTCCTCTGATGTAAATTGCAATAAAGTGTTTGCTAGATAACGGTCCTACTGCCTAATATATAATGGGTTCTGTGTAGAGAACCACATTTTTATCCCATGTTACATATTGTCTCTCCAAAAGTTTATGTAACACCACGAAATATTCGTCCTAGACCCCTTATTTGGTATGCCAAAATTCATATCTCGTCGAGATAAAGCGATTTAGCGATGTGTATCCGTCCATTAAAAATTGTAACCAAGCTTAAGGCCGCAATTATGGACCGATTGTAACGAATTTTTTAAGGAGGTTGGGTTCGGGCCAGAGTAGAAATGATTAGTTTTTGGTGATGATCGTGAAATGTTCAGGGGATGAAATAGACCAAAAACTAAATTTTAACCAATTTTGTACCGGCTTTGTAAGTCAAAATAATAACCCGCAAAATTTTAAACAAAGTTTGAGTTTATGATGAAAAAGGAGCGTACAAAACCAACGTCTGTGTGAACTAAATTTTCCTTTCCTGCTACAAAAATGTCTTTGTCATGCTAGTTAACTTTTTGGTTTTGGTCATAAGTATTATAAATTTTCACAATCATTGAAAAGAAGTTCCGTGGAGAGCGATTATTCAGGGATAGTGGTATAGGGTATCCCATAGTCTGCTCCGTCCGACTATAGACTTTTCTTACTTGTTTTTTTTTTTAATTTGTGAATTTCATATTATTATGAATTTTTGAAATACCGCGTTGATCTGGAGATACAGCATCAGAATCGGAGGTACCTCAAAAAAATTTGGATTTTGTACGCAAATATCTATAGAATGATAACAGATATAGTCTCTAAATTCAGTTACAATAGGTGTGAAGTAAGTACACGACATGTCTTACAAAATAAGCGGGGAGGGGTCAAGGGGAGCAGTTTTCCCCTTTGAGCTACTAATATAAAATATCATATATTTTTATTTTGTATGCCGAAATATAAAGAACGGTAACTGATATAGTCTCCAAATTGTGTTAATTCTTACAAAATAAGAGGGGTGGAGTCAAGGGAATAAGTTTTCCCCTTTAAGCTGCTAATACCACATATCATCTATTTTAACCACTATAAGATTGAAAAGCTTTAGCTCAAATGTGCCACGGAAAAAAATGTGAGTGGGCAATGGCGGGGAAGTGTTAGAGGTCATCCTATGGCAATTTTTGAAAAACATAACATTAGACAGAATCAATTTAAATTATAATTTTTTTAAAATCGTGAATCTGTTAACATTTTTTTTAAATAGTGGATTTTTTATATTCTTTTTTGAATTTTGTAAAAATTATGTTTGTTAAATTATCTTTTGTTAAATCTTGGATATATTAAATTTTTCATTTTTTTAAATCGTGGATTTTGGCTTAAACTTCATCATTACTTTCTGTTATGGCCCCGGCACATACGGCGCGTTGATCGTTGCGTGCGTTACAACAACCACATGAAAACTTCAAGAACAAACTTGGCATCACTTACACATTTTTCATGTGGTTGTTGTTTTCAACGCGCAACGCGTCACTCAACGTACCGTATGTATTTGGCCCTTTACAGATAGTAATGTTTTTCAAAGCGAACTGACAGTGTTGCAAAAGTTTTTTAAAATTACTTTTTTTCAAATCGTGAATTTGTTAAAATTATTTTTTTTAATAGTAGATTTTTCTAAATATTTTTTTTAAAATCGTCGATTTTTTAAACTTATGTTTTCAAAAATTCTGAGTTGTTGAGAAAATTTTTTTAAAAAAGTTTTTTATTATGTTTTATTTTTTACTTAATTTTTAATTTTTTTTTAAAAGTCGTGGATTTTATAAAAACATTTTTTTTTCTTTAAACTCAAGGGTAAAAAAAATGATTGGTAAAAAAATATTTTTTCCAAAAATTTTCGTTTTTTACCTTTTTTTTCAAAAAATCGTGGATTAAAAAAAATTAAAGAACTGCGGATTTGTCAAAAATATTTTTTTAAATCCTGTAGTATTTGAAAAATATTTTCTCAAAAATCGAGGATTTAAGAATATTTTTTATGTTCTTGTTTTATTATTTTTTTCTATGTTTTTTTTTAATTTTGTTAAATCTATGATTTTTTATAAATCTTTGAAATCGTAGATTTTTTTAAAAATTATTGATTTTTTAAAATCATGAATTTGTTAAAAATTGTGCAATTTTCTAAAAATTATGTTTTTTAAATTATTTTTTGGTTAATATTGAATTTTTTAAAATTTATCTTTTAATTGTATATATTTTTTTTTTTTTTAAATTTAATCGTGAAGTATTTAAATATTTATTTTTTTAATTATATTTTATCCTGAATATGTGAGAATTTATAATAATTGTTCCACAAACATCCCAGACGGGACAGAAGAGACTTGTGAAAAATTAATTTTTTTAAATTATAGATTTTGTAAAAAAAAATTTTCTATAAATTTTTGACTTTTGGAAAAATATTTTTCAAAAAATGGTGTAATTTTCTAAAATTATGTCTTTTTTGAAATTATAATTTGTTAAATATTGGATTTTCTAAAAACTATTTTTTTTAAATAGCAGATTTTTTAAAAAATATTTTTTTTAAATCGTAAATTTTTTTAAATTGTAGATTTTTTTAAATTATTTTTTTAATTCGTGGATTTGTAAAAAAAAATATATTTTTTTAAATAGTGAACTGTTTTAAATATTTTTTTAATCGTCGATTTTTTAAAACTTATTTTTCCAAAAATTTTACATTTTTGAAAAAAAAACATTTTTTTAAAAATCATTGATTTTTTAAAAATTATTTTTTAAATCTTGGATTTTTTAAAAATTATTTTTTTTAAATCATGGGTTTTTTAAAAGTTATTTTTTTTTAATCGTGGATTTTTTAAAAATTATTTTTTCCAAAAATTGGGAATCGTACAAAAAAATTTTTTTTATTATTTTTCCAAAAAATCGTGGATTTTGCAAAAAAAAAAATATATATATATATATGTATTTATTTTATAAATTATTTTTTTATATAGTAGATTTTTAAAAATTATTATTTTTTAAATCGTAGATTATTATTTTTTTTTAAAGTGGATTTGTTAAAAATTATTTTTTTTAATTAGTGGATTTTTTAAAACAATTTTTTAATTGTCGATTTTTTAAAAATATTTTTCAAAAAATTGTGGAATTTTGTGCACACTATTTTTTTTTAATTAATTTTTGTTAAATCTTGTATTTTTTTAAAATATTTTTTTTAAATCGTAGATTTTTTAAAAATTATTTTTTTTATAAATCTTGTATTTTTTTAAAATTCCTCTTTCAAATCGTGAATTTGTTAAAAATTAATTTTTTTAATAGTACATTTTTTAAATTTTTTTTTTTTAAATCGTCGACTTTTTAAGACATATTTTTCCAAAAATTGGGAGTTTTTGAAAAAACAATTTTTTTTAAAAATCGTTTTTTTTTAATTTTTTTTTCAAAAATCGTGAATTGTTTAAAAAATATTGTTTCTAAAATTCGAGGATTTTTTAAAAATTATTTTTTCAAAAAATTGCGAATTTTTTAGATGTTTTAAAAATTATTTTTTAATATCGTGAATTTTTTAAAAATTATATTTTTTAAAGTCGATTTTTTAGAAGTTAGTTTTCCAAATATTGTTTATATTTGAAAAAAATCGTGGAATACTCCACTCAAGCAATCAAAATCGTGGACTTTTGTAAAAAATATGTTTTTTTTATTATTTCTTGTTAAACCTTGGATTTTTTTAAAAATAATATTTTTTTAATTGTGAAAAATTATAATAATTGTTTCACAAACATCCCAGACGGCACAAGGGAGACTTGTGAAAAAATTAATTTTTTTAAATCGTAGATTTTTTAAAAATTATTTTTCCAAAAATTTTTCATTTTTGAAAAAATATTTTTCATCGTGGAATTTTGTAAAAATTATGTCTTTTTTTAAACTATTTCTTGTTAAATATTGGATTTTTTAAAAACTATATTTTTTAAATCGAAGATTTTTTAAAAAATAATTTTTTTAAATCGTAGATTTTTTTAAATATATATTTTAAATCGTAGAGTTTTTTTTAAACTATTTTTTAAATCGTGGATTTGTAAAAAAAATAAAATTAAAAAAAAATTGGGAATTTTTGAAAAATTATTTTTTCTAAAAATTATTTTTTTCTTTTTAAGAATTATGTTTTCTAAAAATTGTGGATTCTTTAAAAAATATTTTTTCAAAAAATTTTGCATTTTGTAGATGTTTTAAAAATTATTATTTTTTAAAATCGTGAATTTTTTAAAAATTATATTTTTTAAAGTCGATTTTTTAAAAGTGGACTTTTGTAAAAATTATGTTTTTTTTATTATTTTTTGTTAAACCTTGGATTTTTTAAAAATTATATTTTTTAATTGGTAGTTTTTGTAAAAAATATATTCGTAGATTTTCTTAAAACTTACTATTTTTTAAATCGTAGATTTTGTAAAAATTATTATTTTTTTAAAGTCGTGAATTTGTTAAAAAATATTTTTTTTAAATAGTGGATTTTTTAAAATAATTTCTTCTAAATCGTAAATTTTTTAAAACTTATTTTAAAAAAATATTTTTAAAAAAGTCAGGGTTTTTAAAAGTCGTGGATTTTGTAAATGCATTTTTTTCAAAAAACCATCGGTAAAAAAATTAAAAAATGTGGATTTTTTTTAAAAATAATTTTTCCAAAAACTATCGTTTTTTTTAAAAATCTTGGATTTAAAAAAAATAAAGAACTGCGGATATGTTAAAAATATTTTTTTTTTTTTCAAAAAATAGTCGATTTTTTGAAAAATGTTTCTTCAAAAAATCGTGGATTTAAGAGTATTTTTTTTTTTCAAAAAAAAATATTTTTTCTTATTTTTTGAAAAATCTTGGATTTTTAAAAATGGTTTTGTAAGCTACCATGGATTTTTTTAAAATTATTGTATTTTTCCGTAGGCGGCAGAAGACGTCTTAACATGGAACATTTCGTGATTGATATTTTTCTTCTTCTTTCTTCCGTTTTCAGATATCCACACACGACCTCATCAACGCTCACAATGAAAGCCTTTGGCTTGTTCATAGTGCTCTTGGGACTTGTAACATGGGGTACCGGTTATAGTGCCTACGGCAGAACTAGTTCTTATGATGGTAAAAATATCTATGGTACGGGATCATATGATTCAGCGTCAGGATTTGGTTCGTACCCACAGCTAAAGGCCTGGCAATTGGTGGAGCAGGATCATATCAGGAATTTGATTATCCAATATAAGAACACCTTGAGCACCGAGGAATATGAGAGGAAATTGCGCAACGATCGTGACCATTTGAAGCAATTGTCCGACTATTACATGGTCAGTGTAAAGGAAATTGAGGAATGGATGATCCGTGAATTGCTGCGCTTGCGCAACGAATTGGAAATTGCCAAATTGGCTGCCTGGCAACAACAGGAATTGGAGAGATTGAAGAAATTGGTTCAGGAGAACAGCCGCCTCAACTATATAAAATTCGAAGTGGAGCTGAAGAAGCAACATGACCACATACGCCAATTGTCTCAACAATATTCGATTAGTGTAGAGGAAGTGGAACAATGGTTGAGGGAGCAATTATTGAATTTGAAGACCACCGGTCAGGTGCAGGTGGAGAATCTCAGCAAATGGCAAAAGGATGAACAGAAGCGTTTGATTGTCATGTGCCTCCAACAACAACGTAAACTTTCCAATAAAGAATTCGAACGTAAACTGGCCAGAGATCGTGCTCGCATTGAAAAATTGGCCATGGAATACAACTTGTCGGTCCAAGAAATCGAACAATGGATGAAGGATGAGTTGAAGCGTCTAAAGGATTCTGGTTTGGTACAATTGGAACCGTTGAGCTATTGGCAAAAGATGGAAAGTGAGCATCTTCTCGATTGGGTGAAACAGCAACACAAATTGGTCACCGCTGAGGATTTGGTTGACTTCATTCAACATGACAAGGAACATTTGGATCTCATTGCCCACGATTACCACCTCACAGTTGAGGAGATTGAAAGCTGGATTGAGCAAGAAGGAGTACGGCTACAAATGCTGGGTGTTATTCGCGGTCCTGGTAGCTATGTCATTGACCGTCATTGGAACGTAAACACTTATCCTGGCCACGTTGTACCCCTGACCCCAACACGCCAACCACCCAGCTGGGACCAACACAACAGCGAAGTTATGTGGAAGCAACAAACCAAAGGCTTTTTAGTTGGCCATGCCCATGGCAGTCCCATGACATGGAAGGAATTTGAAAAGTACTTGCTTGATGAACGTCCCCGCTGGGAACAATTTGCCCGTCAGTTCAATGTTACCGTGGAAGAAATTGAAACCTGGTTGTGTAGTGTGGCCGAACAGCTTTCGAAGGAGGGATATATATACGGAGCGATATATGCAAGGCTCATGCAGCGTTGAACAATAGAAAGAATGGCGCCCGACGTGCGATATCTTAAAATATGATTTTTTTAATTAAAAAATCATTTAATTTACCCATTAAATTATTAATATTTAATAAATTATTACATTTCAATTATCAAAATTTAACTATTAAAAATTAATTATTAAATATAAACTATTTAAAGTAATTATAAAAAATTAATTTATTTAAAATTTAGGTGTAAAATTTTTATTTAATTATTAAAATAAAATTATTTAATTAATTAATTTTAAAAATTAAATTAAAAAAAAAAAATAAAAAACAAATTAATTTTTACACCTGAATTTAAAAAAAAAAATATATTTTAAAAATTAATTTTTAATAGTTACATTTTGATAATTTAAATTTAATAATTTTTAATAATTATATTAAACATGGATAATTAAAAAAATCATTTAATTTAACTTTTAAATTATTAATATTTAGTTTAATCATTAAAAATTATTACATTTCAAAATTTAACTATTACAAATTAATTATTTAAAATAAATTATTAAAAATTAATTTATTTAAAATTTATGTGTAAAAAATAATTTAATTATTAGAATTATTTAATTAATTAATTTTAAAAATTAAATTAAAAAAAATAAAAAAAAAAAAAAAATTTTTACACTTATATTTTAAATAAATTAATTTTAATAATTTATTTTTAATAATTAATTTGTAATAGTTAAATTTTGATCATTTAATTTAATAATTTTTAATAATTATATTAAATATTGATAATTTAATATGTTTTTCGTTAATAATTAATTTTTAAAAATTTATTTTCAATAATTAATGCACAATAAATAAGTCCTAATAATAAATTGTTAATTATTCATTTTAATAACTAAATTTTAGTAATTAAAATAATAATAACTTTTAATAATTAATTTTAATAAAACATTTTTATTAACTTAATTTTAATAACTAAAATTTAATAATTAATTTAAAATTGTAATAATAATTTGTTAATAAATTAGTTTTAGTTTAGTATATAGTAATTCGTTTTTAATAATTCATTTTCAATAATTATTATAATAATCATCAATAATTAATTATTAAGAATTAAATTTAAATCATTAAAATTCAATAATTTTTAATAATTAAATTATATTAATATTTAATGATAATTCTTTAATGATAAAATTAATTTTAATTAAATGAATTTTAAAAATGAGTTAATTTTCCATATTTAATTAATTTCCAATAATTAGTTTTTGATAGTTATTATTGAATATTTTTAGCACTTAAATTAAAATATGTACATTTATTAAAAATGAATTTAATTTTACCTTAAAAAATAATTTAATAATATTATATTTAATTATTAAAATTATTTTATTTAATTATTAAATTTTTGGTTGATATACTAATAATGTTTTATTCAATTATCAAAAAAAAAAAAATAAATTGCAATTATTAATATTTAATTTTTAATATTAAAATTTATATGTAAAAACTTAATCATTGAACATTAATTATTAAAAATTAATTATTGAAAATTAATTATTAAAAATTATGATTTAATTATCAAAAATTATAATTTTAAATAATTAAATTAATTTAATTTTTAATAATAATTTTGTAATAAATTCATTCTTTATATATAAATTTTAATAGTTATTATTTAAATTAATAAATTTAAATTATTAAATTAATTAAATTATCTGAAATTATTTTTTTAAAAAATATTATTAAAATTAATTTTATTGTTTTTTTTTTTTTTTGAGAAACACTGGCACCGTTTGTAGTGTTGGCTGCGACAAGCTACCAACTACATTTTGTTATGTGCATTCGTCGAGATTCGACGACACATAGCAGTGGGAAAAGGTTTGGTTTGTTTCGAAAACACTTTCGTCGGAGTTGTGTTAGGTTGCCAAAGAAAAACTTCTCATTGAAGTTTTTTCTTTGTTCACCTTTATACTTCGAGCTGACGATTGATGTTTGGGTATAAAAAGTTTTTTGTTCAAGAAGTTATTGAAAAATAACTTCGGTGGAGAATATCCACAAACAAGAAACAAGGGATCTGATGAGATCCAGTGGCGTGGATCGAAACTAGTCTTCCTTGCCTTACCCCTTGGCGAACAATGCCAACCTTTTTCCACTAATAAATTAGTTGTTTTAAAATAATAAAACAACAACAATGGGATTAAGCCAGACTATTTTGAAAAAACAAAATTGTATTAGCTATCCCAATAAAAACGACGCCACCAATGTTCGAATTAATTTTATTTATTTATTAAAAATGATCATTTAATTATTTAAAAATAATAATTTTTAATAATAATTTTTATTAAAATTTTTTATAAAATTAATTATAATTTTTTTTTACTAAAAATAATTGTTAAAAGAAATTATCTAAAAAATTTTAACAAATTATTATTAAAAATCATGACACCCATATTAATAATTAAAATTTTAATTATACAAAATTACTTACATAAAATTTGTTTACTCAAAATAATTATTAAATAATTTTAATAAAAACATATTATCAAAAATCATTTTATTTTATTTTTAAAAATTATAATTTTTAATAATTAAATTATTAAATTAAATTAATTTTTAATATTCATTTTTTAATTAAATAATTTTAATTTAAAATTTAATTATAAAAAATTACTTATTGATAATAAATTATTAAATAAATTAAAACTAAAATTCTAAAATTAATTTATTAAAAAATTATTATTAAAAATTAATTTAATTAAATCTATATATATAAAAATGGTGTAAAAAATGTATAGTAATTCATAAAATGAGAACGGCAAGGCCGATTTCTGTAAAATTTGTTGTCAGTTATTCGTATTTTCGAGGAGAAGGTCTTTACGGAAGAAAATTTTGGAAAATCTCTCTGGAAAAGTCGGAAAATTGGAAAAATCGAAAATTGAGTTTTTGTATGAAATTTTATTCCTTAATAGCGAGACGAAGTTCGCCGGGTCCGCTAGTTATTTATAAGTATACATTTTAATAGTTAAATTATAATTTTTAATAATTAATTTTTAATAATTACTTTTAATAATGATTAAGTTTTAACAATAATATTTTAATAATTAAAATTAAATATTAATAATGAGCATTCAGTTAAATGTTAATAATATTTTTTTAATATATTTTTTTAATATTTTATAATTTATTTTTAATAATTAATTTTCAATAATTCATTTTTAATAATAAAATTTTAATCATTAAAATTCAATAATTTTTAATAATTACATTTTAATGATGTAATTAATTTTAATTTTAGACAATTAATTTTTAATAATTAATTTGTTATAATTAATTTCCAATAATTATTATTTAATATTTTCAGTACTTAAATTAAAATATGTACGTTTATTAAAAATTAATTAATTTTAATTACTATTTTTTTAATTTAATAGTATTTAATTTAATTATCAAGAAAAAAATTATATTTTGATTATTAAAATTTAATTATACAAAATTAATTATAAATTATTTACTGATAATAATTTTTAAAAGAAATTATCTAAAATAATTTTAATAAAAAAATATTATTAAAAACAAGTGAGCAAAGGCTATATATAGACCGGACGGGGCCGACCATGTCATACCCTACACCACTACCCCTGTGCATAAGCTTTTCAGTTGTACACATTTCTTTTAAGGGAATATAATCCGACTACCACCAAACATAATATGCCTCTTTCTCTCTGGGACCCCCATAAGCAACCAAAATTTCGTGACCATCCGACCAAAATTGCGACCTGTAGTGTGATTGCAAAAAAATGGAAAAATTGAAGAATTCCATTGACAGGCTTTGATGTTAGAATACCTATACTAGAAGCCGATATATTCACAAACAATTAAACTTTGAATTTGTCTCCACATGAGTTTTTCCCCATTCCGACCCCTAAATATTATCCGACCATCACCAAAATCAATAGGCTTTTTCCTCTGTGGGGCCCCCATCAACACCCAGAATTTCGTGTCTATCCGATAAAAATTCCAACCTGTAGCGTGATTACAAAAAATGGAAAAAACGGATAAATTACCCACTTACGCCAACCTACTTTGCATCAATATTAAGGAGATCTTTTCTTCTTTCATTGACGGGCTTTCCTTTTGGAATACTCCTCCCAGAAGCGGAGATATTCGCATAAGAAAAAAACGTTGACTTTTCTCCACATAAGCTTTTTGCTTATTCCGACTCCTGAATACTATCCGACTATCACCAAACTTAATTGGCTTCTTCCTCTGAGGGACGCGCATCAACTCCCCAAAAATTCGTGACGATCCGAGCAAAATTGCGACCTGTAGCGTCATTACAAAAAAATCGGGAAATGGGATGCATTACCGACTATTGCGATATATCTGTTGTTTGACCACCTACTACAACCTACTTTACATCGTTGTAAATGTGATATTTTCTTCTTTCCTTGCCAGGTTTTGCTTTTGATATACCTCTTAAAGAAACAGAGAGATTGGCTTTGAAATAAAACGTTGACCTTATTTCCAAATAAGTTTTTGCTCATTCCGACCCCTGAATATTATCCAACCATCATCGAAATCAATAGGCTTCTTCCTCTGTGGGACGATCCGATCTAAATTGCGACCTGTAGCGCGATTTCGAAAAAAAAGTTGAAAAACGGGATGTATTACCACCTATTGCTATATTTCCGTTATTTGTGCACCTACGCCAAACTACTTTACATCATTGTAAAGGTGGGATATTCTACTTTCATAGTCAGGCTTTGCTTTTGGAAGCTCCCCAACCAAAGCTGTGATATTTGTCATTATAATTAAAATCGCAAAAACGAAAAGTTGGGTTGTATTAGCGACTTTTGCGATATCTTCGATGTTTGACCACCTACTAAAACCTATTATACATCATTGTAAAAGTGATATTTTCTACTTTCATTAGCAGATTTTGCCATTGATATACCCCTTATAGATGCGGAAATATGCGGTATGAAGTAAAACGTTGACTTTTACTCCAAATAAGTTTTTTGACCATTCCGAGCCCTAAATATTATCCGACCATCACCACCGTGGTGCAATGGTATGCACACCTGCCTTGCACACTAAAGGTCGTGGGTTCGATTCCCCAGTCAGGCAACATCAAAAATTTCAACGTTGGCAAAATACCTCTCAGTAACGTTGGCGACATTTCCTGAGTATTTCAGCCATGAAAAACTTCTCTACAAGTGGTGTCTTAGGACACGCCGTTCGGACTCGACATTGAGCTAATATGAATCAGGGTGCACTCATTGGTATGAGAGAAGTCTCCCTTGTCCCGTATAGGATGTCTGTGGAACAATTATATATATCACCAAAATCAAAAGGCTTCTTAACTGCGACCTGTAGCGTGATTACAAGGTTTAGATGGACAGACGGGCAGACGGACGGACACACATAGCCAGATCGATTCAGCTCGTCGAGACATTCGTTTTGGTATATAAGTATGGGTCTACGAGCATTATTTCGATGCGTTACAAACTTTTTGGCCAACTTATAATACCTTCCCCACATAGTGGTGTAGGGTATAAAAACTTTTTGACCAAAACCAACTTATAATACCCTCCCCATATAATGGTGTAGGGTATAATGAATTATAAAATAATAGTCATCAAAAGGATTGAGTAAAAAAAAAATTTATTAAAAAAATATTATTAAAATTTAACTAAATTATTACATTTTAGTTATTAAAATTTAGTTAAAATTTTGCCTGTTAGAGCTATTTTAATAATTTAATTTGGTTTAATTAAAAAATATTTTATTAAATTATCAAAAATAATTAAAAGATCATTATTAATATTTAATTTTAATTATTAAAGTCTTATTGTAAAAACTTAATCATTATTAAAAGTAATTAAAAAAAAGATAATTTAATTATTAAAAATTATACTTTTAAATAGTTAAATTAAATTAATTTTTAATAATAATTTTGTAATAAATTAATTTTAGATAATTATTTAATTTTAATTTATTTAATAATTTATTGTCAATAATTAATCTTATATAATTAATATTAAATTAAAATTATTTTATTAAAAATGAGTATTGAAAATTAATGTAATTTAATAATTTAATTATTAAAAATTATAATTTTTAATAAATAAATAAAATGATTTTTGAAGACATGTTTTTAATAAAATTATTTTAGATAATTACTTTTAATAATTATTTTCAGTAAGCAAATTTTATATAATTAATTTTGTATAATTAAATTTTTATAATTAAAAGAAATTTTTTTGTTTATTTAATTAAATATTATTAAATTAACAAAAATTTAGTAATTAAATTAAATTACTTTTAAAGTTAAACTAAATTAGTTTTTAATAAATGTACATATTTTTTAATTTAAGTACTAAAAATTTTTAATAACTATTATTAAAAACTACTTATTGAAAAATACATCTTAAAAAAATTATCATATTTGTTGTTTTCAAATTTAATTATTATAATGATTGAAGTTTAATGATTAAAATTTAATTATTAAAAATAAATTATTGAAATTAATTATTAAAAATGAATTAGTATATATTAGTTATTAAAAGTGTTTACTAAAAATTCATTTATTAAAGAAGTATTTTTAAAATTTAGCTAAAAAATTTAAAATTTAGTTAATAAAAATGTTTTATTAAAAAATAATTCTTAGAAGTAATTTTAAAAATTATTTTTATTTTAATTACTAAAATTTAGTTGAAATCAATAATTAAAATTGAAAATTAAATTAAATTTAAAAATTAATTAATATTAATAAATTATTGAATATTAACTAATAAAAGTTAATTTATTAAAAGCTATTATTAAAAATGTAAATATTTTAAATTTTACATTAAAAAATAATTATTGAATTAGTATTATTATTATTATTATTATTATTATTATTATTATTATTATTATTATTATTATTATTATTATTAGTAGAAGATAGAAAACGCAAGGCCACTGTGGAATTGCAAGATCTTGACGCCTTGACCACGACAGAAGAAGTACGATCTGCAGTACATAAGACCACTAACATAGCTGTAACTGATATCACGGTACATCTAACAGCTCCAAACCACCGGGAGCAGAGAAGAGCTTTCGTCACGATACCCGTACATGGCGCCAGGAAGATCCTGGAAACCAGATTGCTAAAAGTTGGTATGACTGACAGCAAAGCAAAATTCAGAGAAGTAACCAAACGATGCTATAGATGTTTTGGTGCAGGACATAATCAATACGAGTGCAACGGCCCGGACAGAAAAGGCATGGGTCTATGCATCCGATGCGGAGAAAAAGGGCATAAACTTAAAGAATGCAAAAACCAGACGAAATGCTGTATATGTGCAGAAGAAGGGAAAGCCAGAGTGGATCACTTACCTGGATCCAAAAGCTGCGTTTCAAACAAACAAAAAATATGAAGATTCTACAACTCAACATGCATAGAGGAAAAGTTGCTGATGCAATCCTACCACAGATAGTACGCGAGCAAGAGGCAGACATCATGGTTATTAGTGAGCAATACTCATCAAAAACAAGCGGCCAGTGGTTTGAGGACGAGTCAAAAACAGCTGCAATTTGGATCCCAGACAGGAGAAACAAGAAGCCTATGAAAGAAGGAAAAGGAAACGGCTACGTGTGGATTCAGTTCGCCGAAGTCACAATCATGAGCTGCTACCTCACCCCCAGTAACTCTATTGACGAATTTCAGTCAAAACTCGATGCAATAGAGGATGAAACCAGAAGGGTTTATGGCAACATCATCATGGCCGGGGACTTCAACTCCCGCGCAATTGAATGGGGTTCTCAGGAAACAAACGGAAGAGGAAGAAGAATTATGGATATGACAGCCAGACTAGGACTCACAGTCGCAAATGTAGGATGTGTACCAACATTTAGAAGACCGGGCTGCATTGGTACCATACCAAATATTACGCTAGTATCGGAAAACATCGCCAGAAGAATATCCAATTGGAAAGTTCTAGAGATATACACGGCCAGCGACCACCAATATATCTCCTACTCATTACAACCAGCCAGCGGAACCACTACTACAAGGGAAATTCGAGAAAGTACCCGCAAATGGAATGTTAAGAAGCTAAATAGACGAGCACTAATCTCTGAAATAGACAGACAAAACCGATTGTTGTCACAAGAAAGAAATGCCATGGAACTGGTAAACAGAACCATGGAAAATATTATTAATCAATGCCAAAAGTAAAAGACATGGGCATTGGAAAGCCAGCAGTATATTGGTGGAGTAACCAAGTTGCGAATTAAGAGCAAAATGTCTCAAGCAAAGGAGAAAATACACGAGAGCCAAGCGTAGAGGTCCAGCAAACATAGAACATGCGGAGTACAAAGAAGCAAAGAAGGCGCTTCAAATCACTATACAAGAAAGCAAACAACGTAAGTGGGAAGAAATGAGACAGGATATAAACAGAGATCCATTTGGACTTGGTTATAAAGTGGTCATGAGAAAATTAGGTGCCCAAACACCAACAAATGTAATGGACGTCGAAACAATGGGAAATATCGTAAACACATTATTTCCCACACACGAAACAAGAGTGGAAACCACTACCAACGTACACGTAACCCCAACAATGTTTACAATAGAAGAGCTAAAACTGGCAGCTACAAAATTGAAAAACAACAAAGCCCCTGGGCCTGACGGAGTTCCTTCAGAAGTACTTAAGGAAATAGCTGAAGCAAGACCAAATATATTATTAAACATGTACAACCAATGCATGTTAGAAGGAATCTTCCCAATTCCGTGGAAAGAGCAACAACTCGTACTTATTAGTAAAGGGAAAGGAGATCCAAAAGCCCCCTCATCATACAGACCGCTGTGTATGCTCAACACTGCTGGTAAACTTTATGAGAGACTGCTCAAACAAAGAATAGAGGAAGCTATACGACTGAAAGGTGGCTTATCAGAGAGACAACACGGGTTCAGACCTGGGAAATCCACAATTGGAGCTATACTGGAAGTTTTCGATGTATTTAATGCCGCGCAACAAAGAAATAATTATAGCAGACCGATAATACTACTTGCCACCCTAGACGTAAAAAACGCTTTTAATAGTCTAAGATGGATAGACGTAATAAATGCCATGCAGACAAAATTCGAAGTCCCTGCATACCTTCTGAAGATAATCAAAAGTTACCTGAGTGAAAGGGTACTTACATATAACACAAGTGAGGGTAAAAGGAAAAAACAGATTACGTCAGGTGCCCCACAGGGCTCTATCCTAGGTCCTGACCTTTGGAATATAAACTATGATGATATTCTAAAAATAGATATGCCTGATAACACGTTTTTAGTAGGTTATGCTGACGACATAGCCGCAGTAATTCAGGCCAGAAACACTGAGGATGCTCAACGCAAACTAAAGCAAGTGATGATCCGAGCCAAAGCTCGGTTAGAGACACATTGCCTAGAATTAGCTATGCACAAAACTGAGCTGGTGCTACTCACTAGAAAACATATACCAACTGAAGTCGTTATCCGCACGCAGAAGACTGTCACTTACCTGGGAATTCAAATTGACAATAAAATGTCATTCACGCCGCAGATAAACCGCGCAAGTGAAAAAGCTACCACAATTGGAAGACAACTGAGCAGATTGATGGCAAATATCGGAGGCCACTCCCCAATAAAAGAAAACTATTGATGGAAACCTGCAATAGCATCCTACTCTACGGATGTGAAGTCTGGGCACCGAGCCTTTCTACTAAAACCAGAGCACAAAAATTAATAGCGGTGCAAAGAACGCACTGTGGGCGAAATTCAAATCTAGCGGAGCAAAAGTCCGAAAGCTGACCTTATGTTATATGGAAATAATTAATGGCGTCCTCTTCTAAACATCTTGCGGCACCCGAAAACAATAAACAAATTTGTATTTTATTGTAGTTGGGTGTTATAGCGGTACATACATTGGAAGTTTTTATTCGTGATTGCTAAATCGACTTTTTATACCCTACACCACTATGTGGGGAGGGTATTATAAGTTGGTTTTGGCCAAAAAGTTTGTAACACATCGAAATAATGGTCGTAGACCCATACTTATATATACCAAAATGATTGTCTCGACGAGCTGAGTCGATCTGGCTATGTGTGTCCGTCCGTCAGTCCGTCCGTCCGTCCGTCTGTCCGTCTGTCCATCTAAACCTTGTAATCACGCTACAGGTCGCAATTTTGATCCGATCATCACCAAATTTTGGGTGTTGATGAGGGTCCCGGAGGGGAAGAAGCCTATTGATTTTTGCGATGGACGGATAATATTTAGGGGTCGGAATGGGCAAAAAACTTATTTGGGGAAAAAGTCAACGTTTTATTTCAAAGTAAATGTCTCCGTATCTATAAGGGGTATATCAAAGACAAAACCTGCTAATGAAAGCAGAAAATATCACCTTTACAACGATGTACAGTAGGTTGTGGTAGGTGGCCAAACAACGAAGATATCGCAATAGTCGCTAATACAACCCAACTTTTCATTTTTGCGATTTTAATTTTAATGACAAATATCACAGCTTTGGTTGGGGAGCTTCCGAAAGCAAAGCCTGACTTTGAAAGTAGAAAATCCTGCCTTTACAATGATGCAAAATTGATTAGCGTAGGTGGCCAAATAACGGAGATATCACAATAGTCGGTAATACATCCCATTTTTCCACTTTTAAAGAAATCACGCTACAGGTCGTAATTTTGATCGGATCGTCACCAAATTTTGGGCGTTGATGGGGGTTCCGGAGGGGAAGAAGCTTATTTATTTTGGTGATGGTCGGATAATATTTAGGGGTCGGAATGGGCAAAAAACTTAGTTGGAGAAAAAGTCAACGTTTTATTTCAAAGCGAATATCTCCGCTTCTATAAGGGGTATGTCAAAACCAAAACCTGCTAATGAAAGTAAAAAATATCGCCTTTGCAACGATGTAATGTCGTAGGTGGTCAAACAACGAAGATATCGCAATAGCCGCTTATAGAACACAACTTTTCATTTTTGCGATTTTAATAATAATGACGAATATGACAGCTTTGGTTAGGGACCTTCAAAAAACAAAGTCTGACGATGAAAGTAGAAAATCCCATCTTTACAATGATGCAAAGTAGGTTGGCGTATGTGGCCAAATAACGGAGATATTGCAATAGTCGGTAATACATCCTATTTTTTAATTTTTTGTAATCACGCTACACGTCGTAATTTTGATTGGATCGTCACGAAATTTTGGGTGTTAATGGGGGTCCCACAGAGGAAAAAACCTATTGATTTTGGTTATGGTCGGTTATTATTCAGGGGTCGGAATGTGATGGTTGATGGTTGGCGTACATCCCACTTTTCCATTTTTTTATTTGAGTTATTCTGACGATGCACTTAAATGCGTTTCAATAAAATTGACCTGTATTAATGAAGACATTCAGAGTAAAGGCGCTAAGCTATCCCAATTTTAATAATTTGATTTTTACCAGTCAAAAGCTTATGCACAGGGGAAGTGGTGTAGGGTATCACATAGTCGGTCCCGACCCGACTATAGCCTTGGCTCACTTGTTTGGTATTTGTTTTGATCGTCAAAAATTGTGGGAAAAATTAAAGTAAAGAGTGCATAATTGATTTTTTTCCAACAGTTTGGATGTGCTGCTTTAAAAAGAAAGTGATTGCTTAATTATTTACTGGTGTAAATATTCAAAAAAATTATCTTTAATTATTAAGACAAAACTTTTCGACTTTAAGTATCTTATATAAAGTACAACTAACCGGGGATAACCGGGGATCACTTCCGAATATTGTTTTTCTTAAAATACATACTCCGAGGTAATTACTCCGAAAATTCCGACTGCTACTATTTGCAACTCTTCATTTTATCGCCATTTTATTTTGAAGTAAAAAAGTCGTTTAGTTTGGATATCATTACAGGGAACCTATACCAAAACGTAAAGCTATGTCTCCACTTTTTGGGGAGACGTTTTTTTGGCCACTGGTTACCCTAAATGCCAAAATACAGCTAAGTCGGTCAGAAAAATTTGTTAAAAACTTTAAAATAAGTAAAATCGGACAATACCTATATATGGAGGCTAAACCAAAACGTGGATCTATGTCCCCAATTTTTGTGGAGAAGTTTTTTGACCTCAGGGAATCCGAAATGTCAAGTTGATTCGGCCAGAAAATTTAGCAAAGTTATTCAAACGCCGAAAATCGGGCGGTACCGCTATATGGGATCTACACCAAAATGTGGGCCAATATAGACCATATTCCATAACATGGGGCCTACGTATGATCAAAATTTCAATAGTCTATCTTAACTAGTTTAAAAGTAATTATATTTTTCCCCGCTAGATTTGGATTTCACCCACAGTGGAACGGCGGCAATGAGAGTTGCATCTGCATACCGCACAGTCTCAGGACCAGCTGTGCAGATCATAGCGGGTATGGTACCCATAGACTTAATGGCAGAAGAGCGGATGAAAATGTACCAAATGAAACGTTCCCTACAAGTAGAAATTTCTCAAATAAAAGATGAAACCATAATAAAATGGCAAAAAAGCTGGAACAGAGAAACTCGTGGTAGATGGACGGCGAAGATAATACCCGATATCAAACCCTGGGTGGACAGAAAACACGGAGAGGTAAACTACTACCTGACGCAGATGCTTACCGGACATGGGTATTTCCGAAAGTACTTGTTTAAACAAGGAAAACTCCGCCTTCTGTCTCTACGAAGAAGAAGATATTATAGATGACGCAGACCATACATTTTTTGTATGCAGCCGATGGTCTGATGCCCGGGCCACAACAGAGGCAGAAACAGGCATACTATCAGCCGAAAATATTGTGCAAAAAATGCTAGTAAGCAATGAAAACTGGATCACCGTTGCAAGATACTGTGAATCACTGCTGAGAGCGAAGAAAATAGACCTAGACAACGCAAATAGAGCAACCTGAAGCGAGGAATAAAGCGGAGCAAGCAAGAATGAGAAGAAGGCTCTTAGGCCTGGGAGCCACCTCGAAGTAATGCGAAAGCGGTGCCGAGGTGGATGCAGCTCCCAGAGCAGAGGAGGTGGGTTTTTAGTCGGTATGAAGATCGAGTCCGTCATACCACGTTGAGGGACGGCCCAACGTGAATGCATAATGCACATTCCCATCTCCGCCGCAAAAAAAAAAAAAAATTATTATTATTATTATTATTAATATTAATATTATAATTATTATTTTTATTATACCCTCCACCATAGTATGGATGGTATATTAAGTTTGTCATTCCGTTTGTAACACATCGAACTAATCATTTGCGACCCTATAAAGTATATATATTCTTGATCAGGATAAAATTATAAGACGATCTAGCCATGTCCGTCTGTCCGTCCGTCTGTTGTAATCACTCTAGCGTCCGCAATAATTGAGATAGAGTGCTGAAATTTTGCACCCGAGAGTCTTTTTTTCATAGGCAGGTCAAGTTCAAAGATGGGCTATATCGGTCCACTATTTGGTATAGCCCCCATATAACGGTACCTCCGGATCTGAGGCATGTTGACGTTCTTCGCCACATTTGCAGACCGAATTAGCTATAATTTGGCACTTAGGGTTCCTAGTGATCAACAAACTTATATCCCAAAGGATAGTTTTGGTATAGTCCCCATATAACGGTACCTCCCGATTTTCGGTATTTTGAGAATTTTAGCCACAATTTCCAACCGAACTATCTGCAATATGACATTTGAGGTTCTCAGTATTCATGAAACATCGTCAACATAGGTCCATGTTTTGGTATAGCCCCCATATATCGGTACCTCCCGATTTTCGGTATTTTGAGAATTTTAGCTACAATTTTTAACCGAACTAGCTGTAATTTGCCATTTGAGGTTTTCAGTGGTCATGAAATATCTCCGCTAAACATCGTCAAGATAGGTCCATGTTTTGGTATGGTCCCCTTATAACCGTACCTCCCGATTTTGGTATTTTGAGCATTTTAGTTACAATTTTTAACCGAACTAGCTGTAATTTGACATTTGAGGTTCTCAGTGGTCATGAAACATCTACAAGAAACATGGTCAAGATAGGTCCATGTTTTGGTATAGCCCCCATATAACGGTACCTCCCGATTTTTGGTATTTTGAGAATTTTAGACACAATTGGTAACCGAAATATCTGCAATTTGACATTTGAGGTTCTCAGTGGTCATGAAACATCTCCACCAAACATCGTCAACATAGGTCCATGTTTTGGTATAGCCCCCATATAACGGTATCTCCCGATTTTCGGTATTTTGAGAATTTTAGCTGCAATTTTTAACCGAACTAGCTGTAATGATCGGTATTTTGAGAATTTTAGCTACAATTTTGTCTATTCAAAAATAATCGTCAATATAGGTCCATGTTTTGGTATATCCCCCCATATAACTGTACCTCCCGATTTTCGGGAATTTTCAGTTGTCACGAAATTTCTTCACTAAAATTCGTCAACATGGGTCCATTTTTGAGGGTCTACATTGTTTTGATGAAACTACCCTCAATTTGACTCTTGAAGTTCCCTGCAGCTATAAAACTTTTCCGCCAAAAAATTTAATGATAGGTTGACTCTTTGATATAGCCCCGTAGGTGGTACCTTTCACCTAGCTGAACACATTTTTTTAGATTAGATCAGATAACACTGTTCAACAAAATGGAGGTGAAAGCCTGGGGCACGGAAAATTCCTCTTGGGGAAGAAAGGCCTTGATGAGTATATTATGAACCCCGAATTTTTGTTAGAGACCCTGTGGGCCATCAGAAATTAGCGTTATATCTTTGTTTACTGTTGCTTAAGTGCTCTACAAAAACAACAAACAAAGATATAATGCTAATTCATGATGGCTTACAGGGTCTCTTGCAAAAACTTCATCACGCCATAACGCGGAAGTTCGAATCACGGCGCATCTGTCCTTCGGGGTTTTTAATATACACACACCAAGGGCTTTCATCTCCAAAAGGAATTATCTCTGCCCCAACATTTGTGTTCACAGTGTAATTTAAGCAATAGCGGGAGGCAGTAGGATTCTAACCATTATCGAAAATTTGTTCCACTTAAAATTGTAATAGGACCCTAATTATTCCATTTTAATTAAGACTATTTTATGGTGGAGGGTATAAAAAGTTCGGCCCGGCCAAACTTAACGACTTTTTACTTGTTATTATTAATTTTTAAAATCACAACTTCATTGGGACATCTTCAAAATATTTTTGAAAATTCCATCCCATAAAAATGACTCATTCATTAGGTTTTATTCTATAATTTTTGGATTGGATAGTTCAAGGTTTTAAAATTTAACTTGTGAATAAAATACTTATATTCAAAATCGTTAAAAAAAAATCCCAATTATTGCGAAGTTTGAGAAGTTCTTAGAAGTAGAACGTGATTCCGGCTTAAAAAATGAAGGTGTTTTGAATTTTCCCCAAAAACAAAACTTAGTGGTTAGTGGCGGGAATCTAAAGCTTATAGTTTACCGGTAATTTGGTGTTATCAACTGAAAAAAACATAAACAAATGTATGCACATTGTATGTGTTATCAAAAGATTAAACTCAATCTTAGCTACAATCTCAGATTGAGATTCTCAAGCCAACTCATTGCCACTCTATTTCTCTATGGTTCTCTAACATTCTCTTGGTGTTCGTTTGGAATACATTTGTATCTCATTATGATGATGATCTGTTTGGCTTGTGGTCTTTTACTTTGAATTCTCTAGGTGACCGCTTGCGAGTGTGTGTGTGTTTTCGTGTGTTTCTTGAATATCTGTGTGGTGATCTTTGCTGTGAGCACTGGATCGATCGATTTGTTTTCATTTGCTATATTAGACACGATCTTTGCTATGCGTTAGTCAGTTAAGCTTTTGCTTTGGTCGTGTACGCAACATACGTTTTGTTCCCTCAAATAGCTCGGTAAAAAGAACACCTATACGTGGTGTTCTATATTAAATAGAATTTGTGAAGTGTGATAAGGAAACACAAGAAAATATCCTGCAGTTTCTGATTGGTGAAACTGTTCTAGGATTTTAGAACAAAAAACAATTCTTTTCATTTAACAATTTTGGATAAAATTTAAAAGTGAGTGTAAAAAAATGAAAAAAATAGTGGAATTTTGAGAATTTTTTTTTTATATTTTATAAAAAATAAAAACAATTAAGGTGAAATTATTTCACGTGCTCTATATACATTACGATTGATTTGTGACACTATATATTGTAGAAAAGTAATTGAAATGAATTTCCAATTCATTGATCAGCGAGTAAATAATCAATCCATGGCTTACGTCAGTCTACTTGATAACAGTTTTCCTTGTAAATTGATAGTTGATTACAAAAAAAAAAATAAAAAACAAAATTCAAATTCAAAATCAAAACAAAAATGCAAAATATGAATTTTAAAATGAATTTTAAATCGAAGAATAAAATTCAAATAATGAAATAATAAAACATGTGGAACAAGGACATTTAAATACAGAAAAATTCAAAATATTTTAAAAATTATTCAAATTTCGTTGCGACATTTCAATGTAAATTGTAAAAAATATAAAAATGTAAGACGATTCGAATGCGTTCGAATTAATACTAAACTCCTGAAAAAAATCAAATATTTAAAAAAAGAAAAAAAAAAAAACAGAAGTTCGTTAGTTGTTCGAGCGAATTTTAATTCGTCTTATTGAAACATGCCCATATTTGAAATTTGTTCATTTTGTACATCAAATGGATGTCCGATATCCTGCTTTTGGTTTGGGAGAAACAAAAAGCTTTATCTATATAATGGGTGTTTGTTGTATTAACAAGATCTCGCAGAGTTCTGAACTCATTAAAAGTGGCTTTCACATGGAAAGATGAACCGGCAATTCTCTGCGCCATTTACTCTTATAAGGGTGAATATCCTGATAGAATCAGAGAAACAACAATTTTTGTGGGAACACCTCCTTCGGCTCATTTTTATTTGTATATACCTGTTGTGTTTTTCCCCGAGTATTTTAACTTGCATGCCATAGGCCGTGTGTGGTGAAGCCCTTCTTGGCGTCCATGCGTTCATCAGTTGTCATAGACAAATGAATAAATTCTAAACCTTTATAAAGTTCGGAACATTCAGGTCCTTATAGAGAGAAATATAGAGAATAAAATTAGAGTATTGTAGTAGATACCACAAAACTACCTACAGTAAAATCCTGGACTTATCTGCACTTTATGAAAGAGGGGCCCCAAATATTGGCACATTTCGAGGCACATATCTCGGCTAGCTTCCCCTAGAAAAAAAAAACTTTACACATTAAAACTTCAACACAATGCGACAATTTGCCTTACACTGGATGTAAGCACAAAAGTGTTGAATTTTTGTGATGGAGCTTTTTGAAGGAAGAGGCCGACATAGTCCTTATCGGACTAATTGAGTTCAATAAAAAATGTCCATTAAAAGGGAAAATGAAAATTTCCTTGATAATATTATTTTTGTATTTGCCAAACATTTAAGAACTTTAAAAACAAGATTTTGTACAAGAATTTTTGAACAAAATTTAAAATTTGTGTTTATTTAAATTTAAAATTTTCAAAGTTTGTGTTCTTCATTCCAGAATCTACTTAAAAACTTTTAAAAATTATAAATTCTCAAAAACAAAAATTTTCCTTAAAATATAAAAAAGGAAATTGTTTTTATTTTGCTATTAAAATATTCCAAAGAGGATATTGTTTATTGTAAAACCATTTGTTTTTTTTCTTCAAAAAATTTTAAAATTCACTAAAAAAATTTTCCGAAACATGCCCCTAAAATTATCTTAAAGGGGGTTTGTGTTATTTCCATATCATTGATTAAAAAATTAAAAATTTTAAAAATTCGCAAGTTATAAAATGATCCTAAGAAATTCCCTGAAAATATCCCAAAAATGATTTTGTTTCAAAATAAGAATTTTCAAAAGACAATTTTTTATTCCAAACTCACTTAATTGTTTAAAAGTTTTCATGAATTTTGTATATTCCAAAATCACTTCATTTTCAAAAGTCTTCAAAAAACAATTTCAATTACAAATGTTCGACAAATTTTCCTTAAAATATCCCAAAGGTGAAAAAATTATTCCAAAGTAATTTTTTATTTCAAAATCACTTCGTTTTTCAAAAGTAAAAGAAATGAAAATGTCTTTAAAAATATCCCAAAGCGGTGTTTTTTCCTCCAAATTCACATAATTTTTCAAAATTTTATTAAATTTTTTCAAAAAAATCCTTAAATGTTCCGGATAGATGTCTCAAAGAGGGAATTTTTCCAAAATCATTTAATTATTTAAATAATAATAATAATAATAATAATAATAATAATAATAATAAAAATAATAATAATAATAATAATAATAATAATAATAATAATAATAATAATAATAATAATAAAATAATAATAATAATAATAATAATAATAATAATAATAATAATAATAATAATAATAATAATAATAATAATAATAATAATAATAATAATAATAATAATAATAATAATAATAATAATAATAATAATAATAATAATAAAAATAATAATAATAATAATAATAATAATAATAATAATAATAATAATAATAATAATAATAATAATAATAATAATAACAAGTAAAAAGTCGTTAAGCTCGGCCGGGCCGAACTTTTTATACCCTCCACCATAAAATAGTCTTAATTAAAATGGAATAATTAGGGTCCTTTCACAATTTTAGGTGGAACAATATTTCGACAATGGATAGACTCCTACTGCCTCCCACTATCGCTTAAATTACACCGTGAACACAAATGTTGGGGCAGAGATAATTCCTTTTGGAGATGAAAGCCCTTGGTGTGTGTATATTAAAAACCCCGAAGGACAGATGCGCCGTGAGTCGAACTTCCGCGTTATGGCGTGATGAAGTTTTTGCAAGAGACCCTGTAAGCCTTCATGAATTAGCATTATATCTTTGTTTGTTGTTTTTGTAGAGCACTTAAGCAACAGTGAACAAAGATAAAACGCTAATTCCCGATGGCCCACAGGGTCTCTAACAAAAATTTCGTCACGCCATAACGCGGAAGTTCGACTCACGGCGGATCTGTCCTTCGGGGTTCATAATATACTCACCAAAGCCTTTCTTCCCCAAGAGGAATTTTCCGTGCCCCAGATTTTCACCTCCATTTTGTTCCACAGTGTTATCTAATCTAATCTAAAAAAATGTGTTCATCTAGGTGAAAGGTACCATCTACGGGGCTATATCAATGAGTCAACCTATCTAAATTTTTTGGCGGAAAAGTTTTATAGCTGCAGGGAACTTCAAGAATCAAATTGAGGGTAGTTTCATCAAAACAATGTAGACCCTCAAAAATGGATCCATGTCGACGAATTTTAGTGAAGAAATTTCGTGACCACTGAAAATTCCCGAAAATCGGGAGGTACAATTATATGGGGGGGATATACCAAAACATGGACCTACATTGACGATTATTTTTGAATAGACAAAATTGTAGCTAAAATTCTCAAAATACCGATCATTACAGCTAGTTCGGTTAAAAATTGCAGCTAAAATTCTCAAAATACGGAAAATCGGGAGATACCGTTATATGGGGGCTATACCAAAACATGGACCTATGTTGACGATGTTTAGTGAAGATGTTTCATGACCACTGAGAACCTCAAATGGCAAATTACAGCTAGTTCGGTTAAAAATTTTAGCTAAAATTCTCAAAATACCGAAAATCGGGAGGTACCGATATATGGGGGCTATACCAAAACATGGACCTATGTTGACGATGTTTCGTGGAGATGTTTTATAAACACTGAGAACCTCAAATGTCAAATTACAGCTAGTTCGGTTAAAAATTTTAACTAAAATGCTTAAAATACCGAAGATCGGGAGGTACGGTTATAAGGGGGCCATACCAAAACATGGACCTATGTTGACGATATTTGGTGGAGATGTTTCATGACCACTGAGAACCTTAAATGTCAAATTGCAGATATTTCGGTTACAAATTGTGGCTAAAATTCTCAAAATACCGAAAATCGGGAGGTACCGTTATATGGGGGCTATACCAAAACATGGACCTATGTTGACGATGTTTGGTGGAAATGTTTCATGATCACTGAGAACCTCAAATGGCAAATTACAGCTAGTTCGTTTAAAAATTGTAGCTAAAATTCTCAAAATACCGAAAATGGGGAGGTACCGATATATGGGGGCTATACCAAAACATGGACCTATGTTGACGATGTTTCGTAGAGACGTTTCATGACCACTGAGAACCTCAAATGTCAAATTGCAGATAGTTCGGTGAAAAATTGTGGCTAAAATTCTCAAAATACCGAAAATCGGGAGGTACCGTTATATGGGGACTATACAAAAACATGGACCTATGCCCATATCCTTTGGGATGTAAGTTTGTTGATCACTAGGAACCCTAAGTGCCAAATTATAGCTAATTCGGTCTGCAAATGTGGCGAAGAACGTCAAAATACCTCAAATCCGGAGGTACCGTTATATGGGGGCTATACCAAAGAGTGGACCGATATAGCCCATCTTCGAACTTGACCTGCCTATGGAAAAAAGACCCTCGGGTGCAAAATTTCAGCACTCTATCTCAATTATTGCGGACGCTAGAGTGATTACAACAGACGGACAGACGGACATGGCTAGATCGTCTTAGAATTTTATCCTGATCAAGAATATATATACTTTATAGGGTCGCAAATGATTAGTTCGATGTGTTACAAACGGAATAACAAACTTAATATACCCTCCATACTATGGTGGAGGGTATAAAAATGATAATTCAATAAATCTATAATTTTCTCCTAAGCGAAACTTTTTTTCAAAACAAAACAAAAAAATCAAATTTTTATAATTTGTATTTTTGTATTGAAGAGAAAAATTTCCCCTTAACATTTTCCAAAAGGAACATTTTTGTTTTTTCGCCCATAATAATTAAATATATCTTTTTTATTTGAGATGACGACTTCTATAGGCGTCCATAATCCATAGTCGTTCTTTTAATATTTTATTAAAACAACTTTAATCTATTAGTGGCAAAAATTGGCAATGTTTACCAAAAATTACCAATTCTAAAAATTATAGAATTTTTGAAAAAAAAATCCAAAAACAAAATTTTTCCTGAAAGGGGATATTGCATTTATTCCATAAAAATTCGAAACTTGAAATGGAACTTAAAAAAAAAAACAATGAAATAAAAACAAAATTTGTATTTATCACTTCTGAAGTATATTGAACCAAAGATCAATTAAATCACATATTCAAATATTAATTTGATTGCAACAAAATTACTGCGCTAGGTGAGGCTTTGCCGCTGATGACAAATGAAAGCATCTTCATTAACAAGGCTAAAATCATTTTTTCTCTTCACAGCAACAACAATTGAAAACAATTTTTTTTAAAAATATCACGTTTTTTAGAATTTATTGAAATTCCATTCCAATAGATTTTATTTTTACTCGGTCAATTAGATTTTCATATCTATAAATGGAGAAATGCAACTCAAAACACCCCCAACAATGTCAAACATGACAACAATAAAAATTAGATTTTTATTGGCTTACACAAAACAAAAACAGCTACAACAACAACGGCAAACACTTTCCATGAGATCTCTGCTTTCCAAAAAAAAAAGAAAAATTAAAAATAGCATCAAATAAAACACATTCTAAATATTCTAATGAATTTAAATGCAACTAACAGCAACAATAAAAACAACAACAACCCATCACTGTCAAGCATCGTTGTTGTCACATATGCACACTCATGTAATAATGCATTTTTTAAGTGAGTGACTTAGTCAGTCGCCATCACAGACATCGTCACCGTACTGGTGATGCTGATGACTGCATCCCTCAAGTGTTGCACGCTCTGCTGGCCACACTTATTTTGTTTTTTGTTTAGAGAAATGGTTTGTTTTGGTCTGCCTGGCCACCAAGAAGTCAGCCAGCCACTGCCTCAAGGAGGTAATGTTGTAATCATCGCATGAGGTAAACTATTTTTGACACATTTGAAAATAAATTTGGAAGCTGTGATGTCACTGGGTATTACACGAAATTTTGTTACATACTCGTATGTACATATGTGAGCATATTTGAGTTTAATGGCATGTGAAGGTCTGAGAGTTCGTTTTTTCTTTCATTTTCTTAGACTATGAGGAGTCTAAGAATTAAACTGAATACTAAAAAAACTTCACCAACTTCCAACAAGGGACAAAGGAAGACTTGTAACAAATCAAAGAGTGATGCCCAGTTCAAATTTTAACTCAATGATTATGGGATGTCCTTCTGCTTGTCACAAATTTCGGCATTAACATGGTGCTTAAATTCGATCCACAGTTCACAAATAAAATCTTAAATTGAGGCAGCATCCTCAGTAACCTCAAGCAATATTCATATTTTTCTTCGAAGACATACTTGGTGATTTTATTGAGAATTTTCTATGGCATGTTCGATTTTGAATCCCATTGAATTAGTCTTGATATGAAATTGAAACAAAGACTTTATCACTTGGCTTTCTAGACCAATTAGCGTTAAACCAAAGCAAGACCTTGACATGCAATGAAAGACAATCTCTCTTGTAGATTAAATAAAAGAATATTCTGGATTCTCTTCCATTTCCGCCTTGGTTTCGAATGCATTATTCCACAAAAAAAAAACACATGACATAATTTATTTTGTTAGTAGTTTATGGCCATTACTTGACTGATAACAATGCTTCTAACCTATAGTTAATCTTGGACAAATTAGAGCTTTAATCTCAAGTCCTCATTTTTTTCTTTGAAAATTAATTGATAAGAACATAATTTTTTTGAAACGTATTTGAATTTTGAGAAGAAGAAAATAACTTATCAGCTTTAAATTAAAAAGAATAATCCACAAAATAATAATTCACATTAACAAAAATCGCATTGCAAAGTTCAAAAAGTGTTTGTAGATATGACTTTTGAAAAAAAAAATTTTAACAATTTTCAATTAAAAAAAAACAAAGAAAATATATTTGATAATTATTTGTGAACTTTGAAAAAAATTGTGAACAATTTTCAATTCAAAAAAAAAAAAACAAAGAAAATATATTTGATAATTAATATCCGGTATACCAAATATGGAACTCTGTTTCTACGTGACATGAATCACGACTGCTGACAAGCATCAGTCTGCTTTAAGTCTCTCCTTGGATCTTCAGTTCAAAATCGACATTCATTCCAATATTACTGGCATTTGCTCTGTTCAGGAACTTGTAAAAGTTTAATATTTTTGAAAACATTAACATTTCCCCACGAATATAAAAAATCTGTGAACAACACTAAACGTACCCAAAATTGGGCGCCACATTAAATGAGACATAATTTAATTTACTCACAATTGGGCGCCATTTTCAATATACCCAGAATTAGGCACGACACTTAATATAGCCTAAATCTGTCACCACTTTGAATGTCCACGGTTGCAGACCACACTGAACACACCCATAATTGGGCTCCACATTAACATATATAATTTACCCACAATTGAAAGTCCACATTTGGACATTTTTGAACCAATATGTTTTCAAAAATGTTTTAAAGAATATTTTTTTTTTCAAAAATCGTGGATTTTTTAATGAAATTATTTTAAAAATCGTGGATTTTTTAAAGATTATTATTTTTCTAAAAATCGTGGATTTTTTAAAGAATATTTTTTTTTCAAAAATCGTGGATTTTTTAAAGAATATTATTTTTCTAAAAATCGTGGATTTTTTAAAGAATATTATTTTTCTAAAAATCGTGGATTTTTTAAAGAATATTATTTTTCTAAAAATCGTGGATTTTTTAAAGAATATTATTTTTCTAAAAATCGTGGATTTTTTAAAGAATATTATTTTTCTAAAAATCGTGGATTTTTTAAAGAATATTATTTTTCTAAAAATCGTGGATTTTTTAAAGAATATTATTTTTCTAAAAATCGTGGATTTTTTTAAGAATATTATTTTTCTAAAAATCGTGGATTTTTTAAAGAATATTATTTTTCTAAAAATCGTGGATTTTTTAAAGAATATTATTTTTCTAAAAATCGTGGATTTTTTAAAGAATATTATTTTTCTAAAAATCGTGGATTTTTTAAAGAATATTATTTTTCTAAAAATCGTGGATTTTTTAAAGAATATTATTTTTCTAAAAATCTTGGATTTTTTAACGAATATTTTTTAATAATGATGGTTTTTTTAAAGTTGCGACACTCACAATTGGGCGCCATTTTCAATATACCCAGAATTAGGCACGACACTTGATATAGTTTATATCTGTCAACACTTTGAATGCCCATGGTTGCAAACCTAAACATGCCCATAATTAGGCGCCACTTTAATATATACAATTTATCCAAAATGGTACGTACACATTTCTACATTTTAAATAATATGTTTTCAAAATCGTGGATTTTTTTAAATTATATTTTTTTCCAACAGCGTGGATTTTTTATTGCTTTAACAACGTGCATTTTTTAAAGAATATTTTCCCAACAAAGTGGATTTTCTCAAAGAATATTTTTTCCAACAACGTGGATTTTTAAAAGAATATTTGTTCAATAACGTGGAATTTTTAGAAAATAGTTTTCCATAAGCGTGGACTTTTACAATATTTTTTCCAAAAACGTGGATTTTTTAAAGAACATTTCTTCCATAAACTTGAATTTTTTAAACAATATTTTTCCATAAGCGTGGACTTTTACAATATCTTTTCCAACAACGTGGATTTTTTAAAGAATATTTTTTCCAACAACGTGGATATTTTTAAGAATATATTTTCCAAGAACGTGGATTTTTATAGAATATTTTTTCCAAGAACGTGGATTTTTAAACAATATTTTCTCCAACAACGTGGATTTTTTAAACAATATTTTTTTCCAACAACGTAGATTTTTTTAAAGAATATTTTTTCCAATAACGTATATTTTTTAATGAATATTTTTTCCAATAACGTAGATTTTTAAAAATATTTTTTTCCAATAACGTGGATTTTTTAAAGAATATTTTTTCCAACAACGTGGATTTTTTAAAGAATATTTTTTCCAATAACGTAGATTTTTAAAAATATTTTTTCCAATAACGTGGATTTTTTAAAGAATATTTTTTCCAACAACGTGGATTTTTAAACATTTTTTTTCAATAACGTGGATTTTTTAAAGAATATTTTTTCCAACAACGTGGATTTTTAAACATTTTTTTCAACAACGTGGATTTTTTAAAGAATATTTTTTTCAATAACGTGGATTTTTTAAAGAATATTTTTTTCAATAACGTGGATTTTTTAAGGAATATTGTTTCTAATAATGTGGATGTTTTAAAGAATATTTTTCCAACAACGTGGATTTTTTAAAGAATATTTTTTCCAATAACGTAGATTTTTGAAAATATTTTTTTCCAATAACGAGTATTTTTTAAAGAATATTTTTTCCAACAACGTGAATTTTTAAACATTTTTTTTCAACAACGTGGATTTTTTAAAGAATATTTTTTCCAACAACGTGGATTTTTTAAAGAATATTTTTTCCAACAACGTGGATTTTTTAAAGAATATTTTTTCCAACAACGTGGATTTTTTAAAGAATATTTTTTCCAACAACGTGGATTTTTTAAAGAATATTTTTTTTAAAGAATATTTTTTTCAATAACGTGGATTTTTTAAGGAATATTGTTTCTAATAATGTGGATTTTTTAAGGAATATTGTTTCGAATAATGTGGATGTTTTAAAGAATATTTTTCCAATAACGTGGATTTTTTAAAGAATATTTTTTCCAATAACGTGGATTTTTTAAAGAATATTTTTTCCAATAACGTGGATTTTTTAAAGAATATTTTTTCCAATATTTTTTCCAATAACGTGGATTTTTTAAAGAATATTTTTTCCAATAATGTGGATTTTTTAAAGAATATTTTTTCCAATAACGTGGATTTTTTGGAGAATATTTTTTCCAATATTTTTTCCAATAACGTGGATTTTTTAAAGAATATTTTTTCCAATAACGTGGATTTTTTAAAGAATATTTTTTCCAATATTTTTTCCAATAACGTGGATTTTTTAAAGAATATTTTTTCCAATAACGTGGATTTTTTAAAGAATATTTTTTCCAATAACGTGGATTTTTTAAAGAATATTTTTTCCAATATTTTTTCCAATAACGTGGATTTTTTAAAGAATATTTTTTCCAATAACGTGGATGTTTTAAAGAATATTTTTTCCAATAATGTGGATTTTTTAAAGAATATTTTTTCCAATAACGTGGATTTTTTAAAGAATATTTTTTCCAATATTTTTTCCAATAACGTGGATTTTTTAAAGAATATTTTTTCCAATAACGTGGATTTTTTAAAGAATATTTTTTCCAATAACGTGGATTTTTTAAAGAATATTTTTTCCAATAACGTGGATTTTTTAAAGAATATTTTTTCCAATAACGTGGATTTTTTAAAGAATATTTTTTCCAATAACGTGGATTTTTTAAAGAATATTTTTTCCAATATTTTTTCCAATAACGTGGATTTTTTAAAGAATATTTTTTCCAATAACGTGGATTTTTTAAAGAATATTTTTTCCAATAACGTGGATTTTTTAAAGAATATTTTTTCCAATAACGTGGATTTTTTAAAGAATATTTTTTCCAATAACGTGGATTTTTTAAAGAATATTTTTTCCAATAACGTGGATTTTTTAAAGAATATTTTTTCCAATAACGTGGATTTTTTAAAGAATATTTTTTCCAATAACGTGGATTTTTTAAAGAATATTTTTTCCAATAACGTGGATTTTTTAAAGAATATTTTTTCCAATAACGTGGATTTTTTAAAGAATATTTTTTCCAATAACGTGGATTTTTTAAAGAATATTTTTTCCAATAACGTGGATTTTTTAAAGAATATTTTTTCCAATAACGTTGATTTTTTAAAGAATATTTTTTCCAATAACGTGGATTTTTTAAAGAATATTTTTTCCAATAACGTGGATTTTTTAAAGAATATTTTTTCCAATAACGTGGATTTTTTAAAGAATATTTTTTCCAATAACGTGGATTTTTTAAAGAATATTTTTTCCAATAACGTGGATTTTTTAAAGAATATTTTTTCCAATAACGTGGATTTTTTAAAGAATATTTTTTCCAATAACGTGGATTTTTTAAAGAATATTTTTTCCAATAACGTGGATTTTTTAAAGAATATTTTTTCCAATAACGTGGATTTTTTAAAGAATATTTTTTCCAATATTTTTCCAATAACGTGGATTTTTTAAAGAATATTTTTTCCAATATTTTTTCTAATAACGTGGATTTTTTAAGGAATATTTTTTCCAATATTTTTTCTAATAACGTGGATTTTTTAAGGAATATTTTTTCCAATATTTTTTCCAATAACGTGGATTTTTTAAAGAATATTTTTTCAAATAAATTGAATTTTTTAAAGAATATTTTTTCCAATATTTTTCCAATAACGTGGATTTTTTAAAGAATATTTTTTCCAATATTTTTCCAATAACGTGGATTTTTTAAAGAATATTTTTTCCAATATTTTTTCTAATAACGTGGATTTTTTAAGGAATATTTTTTCCAATATTTTTTCCAATAACGTGGATTTTTTAAAGAATATTTTTTCAAATAAATTGAATTTTTTAAAGAATATTTTTTTCCATAAACTTGGATTTCTTAAAGAATATTTTTCAACAACGTGGATTTTTTAATCATAATTTTTTTAACAACATGGAAAAAATATTTTTTCAAAAATCTTGATTTGTTTAGATTTTTTTTTTAAAAATTCTTGGATTTTTTAAAGAATATTTTTGCAAAAATTCTTGAATTTTTTAAAGAATATTTTTGCAAAAATTCTTGAATCTTTTAAAGAATATTGTTGCAAAAATTCTTGGATTTTTTAAAGAATATTTTTTCCAATAACGTGGATTTTTTAAAGAATATTTTTTCCAATAACGTGGATTTTTTAAAGAATATTTTTTCCAATAACGTGGATTTTTTAAAGAATATTTTTTCCAATAACGTGGATTTTTTAAAGAATATTTTTTCCAATAACGTGGATTTTTTAAAGAATATTTTTTCCAATAACGTGGATTTTTTAAAGAATATTTTTTCCAATAACGTGGATTTTTTAAAGAATATTTTTTCCAATAACGTGGATTTTTTAAAGAATATTTTTTCCAATATTTTTTCCAATATTTTTTCCAATAACGTGGATTTTTTAAAGAATATTTTTTCCAATATTTTTCCAATAACGTGGATTTTTTAAAGAATACTTTTTCCAATATTTTTTCTAATAACGTGGATTTTTTAAGGAATATTTTTTCCAATATTTTTTCCAATAACGTGGATTTTTTAAAGAATATTTTTTCGAATAAATTGAATTTTTTAAAGAATATTTTTTCCAATATTTTTCCAATAACGTGGATTTTTTAAAGAATATTTTTTCTAATATTTTTCCAATAACGTGGATTTTTTAAAGAATATTTTTTCCAATATTTTTTCTAATAACGTGGATTTTTTAAGGAATATTTTTTCCAATATTTTTTCCAATAACGTGGATTTTTTAAAGAATATTTTTTCAAATAAATTGAATTTTTTAAAGAATATTTTTTTCCATAAACTTGGATTTCTTAAAGAATATTTTTCAACAACGTGGATTTTTTAATCATAATTTTTTTAACAACATGGAAAAAATATTTTTTCAAAAATCTTGATTTGTTTAGATTTTTTTTTAAAAATTCTTGGATTTTTTAAAGAATATTTTTGCAAAAATTCTTGAATTTTTTAAAGAATATTTTTGCAAAAATTCTTGAATCTTTTAAAGAATATTGTTGCAAAAATTCTTGGATTTTTAAAAGAATATTTTTGCAAAAATTCGTGGATTTTTTAAATAATATTTTTTCGTGGTTTGTTAAAAAATATTTTGTTTTAAAAATTGTGGAGTCTTTAAAGTTTTCACAAATCGTGGATATTTTAAAGATTATTATTCAAAAATTGCGGGCTTTTTAAAGTTTATTTTTTAAAAATGGTGGATTTTTTAAAGTTTATTTTTTTTTAAATCGTGAATTTTTTAAAGTTTATTTTTTTTTAAACAAAAAAAAAAAAAAAAAAAAAAAAAAGAAAAAATTTTTTTCAGAAATCGTGGACTTTTTAAATTTTATTTTTTTTTAAAAACAAAAAAAAAAAAGTGAAAAAGGTTTTTTTAGAAATCGGGGACTTTTTAAAGAATTATTTTTTTAAAAACCCTGGATTTTTTTAAAGTATTATTTTTCACAAATCCTTGATTTTTTTAAAGAATGTTTTTTCCAACAACGTGGATTTTTTAAATAATATGTTTTTCAACAACGTAGATTTTTTAAGTAATATTTTTTTCAGCAACGTGGATTTTTTTTAAAAATATTTTTTCAAAAATCCTTGTTTGTTTAGAATATTTTTTTTTAAATTCTTGGATTTTTTAAAGAATATTTTTGCAAAAATTCTTGAATTTTTTAAAGAATATTTTTGAAAAAAATTCTTGAATCTTTTAAAGAATATTTTTGCAAAAATTCTTGGATTTTTTAAAGAATATTTTTGCAAAAATTCGTGGATTTTTTAAATAATATTTTTTCGTGATTTGTTAAAAAATATTTTGTTTTAAAAATTGTGGAGTCTTTAAAATTTTCACAAGTCGTGGATATTTTAAAGCTTATTATTCAAAAATTGGGGGCTTTTTAAAGTTTATTTTTTAAAAATGGTGGATTTTTTAAAGTTTTTTTTTTAAATCGTGGATTTTTTTAAAGTTTATTATTTTTTTCAAAACAAAAAAAAAAAAAGAAAAAGGTTTTTTCAGAAATCGTGGACTTTTTAAAGAATTATTTTTTTAAAAACCTTGGATTTTTGTAAAGTATTATTTTTCACAAATCCTTGATTTTTTTAAAGAATGTTTTTTCCAACAACGTGGATTTTTTAAATAATATTTTTTTCAACAACGTAGATTTTTTAAATAATATTTTTTTCAACAACGTAGATTTTTTAAGTAATATTTTTTTCAGCAACGTGGATTTTTTTTTTAAAAATCGTTGTTTGTTTAGAATATATTTTTTAAAGAATATTTTTTCTAAAAAATCTTGGATTTTTTAAAGGATATTTTTGCAAATATTCGTGGATTTTTAAATAATAATTTTTGTGGTTTGTTATAAAATATTTTATTTTAAAAATCGTGGAGTCTTTAAAGCTTATTTTTTCAAAAATTCTTAGATTTTTTAAAGAATATTTTTGCAAAAATTCGTGGAATATTTAAATAATAATTTTTGTGGTTTGTTAAAAAATATTTTGTTTTGAAAATCGTGGATTCTTTAAACATTATTTTTTTTCAAAACCCGTGGATTTTTTAAAGTTTATATTTTCGAAAATCGTGGATTTTTAAATTTTTTTTTTCAAAACCGTGATTTTTGAAATTTTTTTTCAAAACCGTGATTTTTAAAGTTTATTTTTTCAAAAATCGTGGATTGTTTAAAGTTTTTTTTTCAAAAAAAAAAGAAGTAGATTTTCAAAAATCGTGGTTTTTGTAAAGAATAATTTTTCAAAAATCCTGGAATTTTTTTAAAGAAAAAATTTTCAAAAATCTTGGATTCCTTAAAGTTTACTCTTTCAAAAAAAAAAAAAAAAAAAAATCAAAAATCCTGGTTTTTCTAAAGAATAAAAAAATTCTGGAATTTTTTAAGGAAAAATTTTACAAAAATTCTGTTTTTTTTTTAAAGAATAATATTTGAATATCCTGGATTTTTTAAAAATCGCAAATTTTTAAAGAATCGCTTTTTTGGAACAGATTTCTTAAGAATATCTTTCAAAAATTTTGGATTATTTAAAGAATATTTTTTTAAAAATCTTGGATTTTTAAAGAATATTATTTTTAAAACTATGGATTTTTTTAAATAATATTGTTTTTTAAAAATGATGTTTTTAAGAATATTTTTTCAATAATTGTGGATTTTTGTTAGTTCGAAACTTGTGGATTTTTAAGAGATGCATTTGGGGTTGAGCTCCACATTTCATATAGCTTTGCCTATGTTTTCCAAACGCCCTTATTAATTTTTTATTCATTTCCTTTTCAGATATCCAATTCTAAATTCGCTCCCCGCATATACACACGCACATTTTAACTCTCACAATGAAGGCCGTTGGCCTATTTTTAGTGCTATTGGCACTGGTACCATGGAGTACCGGTTATAGTGCCTACGGTAGACCTAGTTCCTATGGTGGTGGATCTTATGGTAGTGGATCATATGCTTATGGTTCAGGTTCAGGCTATGGTTCAAGTAGTTATGGATCATCAGGCTATAACTCAGGATCAGGTTACAATTCTGGTTCCTATGGGTCTAGACGTTGTGATGGTACATCTTGTACCTATGGTAGTAATGCTGCCTATACCTCAACATCATCATCATCGTCTTCCTCCTCTTCTTCTGCCTCGTACAGCACTTGCTGTGCCCTGAATTCCTGGGCCCAGCAATATTTGACAGAGATTCGCGAATTCTCGGCCCGCTTAAGACAAGAATATAACAGCTTGTCAACTGGTAATGGTGCTGGTTATGGTTATAGCATCACCTATACCCCATGGTCAGGTAAGAAGTCCGAAGTTTTTTTGGGATCTGGATTGGAAAAAATCAAATGTTTTTTTATTTTCTTCCAGAACGCATCATAAGTTTGACTGGCAAAACTTCCGGAGAATTGGATGCCATTTGCCACCTCCAGGCCGAGGAATTGTTGAAGGACAAACGTAGCGGCGCCTTGAGCTATCAATTAATTGCCCAACCCAATTTCTTTGACTGGAAATCGGCTGATGCCCTTTATCGTTACTATGCTGTGGTGGATAATGGCCAACAGCAGACCCTGGATTTGGGCTATAAACAAGTCGATTTGAATGATTTTGATGAAGTCAAAACCTACAATTACCCCGCCGAAGTCAAGGTTATCGATGGCCAAACTTATGTGGTCCATAAGAATGAGACCGAAGCCCACAAGACCATCGGTACCGGTTCCTTGGACAATCCCCGCGTCACGGTGATTAAACGCAATCGCACAATTATTACCAATGGTGTTCCAGCTGGTGTTTATAGTACCTCCGATTTGGGTTATAACACCGGAAGTTATGTTATACCCTCCGGTTCGGGTTATCCCACAGGTGTCAGCTATGGTCCTGGTGGTACCACCACAACAGTTACACGCAAGAAGACTGTCTATGATTGGGCCAATAAAAATATGGAACCCGGTGTTATGGGTTATCGCCCTGTCATTAATGTGGATCCCAGCCCATATACCCGTCCTCCTGTACACATTCCCGTCGACACTGGTTTTGGTTCTGATGTTGAGACATTCAACAAAAACGGTTACATACCCGCCTATGGTCCCGGTTCCATTACAACGGTACAACGTGTCAACAAGACCATTATTACGGATCACACCGGTACCAGAGTTTCGGGTTCTCAAAGCCACAAGAAATGGGTCAATGGAAAATTGGTTTACGACACTGAACTTCCCTTCGGAGACTGGACTGTGCCCAAGGATGAAGATTGGAAACGTGAAGAACGTGAACGATTCTTTTGGTTCTTGACTTCGGGCAACACCACACCACAAGCCTTGGAGGCCTGGGAACGCCAACAAGAGGAAAGACTTTTGGGTTTGGCTGAACGTCACCACTGCACTTTGGAAGATATTCAAAACTTCCATCGCACCGAATTGGAACGCTATCAAATTCTCTTGGCCCAATACAACTCCCAAACTGAAGAGCCCAGCGAATGGAAACGCAAGGAACGTGGACGCTTGGATTGGTTGATCCATCAAAACAGTGTTACCCGCGAAGAATTGGAACGTTGGCAAAAGGAGAATGCCGATAAATTGAATCAATTGGCCCGCCAGTATCACATCACCGTCCAGGACCTCAAGAACTGGCAAATCGAAGAATTGGACCGTCTCTATGTCTATTTCAATGACCAGAACAACTCCATGATCCCCATACCCACCGATAACTATGTGCGCAGCGCTGAACAGGCCCGCTTGGAGGAATTGATACGCCAACACAACGCCACCATTGACCAGCTACACAATTCCATCAAAATGGATCAAGAGAAGCTCAAGGATATCTCCAAGGTCTACAAGGGTAATGTTGAGGAAATGGAGAAGTGGCTCAAAGGAGAATTGTCCCGTTTGGGTGGTATCATTACCCAAACCCGTGAAGAAATGACCCGCATTACGGAATGGCAAAAGTCAGAACGTGCCCGTTTGGAAGATATGGTTAGGCGTCATCAAGGTTCTGTCACCGACATTGATGGTCAAATGGCCAAGGATCGTGTCTATCTGCAAAATTTGGCCAACAAATACCATGTCAGCATTGATGAATTGGAAAAATGGCAACGCTCCGAATTGGAACGTTTGCAAAACGAAGGACAAATGCAAATCGAACAGGGCATCAAGGAATGGCAGCTGCGTGAACATGAAAATCTCAAGAAATTGATTGCCCGCAATGACCTGACCATTGAAGAATTCCAAACACAAATCATCAATGATCGTCAACGTTTGGAAAATTTGGCCCGTACCTATCATGTACAGATTGCCGAAATTGAATCATGGCTAAAGAGTGAAATGAGCCAACTGAAGAATGAAGGTTTCCTGCAGGAGGTTAAGAAAGAACTGGAAGATTGGCAAAGGAAAGAACGTGAGCGTTTGATGTTGATTGTCCAGCAGAGTGGTGCCACCGTTCAGGAATTGGAATTGAAGATAAAATCCGATCAGAGTCATTTAAACCAATTGGCAGCCAATTACAATGTGCAGGTATGTTAAGGGGTTAAGAGCTTTTAAGAATGTAGGTACACTTTACGTGGGTTTTTTTTTTTAATCGTGAAGTTTTTAAAAAAAAGTTTCAAAAATCGTCGATTTTTTAAAAACGATTTTTTCAAAATTCGTGGTTGTTTTAAAAAACATTCTTTCATCGTAATTTTTTTAAATAATATTTTTTCCAAAATCGTGGATTTTTGAATAATATTTTTTCAAAAATCGCGGATTTTTTAAAGGATATTTTTTCAAAAATCGTGGATTTTTTAAAGAATATTTTTTCAAAAACTATAGATTTTTTAAATAATATTTTTTCAAAAATCCTGGATTTTTTAAAAAATATTTTTTCGAAAATCGTGGATTTTTTAAAGAATATTTTTTCGAAAATCGTGGATTTTTTAAAGAATATTTTTTTCAAAAATCGTGGTTTTTTTAAAGAATATTTTTTCGAAAATCGTGGATTTTTTAAGGAATATTTTTTCAAAAACCGTGGATTTTTTAAAGAATATTTTTTCAAATACCGTGGATTTTTTAAAGAATATTTTTTCAAAAATCGTGGATTTTTTAAAGAATATTTTCACAAAAATCGTGGATTTTTTAAATAATATTTTTTCAAAAATCGTGGATTTTTTAAATGATATTTTTTCAAAAATCGTGGATTTTTTAAATGATATTTTTTCAAAAATCGTGGATTTTTTAAAGAATATTTTTTGAAAAATCGTGGATTATTTAAAGATTAATTTTTCAAAAATCATGTATTTTTTAAAGATTAATTTTTCAAAAATCGTTGATTTTTTAAAGATTAAGTTTTCAAAAATCGTGGATTTTTTAAATAATATTTTCTCAAAAATTGTGGATTTTTTAAATAATATTTTCTCAAAAATTGTGGATTTTTTAAAGATTAATTTTTCAAAAATCCTGGATTTTTTACAGATTAATTTTTAAAAAATCGTGGATTTTTTAAAGATTAATTTTTCAAAAATCGTGGATTTTTTAAAGATTAATTTTTCAAAAATCGTGGATTTTTTAAAGATTAATTTTTCAAAAATCGTGGATATTTTAAAGATTAATTTTTCAAAAATCGTGGATTTTTTAATTTTAATTTTTCAAGAATCGTGGATTTTTTAAAGATTAATTTTCAAAAATCGTGGATTTTTTAAAGATTAATTTTTCAAAAATCGTGGATTTTTTAAAGATTAATTTTCCAAAAATCGTGGATTTTTTAAAGATTAATTTTTCAAAAATCGTGGATTTTTTAAAGATTAATTTTTTAAAAATCGTGGATTTTTTAAAGATTAATTTTTCAAAAATCGTGGATTTTTTAAAGGTTAATTTTTCAAAAATCGTGAATTTTTTAAAGATTAATTTTTCAAAAATCGTGGATTTTTTAAAGATTAATTTTTCAAAAATCGTGGATTTTTTAAAGATTAATTTTTCAAAAATCGTGGATTTTTTAAAGATTAATTTTTCAAAAATCGTGGATTTTTTAAAGATTAATTTTTCAAAAATCGTGGATTTTTTAAAGATTAATTTTTCAAAAATCGTGGATATTTTAAAGATTAATTTTTCAAAAATCGTGGATTTTTTAAAGATTAATTTTTCAAAAATCGTGGATTTTTTAAAGATTAATTTTTCAAAAATCGTGGATTTTTTAAAGATTAATTTTTCAAAAATCGTGGATTTTTTAAAGATTAATTTTTCAAAAATCGTGGATTTTTTAAAGATTAATTTTTCAAAAATCGTGGATTTTTTAAAGATTAATTTTTCAAAAATCGTGGATTTTTTAAAGAATATTTTTTCAAAAATCGTGGATTTTTTAAAGAATATTTTTTCAAAAATCGTGGATTTTTTAACGAATATTTTTTCAAAAATCGTGAATTTTTTAAAGAATATTTTTTCAAAAATCGTGGATTTTTTAAAGAATATTTTTTCAAAAATCGTGGATTTTTTAAAGAATATTTTTTCAAAATTCGTGGATTTTTTAAAGAATATTTTTTCAAAAATCGTGGATTTTTTAAAGAATATTTTTTCAAAAATCGTGGATTTTTTAAAGAATATTTTTTCAAAAATCGTGGATTTTTTAAAGTCTTTGATTTTTTAAAAAATATTTTTTTCAAAAATCGTGGATTTTTTAAAGAATATTTTTTTCAAAAATCGTGGATTTTTAAATAATATTTTTTCAAAAATCGTGGATTTTTTAAATAATATTTTTTCAAAAATCGTTGATTTTTTAAATAATATTTTTTCAAAAATCGTGGATTTTTTAAATAATATTCTTTCAAAAATCGTGGATTTTTTAAAGAATATTTTTTTCAAAAATCGTGGATTTTTAAATAATATTTTTTCAAAAATCGTGGATTTTTTAAATAATATTTTTTCAAAAATCGTTGATTTTTTAAATAATATTTTTTCAAAAATCGTGGATTTTTTAAATAATATTCTTTCAAAAATCGTGGATTTTTTAAATAATATTTTTTCAAAAATCGTGGATTTTTTAAATAATATTCTTTCAAAAATCGTGGATTTTTTAAATAA
Source organism: Musca autumnalis (assembly GCF_047663935.1). Lineage (NCBI taxonomy): Eukaryota > Metazoa > Arthropoda > Insecta > Diptera > Muscidae > Musca > Musca autumnalis. Next base: position 27,738,583 of record NW_027411755.1, read on the forward strand.
TATTTTTTCAAAAATTGTGGATTTTTTAAATAATTTTTTTTTCAAAAATCAAGGATTTGTAAAGAATATTTTTTCAAAAATCGTGAATTTTTTAAAGAATATTTTTTCAAAAATCGTTTATTTTTTTTAAGAATATTTTTTCTAAAATCGTGAATTTTTAAAGAATATTTTTTCAAAAATCGTGAATTTTTTAAAGAATATTTTTCCCAATTAATTATTTTTTAAGGAATAGTTTTCCAACAACGTGGATTATTTGAAGTATATTTTTTCCATCAACGTGGATTTTTAAAGAATATTTTTTTACAACAAATGAATTTTTTACAGAATATTTTTTGAAAAATAATTTTTCAAAAATCCTGGGTTTTTAAAAAATATGTTTTCAAAAATCCTGGATTGTTTAAAGAATATTATTTCCAAAAACATGGGTTTTTAAATAATAAAAAAAATTAATTTGAAAAATCCATAATTTTTGAAAAATTTTTTTAAAAAATCCACGATTTGTAAAATATGTATTTTAAAAAATTCACGATTTTTTAAAAAATGTATTTTAAAAAATACGCGATTTTTGAAAAAATATATTTCAAAAGTCCACGATTTTGAAAAAATATATTTCAAAAGTCCACGATTTTTGAAAAAATATTTTAAAAAATTCACGATTTTTGAAAAAAAATATATTTTTAAAAATCTACGATTTTTGAAAAAATATAATTTAAAAAATCTACGATTTTTGAAAAAATATAATTTAAAAAATCCACGATTGTTGAAAAAATATATAATTTAAAAAATCCACGATTTTTGAAAAAAATATATTTAAAATATTCCACGATTTTTGAAAAAATATATTTTAAAAAATTCACGGTTTTTGAAAAAATATATTTTAAAAAATCCACGATTGTTGAAAAAATATATTTTAAACAATCCACGTTTTAAAAAAAAAATATATTTAAAAAAATCCGTGATTTTTGAAAAAATATATTTTAAAAAATCCGTGATTTTTGAAAAAATATATTTTAAAAAATCCGTGATTTTTGAAAAAATATATTTTAAAAAATCCACGTTTTTTTAATAAATATTTTTTAAAAAATCCATGATTTTTTAAATAAATAATTTTTAAAAATCCAAAAAATATTCTTTAAAAAATCCACAATTTTTTGAAAATATATATTTTAAAAAATCCACGATTTTTGAAAAAATATATTTTATAAAATCCACGATTTTTGAAAAAATATATTTTAAAAAATCCACGATTGTTGAAAAAATATATAATTTAAAAAATCCACGATTTTTGAAAAAATATATTTTAAAAAAATCCACGATTTTTGAAAAAATTTATTTTAAAAAATGCACGATTTTTGAAAAAATATATTTTAAAAAATCCACATTTTTGAAAAAATATATTTTAAAAAAATCACGATTTTTGAAAAAAATATATTTTAAAAAATCCACGACTTTTGAAGAAATATATTTTAAAAAATCCATGATTTTTGAAAAAATATATCTAAAAAATCCACGATTTTTGAAAAAATATATTTTAAAAAATCCACTATTTTTGAAAAAATATGTTTAAAAAAAATCCACGATTTTTGAAGAAATTTTTTTAAACAATCTACAATTTTTTGAAAAAAAATCTTTAAAATATCTACGGTTGCAAAAAATATTTACTTACGTTGGGCGCCACTTTTGACATTATTTCTAATATTTCTCTTCTTCTCTCTCTCGCTTTCCAGGTTAAGGAGATTGAAGATTGGCTTAAGAATGAATTGATGCGCCTGCAGTCCCAAGGTTTGGTCAAGGTTGAAGATCTCCAGGAATGGCAAAAGACCGAACGTAACGAAATCTTTAAACTTATCGAAAATAATCGCCTAACAATTGAGGAGTTTGAGAACAAATTGCTCAACGATCGCCGCAAACTGGCCGATTTGGCAAGAACCTACAATGTTGAGATCCATGAAATCGAAACATGGATCAAGAAGGAGGGAGAACGCCTACAAAGCTTGGGTTTGATTCAGATACAAGAACAATTGAATAACTGGCAAACCGTTGAACGTGAGCGCCTTATGAAGTTGCTGCAGGAAAATAACTATTCCATTAAGGAATTGGAAGAACGCCTCAAGAAGGATCAGACCCATTTGTATGCCACTGCCAATCAACATCAAGTGCGTGTTGAAGAAATTGAAGAATGGCTGAAGAAGGAAATCAAACGTCTCCAAGATGAGGGTATGTTGGAAATTGAGAAATTGAAGTCGTGGCAATTGGAATGGCGTGGCAATTTGACCACCATGATCAAGGAACGTGACTTCACCGTCGAACAGTTCCACAATTGGCTTATGGAAGATCGCAAACGTTTGGAAGCCTTGGCCATGCAACATAATGTACAAATCGAAGAGATTGAAGAATGGGTTAAAAATGAGGAACAGCGTTTCATTAGCATGGGTCTGCTCCAGCCCAATGAGAAGTTAACCAATTGGCAAGAGGTTGAGCGCCGTTACTTGGAACGCATTACCCAGGAACAGTACCAGTCCACGGAACAATTGGAACAGCGCTTGCGGCAAGATCGTGAATTGTTGGAAAAATTGGCCAGGGATTATCAGGTCCAAGTCGTTGAGATTGAGTCATGGATGAAGAAGGAATTGGCCCGTTTGCGTGATGAGGGTCAGTTGCAAATTAACAATTTGACAGCATGGCAAATTGCCGAAAAGGAACGTTTGGATAGCCTCTTGAAGCAGAACAAAGACTGGTCGGTAGAGGAATTTGAGCAGGTCCTGAAGCAAGATCGTGAGCATATGCAAAATACGGCCTTCCAATATCACGTGTCGGTGGAGGAGATTGAAAAATGGATCCAGGGAGAGGTGAATCGCCTGCAACAACAGGGTAAATTGAATATTGAAAAATTGACCCAATGGCAAAAGGATCAGTATCAGAGAATTATGAATCTGCTGCAGCAACAGTCGAGCATTACGGTTGAGGAATTCGAAACCAAGATCCAAAAAGATCGCACCTTCCTCATGAATCTGGCCAAGCAATACAATGTCAACATCAACGAAGTTGAGACCTATGTCAAGAAGGTCATCAACGAACTGAAGGAGAAGGGCCAATTTGAAATTGAGCAGCTAAAAGGCTGGCAATTGGTGGAGCGGGATTACATCAAGAATTTGATTACCCAATATAAGAACAGTTTGAGCACCGAGGAGTATGAGAGGAAATTGCGTAACGATCGTGACCACCTGAAACAATTGTCCGACTATTATAACGTCAGTGTCAAGGAAATTGAGGAATGGATGATCCGTGAATTGCTGCGCTTGCGCAAGGATTCCGGTGACCAAATTGCCAAATTGGCTGCCTGGCAACAACAGGAATTGGAGAGATTGAAGAAATTGGTTCAGGAGAACAGCCGCCTCAACTATATACAATTCGAAGTGGAGCTGAAGAAGCAACATGACCACATACGCCAATTGTCCCAACAATATTCGGTTAGTGTGGAGGAAGTGGAACAATGGTTGCGCGAACAATTACTGAACTTGAAGACCACCGGCCAGGTGCAGGTGGAGAATCTCACCAAATGGCAAGAGGATGAACAGAAGCGCTTGATTGCCTTGTGTCTCCAACAACAACGTGAACTTTCCAATGAAGAATTTGAACGCCAACTGGCCAGAGATCGTGCACGCATTGAAAAATTGGCCATGGAATACAACTTGTCGGTCCAAGAAATCGAACAATGGATGAAGGATGAATTGAAGCGTCTAAAGGATTCCGGTTTGGTGCAATTGGAACAGTTGAGCTATTGGCAGAAGATTGAACGTGAGCGTCTGCTCGATTGGTTGAAGCAGCAAAACAAATTGGCCACAACTGAAGATTTGGAGGGCTTTATTAAACGTGACAAGGAGCGTTTGGAACGCATTTCCCGCGATTATCATGTCACAGTTGAGGAGATTGAAAGTTGGATTGAACAAGAAAGTGCCCGTCTACAAATGTTGGGTGTTATCCGCGGTCCCGGTAGCTATATCATTGAACGTCGCTGGAACGTAACCACCTATCCTGGCCACATTGTACCCGTCACACCAACCCGCCTACCAACCACCTGGGGCCAACACAAAACCGAAGAGGTGTGGAAGGAACAAACCAAAGCCCATTTGGTTGCCATTGCCCAAGGTCGTCCCATGACATGGAAGGAATTTGAACAGTACTTGGTGGATGAACGTCCCCGCTTGGAGCAATTTGCCCGTCAGTTCGAAGTTTCCATCGAAGAAATTGAAACCTGGTTGCGTAGTGTGGCCCAAGATCTATCCAAGCAGGGCTTTATACATGGCTCCACCACCATTGAAGAATGGAAAACCACGGAATACAATTATCTGCAACAATTGCTAAATGAACGTCTACGTCAACCCCAGGCTCAGCAATGGTCCTATGAAGAGTTGGAACGCCAACTTATCAATGATCGCAATCACCTGCAGCGCTTGGTCAACCAATACCACATCCAGGTGGATGACATTATCAACTGGTATCGCCTGGAACTACAAAAATTGCTCAATGAACAACGCATTGTCTCCGAGAATCTAACCCAATGGCAAAAGGATCAAAAGCAACGCATCTATTTGCTGGTCAAACAGCGGCCCTATCAAACTTTAGACCAATGGGAATTGGAATTGCTGCGTGACCGCAATGCCCTAAATCGCATTTGTGACCAATACCACGTAACCATTGAGGAAGTTGAAATCTGGATACGCAGCGAATTGCAACGCCTTGTGAATTTGGGCCTGATCCGCAACACCCAAACGTCGGGCGGCAAGAATTGGCAAGATGAGGAAAGAAGACGCTTGAGGGCCATTGCCGCGGAAATTTCCATAACCGAGGAAGAGTTTTTGGAATTCATTGGCTCCGATGATGAATTCCAGCAACATCTGACCCGCATCTATGGTTGCAGTCTAGAGGAATTGGTGCCCTTCCAAAACATTGAAATTGGCAAAATGAATCGTGAGGGTCTATTGGACCGTACCGTACTCCTCAAGGTTGAGCCCTGGCAAAGAACCGAACGTGATCGCCTTTACTCCTTTATTAAGGACAAGAGCTACACCCTAGAGAACCTCAAGAATTGGCAAAAACAAGAAATCATGTTTAATCGCTTGGCCGAACATTACGGCATTACCACCCAAACCCTTAAGGAATGGCAGTTGGAAGAATTTGAACGTCTTGCCAATTTGGCCAATTTCTATCAAATGACCCTCAATCAATTGCAAGATTTCCGTGAAAAGGAACTGCGTTATCTGAGCTATGTTATGCACAAAAAGACCAGCTCCGCCGTGGAACAAAATCGTTGGGCCCACAGTGAAATGGCCCGTTATACTGTTTTGCAACGCAAGGTTAACCTGAGTGGGGAACAATTGAAGCAATGGCGTCGCCGTCTTTATCTTTTGGCCCAGGCTCGTTTGTACTTTAGCTATGGTGGTTCAGGCGGCAGTACCGTCACTGAGCTGCCCACCGACAAAACTGGCTACTATCCCAAGGTCAGCAAAGATCGCGGAGATCAACCACCCAATGTCTACGATGAACAAGTGGACCCCAATGAGCCGGGAGTAGCTGGCAAGGATCCTTTGTATCCACCACCACCAGCCAAGTTGCATGAAGACACCACTGGCCACCAATATCCCTATCACAACACTGCCATGGGAGCTGGTTCCTCCAGTAGTTATTCCAAAACACAATATGATTATACCAGACCTGCATCGTCAGGTGGTTATGGTGGCCACTACAACATGCAAGCCGATGAAGCAGATTTGGGCCAACAACAACAGGTGGAGGAATTAAATGATTTTGGCCAACAACAAGAACAGGTTGAGGTGGAAGATTTAACTGGTACCTTTACCTCCCATCAAAGTCCCTACTATCACAAAAATCAAAAACAAATGATGGCCGAGCCCTCAGCTGTAAGTAAAATTTATTTTCTCCTCAAAATAAAAACAAAAAATTAAATTCATTTTTCTTCTCCTTTTATTTTTAGCAAGTTGAGGTCCAAGCCGAAACCGAAAAACCCGGTTTCTTTGCCAACATTAAAAACAAAATCTTTGGTTAGTTTTGTTTACTAAGGATTCATCTGTTTCCCCCAATTCTGCCTTTTGTTTTTCTTTTGTTCAAAATGCCATATTCTGTTTAAGTTTTTTTTTGTAACGAATTTCTTAATTTTGTTTTAATTTTTTTAAATGGATTTTTTACTTATAAATTTATTGTTTACTAGTCAGTAAGTAAAATTAATAATGATGAGATGATAATGACATTAGCATTGAAAACGAATATGAGATTTAGTTTATAAAATATAAAAATAAAAAATATTTAAAAAATAAAAAAATGTGTTTTTTATATTTAACAAGGATCTTTTGAAAAATATTTTTTCCAACAACGTGGATTTTCAGCGAATATTTCTTTTAAGAATATTTAAATCCAACAACGTGGATTTTTTAAAGAAAATTTAAATCCATCAACGTGAATTTTTAAAGAATATTTTTCCCAATTAGCGGGGATTTTTGAAAGAAAAAATTTTCCAATTAACGTGGATTTTTTAAACAATATTATTTCCAACCACGTGAATTTTTTAAACGTGGATTTTTTAAACATTTTTTTTTTCCAACCACATGAATTTTTTAAAGAATATTTTCCCAATTAACGGCGATTTTTGAAAGAAAAATTTTTCCAATTAACGTGGATTTTTTGAACAATATTTTTTCCAACCACGTGAATTTTTTAAAGAATATCGAAAAATTTGAAAATTTTTTTTCAATAATCGTAGATTTAAAAAAAAAAAAATTTCAATAATCGTAGATTTTTTAAAAAGTATTTTATATCGTGAATTTTTTAAATCAGATATGTATCAATAATCGTGAATTTTTTTAAATATTTTTCAATAATCATGGATTTTTAAAAATTTTTTTTTCAATGATCGTGGATTTTTTTTAAATACTTTTCAATAATCATGGATTTTTTAAAAAAAATTTTTTTCAATAATCGTGGATTTTTAAAAAATTTTTTTTCAATAATCGTGCTTTGTAATAAAATATTTTCTCAATAATCGTGGATTTGTAAAAAATATTTTTTCAATAATCGTTGATTTTTTAAAAATATTTCCTTAATAATCGTGGATTTTTGAAAAAATATTTTTTTCAATAATCTTTAAAAAAATATTTTTTTAATAATCGTGGATTTTTTAAAAAATATTTTTTTTAATAATCGTGGATTTTTTAAAAAAGATTTTTTCAATAATCGTGGATTTTTTAAAAAAATTTTTTTTCAATAATCGTGGATTTTTTAAAAAATATTTTTTCAATAATCGTGGATTTTTTAAAAAATATTTTTTCAATAATCGTGGATTTTTTAAAAAATATTTTTTCAATAATCATGGATTTTTTAAAAAATATTTTTTCAATAATCGTGGATATTTTAAAAAATATTTTTTCAATAGTCGTGGATTTTTTTAAAAAATATTTTATCAATAATCGTGGATTCTTTAAATAGCATTTTTTCAATAATCGTGGATTTTTTAAAAAACATTTTTTCAATAATCGTGGATTTTTTTAAAAACATTTTTTCAATAATCGTGAATTTTTTTAAAAAACATTTTTTAAATTTTTTCCAATAATCGTGGATTTGTTAAAAAATATTTTTAATCGTGGATTTGCTAAAAAATATTTTTCAATAATCGTGGATTTGTTAAAAAATATTTTTTCAATAATCGTTGATTTTTTAAAAATATTTCTTTAATAATCGTGGATTTTTGAAAAAATATTTTTTTCAATAATCTTTAAAAAAATATTTTTTTAATAACCGTGGATTTTTTAATAATTTTTTTTCAAAAATCATGGATTTTTTAATAAATTTTTTTTCAATAATCGTGGATTTTTTAATACATTTTTTTCAATAATCCCGGATTCTTTAAAAAATATTTTTTGAATATTCGTGGATTTTTTAAAAATATTTTTTTTTTCAAAATCGTCGATTTGTTAAAAAATATGTTTTTAATAATCGTGGATTTTTTAAAAAATTTTTTTCAATAATCTTGGATTTTTTAAAAACTATTTTTTCAATAATCGTGGATTTTTTAAAAAATGTTTTTCAATAATCGTGGATTTTTTAAAAAATATTTTTTCAATAATCGTGGATTTTTTAAAAAATATTTTTTCAATAATCGTGGATTTTTTAAAAAATATTTTTTCAATAATCGTGGATTTTTTAAAAAATATTTTTTCAATAATCGTGGATTTTTTAAAAAATATTTTTTCAATAATCGTGGATTTTTTAAAAAATATTTTTTCAATAATCGTGGATTTTTTAAAAAATATTTTTACAATAATCGTGGATTTTTTAAAAAATATTTTTTCAATAATCGTGGATTTTTTAAAAAATATTTTTTCAATAATCGTGGATTTTTTAAAAAATATTTTTTCAATAATCGTGGATTTTTTAAAAAATATTTTTTCAATAATCGTGGATTTTTTAAAAAATATTTTTTCAATAATCGTGGATTTTTTAAAAAATATTTTTTCAATAATCGTGGATTTTTTAAAAAATATTTTTTCAATAATCGTGGATTTTTTAAAAAATATTTTTTCAATAATCGTGGATTTTTTAAAAAATATTTTTTCAATAATCGTGGATTTTTTAAAAAATATTTTTTCAATAATCGTGGATTTTTTAAAAAATATCTTTTCAATAATCGTGGATTTTTTAAAAAATATTTTTTCAATAATCGTGGATTTTTTAAAAAATATTTTTTCAATAATCGTGGATTTTTTAAAAAATATTTTTTCAATAATCGTGGATTTTTTAAAAAATATTTTTTCAATAATCGTGGATTTTTTAAAAAATATTTTTTCAATAATCGTGGATTTTTTAAAAAATATTTTTTCAATAATTGTAATTTGTTTAAAAAATTTTTTTTTAAATATTCGTGGATTTTTTAATATTTTTTTAATAATCGTAGATTTTTAATAATTTTTTTAATAATCGTGGATTTTTTAAAAAATATTTTTTCAATAAAAAAATATTTTAAAAATATTTTTTCAATAAACGTATTTTTTTTTAAAAAAAATAGGTTTCAATAATACTGGATTTTTAAAAAAATATTTTTTCATTAATAGTGAATTTAAAAAAAAATATATGTTTTCAATAATCGCGGATTTTTAAAAAAATATTTTTTCAATAATTGTAATTTGTTTAAAAATTTTTTTTTTAAATATTCGTGGATTTTTTAATATTTTTTTAATAATCGTAGATTTTTAATAATTTTTTTAATAATCGTGGATTTTTTAAAAAATATTTTTTCAATAAAAAAAATATTTTAAAAATATTTTTTCAATAAACGTATTTTTTTTTAAAAAAATAGGTTTCAATAATACTGGATTTTTAAAAAAATATTTTTTCATTAATAGTGAATTTAAAAAATATATATGTTTTCAATAATCGCGGATTTTTAAAAAAATATTTTTTCAATAATCGTGGATTTTTTAAAACATATTTTTTCAATAATCGTGAATTTAAAAAGAAATATTTTTTCAATAATCAATCGTGGATTTAAAACGTGACGTAGGGGATGGAAGATACCAAGGAACGGTCCTGACCGGTTTTAACATGGCAAAGCCCAGGATTTATCTTGGTCCGTCTTTCATTTCAAGTGGACACTGACCTCCCCGTGTTGTCACCTGGGGAACTGCCTTTAACACCCGTTAAAGGTAGTGAGCTAACATGTGCCGCGCGTTCAACCATAAGAACGTTAAAAACTTGTATTTGGGCGTCGGGTTAGTAGCCCTCCCCTAGAAAAAACAGCCTACTATGAAAATACGAAAAAAAAGATCTTGTATCCAGCTTCACCCCAGTGAATGAAAGACTTGCTGCAATTCGAATAAAAGCTAAATTCTTCAACAAAAGGACGAACAGACCAAAGATATATTTTACGAGCGCTTAGAAAAAACATATGACCGTTGCCCTGCCCATGACATTAAAATCATTCTAGGTGATTTTAATGCCAAAATTGGAATGGAGAATATCTTTGGTCCAACAGTCGGGAAATTCAGTCTCCACAGTGAAACATCTGAAAATGGTATGAGGCTGATAGACTTTGCAGCTGCAAAAAACATGAAAGTTAGCAGTGCCAGATTTTATCATCTCGATATTCATATGGGCACCTGGCTGTCTCCAGATCAAGGAACAAGTAATCAAATTGATCATGTTGTGATAGATGGAAGACATTCATCGAGCGTGTTGGATCGATCGTTCCGAGGCTCAAACATTGATTCGGACCACTTCGTTGTTGCAGCAAAGGTACGTACCCGTCTAACCGTTGCAAATAAAGCACGAACAAACACAACGCGGAAGTTGGATCGATAGGCTGCAAACACAGCAGATAGCCACAGCATATTCCACTCAACTAGCCCAATTGCTTAACGCGAGCACTCCTTGTCCCGATAACATAACAACACAATGGCAAAATATTGCCCACTCCATGCAAACAACCGCAAAATCCATACTTGGATTCCAGAGACCTCCACAAAGGAATTCATGGTATGACCAGGAGTGTCGTGCTGCTACTGAAGAGAAAAATGCGGCATATAGAGCTGCTTTACAATCAGTAGCAAGGCGTAGCCCACGAGAGAGATATCGGGAGAAAAGTAGAGAAGAGAAACGTCTTTTCCGCAAGAAAAAGAGAGAAATGGAAAAGCGGGAGTGTGATAAAATCGAGATGAACAGGAGCCAGAATGAAGTCCGAAAATTCTACCAAAGAGTGAAACATCAAACAGATGGCTTTGGTACAGGCACATCCTCCTGTAGAGACCAGCAAGGTAATCTGGTAACAGATACAGATAGCGTGCTCAGTATATGGAAGGAACATTTCTCCAATCTGCTGGTGTCCAATAGTAGTGAAGACGATGATACGACAGATCCAATCCCAGAAGATGGTATAGAATGTATACCGCCCGGCCAAGATGAGGTAAAAACAGCAATCAACCGGCTGAAGAATAATAAAGCAGCAGTAGCCGATGGCTTACCAGCCGAGCTGTTTAAAACCGGAGGCGACGCGCTGATAAGGTGTATGCATCAGCTAGTTAGCACCATCTGGCAGGAAGAACGCGTACCTGACGATTGGAACCTGAGCATCCTATGTCCCGTCCACAAGAAAGGAGATAAGACTGTATGCTCAAACTATAGAGGCATAAGTCTTCTCCCTATTGCCTATTAGATAGTGTCAGGGATATTGTGCGAACGACTAAAGCCAATGGTCAACGAGATAATTGGACCATACCAATGTGGCTTTAGACCTGGCAAGTCCACCATTGACCAGATATTTACCCTGAGGCAAATCCTAGAGAAGACCCAAGAGATGCAGATCGACACATATTACCTTTTTGTCGATTATAAAACAGCATTCGACAGTCCCCTCCGATCAAAGGTATTCCACGCAATGTCTGAATTTGGTATCCCCGCAAAGCTCATCCAGCTTTGTAAGATGACTTTAACTGAGACTAGGTCCTCAGTTAAAATTGGAAAGAACCTCTCCGAAGAATTTTGTACCAAAAGAGGTTTCAGACAAGGAGACAGCCTTTCGTGTGACCTATTCAACATTTTGCTGGAAAAGGTAATACGAGATGCAAATGTCAAAAGAAATGACACAATTTACACCAATAGCCACATATTACTTGCTTATGCTGATGACATAGACATCCTGGGACGATCAGTAAAGGAAGTAACTGATACCTTTAGGAAGGTCGAAGCAGAATCTGCGAAAGTGGGTCTGGCGGTAAACGGCGAAAAGACCAAATTGATGGTGTCGACGCGCAAAGCGTCCATAGTGCTCGGACCAACTGTGGAAGTTGGTACTTACAAATTTGAGGTAGTTAAAGACTTTGTCTACCTCGGCACTGCCATAAACACAACAAACAACATTAGTTGTGGAATAAGAAGAAATGAAATGGTTTAAGTAAGCAATTTAAAAACAAAGCCACATCTCGTCAAACAAAAATAACACTATACAAACGCTGATACTACCCGTGCTAATGTATGGCTCCGAAGCATGGGTACTTACGCAAGCAGATTAGGCAGTGCTTGGTGTGTTTGAGTGGAAAATTCTTCGGGCCGATTTGCGTTGACGGTGAATATCGACGTCGTATGAACCACGAGCTCTATCAGCTATACAAAGACATGAATATAGTTAAACGTATCGAGATGCAACGATTGCGTTGGCTAGGCCAAATCATAAGAATGAGCGATGATGAACCCGCTAAAAAGCCGTATGAATACATGCCTCATGGCGGTGCACGCAGAATCGGCAGGCCTAAGCTTCGATGGAGCACACAAGTGGATGAAGAAATGAAAAGGCGCGGTATTCCAAAAAGTCAAGCGAAAAACAGAGAGGAATGGATATCTTTTCTTAGTTCGGTCTATGGAACAAATGTTCTGTAATGGGCCAACTAAGTAAGTAAGTAATTGTACGATTAGATGTTTATGAAATCGATGACATTTAAAACTTTCCAAAGACTATGACTTCTGTCGGCACAGCGGAGGCAAACTTATGAAAATTCATAACTTTTTTTCTTGAAAACAAGTAAAAAAGTATCAGTCGGGTTTGCCGACATAGATATACTTGAGTTGAGATTTTTATCTATAGACAGACCGAATACGGGCTTCATAACCAAAATCTTTGTCCTAAAAATTGTGTAGTCAGGGAGTTTCAGAATTTCGTGGCCTCTTTTGGACGTATAAACTTTCCGACAAAAATATCGAAACATTTGGGTACAAAACTTCACGATTGTGGGCGTTGCGAATAAATGCTTATGCTGAGCTCATAAATTTTACTTCGATAAGAACGCAAAAGTTTTGCACTTTTGTGGAGAACATACCTGAAAGAATGGTCCATTTTGGAAGTGGACCTAATTTTGGAAGTCATGCCTTTTGATAGTTATGGTGTCAAGCCGTTATTTTAGTTGGTCATGGTAAGATGTAGAACTTTTGAACCGTTATGTCAGGAAGCCTGGACTTACCACGAAAAACAGAATATCGCTGTAACCAAGGCCGCAAGCAGTAGCATTGGTAAAAATATCTTAAACAACCCATAAATTGCACTTATGTTGAAATTTTGTGAGGGAGGTAACCGAAGATGTTGTCGCATAGAGACCCTCTTGGTACTTGATATACATACGTACGTTCGGAAGTAATTTTATTTTTCAATAATCCTGGATTTTTAAAAAAAAATATTTTTTCATTGATCGTGAATTTAAAAAAATAGATGTTTCCAATAATCGCGGATTTTTAAAAAGATATTTTTTCAATAATCGTGGATTTTTTAAAACATATTTTTTCAATAATCGTGGATTTTTTAAAACATATTTTTTCAATAATCGTGGATTTTTTAAAAAATATTTTTTCAATAATCGTGGATTGTTTTTAAAAAAAAATTTTCAATAATCGTGGATTTTATAAAAAATATTTTTTCAATATTCGTGGATTTTTTAAAAAATATTTTTTCAATAATCGTGGATTTTTTAAAAAATAATTTTTCAATAATCGTGGATTTTTTAAAAAACATTTTTTCAATAATCGTGGATTTTTTAAAAAACATTTTTTCAATAATCGTGGATTTTTTTTAATATTTTTTCAATATTCGTGGATTTTTTAAAAAATATTTTTTCAATATTCGTGGATTTTTTAAAAAATATTTTTTCAATATTCGTGGATTTTTTAAAAAATATTTTTTCAATATTCGTGGATTTTTTAAAAAATATTTTTTCAATGTTCGTGGATTTTTTAAAAAATATTTTTTCAATATTCGTGGATTTTTTAAAAAATATTTTTTCAATATTCGTGGATTTTTTAAAAAATATTTTTTTTCTGTAATAGTCGATTTTTTAAAAAAATATTTTTTCAATATTCGTGGATTTTTTAAAAAATATTTTTTTCTGTAATAGTCGATTTTTTAAAAAAATATTTTTTCAATAATCGTGGCTTAAAAAAAAATTGTGGATTTTTTAAAAAATATTTTTTCAATAATCGTGGGTTAAAAAAAATCGTGGATTTTTTAAAAAAATGTGTTTTCAGTAGTCGTGGATTTTTTAAAGAAATATTTTTTTAATAAATATTTGTATAAAATATTTTTTTCAATAAATATTTTTATAAAATATACATTCAATAAATATTTTTAAAACATATTATTTCAATAAATATTTTTAAATTAAAAAATAAGTTACAGTGTTTAATTTATAAATGCGCTAAAACCTAAAAAAATTCTCTTATTCTCAATAAGTGTATTATTCTTCAGAATGGGATATCTCGAATTAAACGCTTGCCGTTTATTGTCATTAAATTTTGTCACCATTTTTAATTTAAATGCAAGCGTTTTATGTGTGATATTCCATCCAGAAGAAGGATATACTTATTGAGGTTAAGAGAATTTGTTCTAGGTTTTAGTTCATTTATAAATAAAACACTGTAACTTAATTTTTTTAATTATTTTAAATTTTCAATTTTTTAGTAATTTTTTGATTTTACTATTCCGAAAAACCTCCTTCGAACTTCCGTACAATCTCCCCTGAACCTACGAACAACCTCCTCTGAATTTCCGAACAACCTTCTCCGATCTTCCGAAACTACCTTCTCCAAACAACCTCTACCGAACTTCCCCCTCTCAACTTACCCTTACAGGCAATTCAGACCGAAAATGTAGATTAAAAATTCAAAAGGACTGAAATCGGGTGGTACCTCTATATGTGGGCTATACAAAAACCTAGACCTATGTCCACATTTGTTTGTGGGGAAATTTCTCTACCATTGGGACCTCCAAATGTCAAGTTACAGCCAATTCCGACTAGAAATGAAGATAAAATCCTCAATATACCTCAAACCGGGTGGTAACACGATATAGGAGCTATAGGAATAAATGGAGCCATATTGGTTTTGGTTTCATATTCATGTATTGTCATCAAAATCTGAAAAGTGCTCAAAGTTTTAGTTCGATTGGTCAACTCCAACTGTCTTAAAAATGAGTTACTAGATTTGAACTAAACAGCCACCAAAGCAAGTTAAATAAAACACTGTAAAAATATTTTTTCAATAAATATTTTTAAAAAATATTTTTTCAATACATGTTTTTATAAAATATTTTTTCAATAAGCATTTTTAAAAAAGATTTTTTCAATAAATATTCATATTCTTTCAATAAATATTTTTTTCAATAAGTATTGTTAAAAAATATTTTTTAATAAACATTTCTAAAAAATATTTTTTCAATAAATATTTTAAAAAATATTTTTTCAATAAATATTTTTAAAAAATATTTTTCAATAAATATTTGTATAATAAATATTTTTAAAAAATATTTTTTCAATAAATATTTTTTAAAATAGTTCTTCAATAAATATTTAAAAAAATAGTCTTTCACCACATATTTTTATAAAATATTTTTTCGATAAATATTTTTATAAAATATATTTTCGATAAATATTTTTATAAAATATTTTTTAATAAATATTTTAAAAACAATTTTTTATAACCTGTTCAATATAAAATATTTTTAAAACCTGTTTTTTCAATAAAAAATATTTTTATAAACCTATTTTTTCAATAAAAAATATTTTTAAAAAATATTTTTCAATAAATATTAAAAAAAATATTTTTTCAATAAATATTTTTAAAAGATACTTTTTCAATACACTTTTTTATAAAATATTTTTTCAATAAATATTTTTATTACATATATTTTCAATAAATTTTTTTAAAAAAATATTTTTTCAATAAATATTTTTATAGAATATTTTTTTGAATAAATATTTTTATAAAATATTTTTTCAATAAATATTTAAAAAAATATATTTTTTCAATAAATATTTTTAGAAAATATTTTTTCAATAAATACTTTTAAAAAAAACTATTTTTTCAATAAATATTTTTATAACATATTTTGCAATAAAAACATATTTTTCAATGAATATTTTTAAAAAAATATTTGTTCAATAAATATTTTTATAAAATATTTTTGAATAAACATTTTTAAAAAATATTTTTTTAATAAATATTTTTATTAAAATTTTTTTCAATAAATATTTAAAAAGAAAATATTTTTTCAATACTCATTTTTATAAAATATTTTTTCAATAAATATTTTTAGGACATATTATTTCAATAAACATTTGAAACAAAAGTTTTTTAATACACATTTTTATAAAATATTTTTTCAATAAATATTTTTATAAAATATTTTTTCAATAAATATTTTTAAAAAAATATTTTTATAACACATTTTTTCAATGAAAACACATTTTTCAATGAATATTTTTAAAAAAATATTTGTTCAATAAATATTTGTATAAAATATTTTTTCAATAAAGATTTAAAAAAAAATTTTTCAAAACTAAATATTTTTAAAAAATATTTTTTCAATACATGTTTTTATAAAATATTTTTATAACATATTTTTTCAATACATGTTTTTATAAAATATTTTTATAACATATTTTTTCAATACCTATTTTTATAAAATATTTTTAATAATATAATAATAAATATTTTTAATAATACAATAAATATTTTTTAAAAATATTTTTCAAAAAATATTTTTTAAAAATATTTTTTCAATAAATATTTTTAAAAATATTTTTTCAATATTTTTAAAAAATATTTTTTCAATAAATATTTTTAAAAAATATTTTTTTATTCAGTTTCTTATTACCAATTGGATGTTTAGAATGCTAACGCCTGAAAGTATGCTTCAATAAATATATAAAAAATATTTTTTCAATAAATATTTTTAAAAAAATATTATTCAATAAATATTTGTATAATGAATATTTAAAAAAATATTTTTTTAAATGAATATTTTTAAAAAATATTTTTATAAAATAGTTCTTCAATAAATATTTAAAAAAATAGTCTTTCACCAAATATTTTTAAAAAATATTTCCTCAATACATATTTTTATAAAATATTTTTTCGATAAATATTTTTATAAAATATTTTTTAATAAATATTTTAAAAACAATTTTTTATAACCTATTCAATATAAAATATTTTTAAAACCTGTTTTTTTTCAATAAAAAATATTTTTATAAACCTATTTTTTCAATAAAAAATATTTTTAACAAATATTTTTTCAATAAATATTAAAAAAAATATTTTTTCAATAAATATTTTTAAAAGATACTTTTTCAATACACTTTTTTATAAAATATTTTTTTCAATAAATATTTTTATGACATATTTTTTCAATAAATTTTTTTAAAAAAAATATTTTTTCAATAAATATTTTTATAAAATTTTTTTTGAATAAATATTTTTATAAAATATTTTTTCAATAAATATTTAAAAAAATATATTTTTTCAATAAATATTTTTAAAAAATATTTTTTCAATAAATACTTTTAAAAAAACTATTTTTTCAATAAATATTTTTAAAAAATATTTTTATAACATATTTTTTCAATAAAAACATATTTTTCAATGAATATTTTTAAAAAAATATTTGTTCAATAAATATTTTTATTAAATATTTGTTCAATAAATATTTTTATAAAATATTTTTGAATAAATATTTTTAAAAAATATTTTTTTAGTAAATATTTTTATTAAATTTTTTTTTCAATAAATATTTAAAAAGAAAATATTTTTTCAATACTCATTTTTATAAAATATTTTTTCAATAAATATTTCTTAAAAATATTTTTCAATAAATATTTTTTAAAAATATTTTTTAAAATATTTTTTCAATATTTTTAAAAAATATTTTTTCAATAAATATTTTTAAAAAATATTTTTTTATTCAGCAGTTTCTTATTACCAATTGGATGTTTAGAATCCTAACGCCTGAAAGTATGCTTTAAAAATGCAAGCCATTAAATGTATTTGTTGAGTCGGTGTTACCAGAGTGCTTTTTTATACCCTATACCACTATGTGGGGAGGGTATTATAAGTTGGTTTTGCCCAAAAATATTTTGCCCACTTTCCGATATTTTTTGTAATCACGCTACAGGTCGCAATTTTGATCGGATCGTCACGAATTTTGGGAGTTAATGCGGATCCCACAGAGGAAGAAGCCTACTTAGTTCGGTGATGGTCGGATAATATTCAGGAGTAGGTATAAGCAAAAAGCTTATGTGGAGAAAAGTCAACGTTTTTTTCTTATGCGAATATCTCCGCTTCTGGTAGGAGTATTCCAAAGCCCGTCAATGGAAGAAGAAAAGGTCTCCTTTATATTGATGGAAAGTATTTTGACGTAAGTGGGCAAACAACCGAGATATCGCAAAAGTCAGTAATATACCCAATTGTTAAATTTTTTGTAATAACGCTAAGGTTGGAATTTTGATCGGATAATCACGAAATTTTAAGGGGTTGATGGGAGCCCCACA
The DNA here is from genome assembly GCF_047663935.1 of Musca autumnalis. Taxonomy (NCBI): domain Eukaryota; kingdom Metazoa; phylum Arthropoda; class Insecta; order Diptera; family Muscidae; genus Musca; species Musca autumnalis. Next base: position 27,756,951 of record NW_027411755.1, read on the forward strand.
GAGGAAGAAGTCTATTGATTTTGGTGATAGTCGGATAATATTTAGGGGTCGGAATGGGGGAAAACTAATGTGGAGACAAATTCAAAGTTTTATTCTTTGTGAATATATCGGCTTCTAGTAGGGGTATTCCAACGGCAAAGCCTGTCAATGGAAGAAGAAAAAAGTATTACCTTTACATTAGTGTAAAGTAGGTTGGCGAAAGTGGGAAAACAAAGGAAATACCACAATAGTCGGAAATGCATCCAATTCTTTAATTTTTGGCAATCGGATGGTCACGAAATTTTGGTTGCTTATGGGAGTCCCAGAGAGAAAGTGGTATATTATGTTTGGTGGTAGTCGGTTTATATTCTCTAAAAAAAATGTTTACCAGTGAAAAGATTATGCACAGGGGTATTGGTGTAGGGTATCACATGGTCGGCCCCGTCCCGACTATAGCCTTTGCTCACTTGTTTTGTATAAGTTACCACTACCGCCAATCACATCTACAAACCTTTTAATTTTTTATGCTAAATTCCCAAATAAAACACTTACAAAACACAATTTATTTATTTAGTTTTCATTTCTATTTTTTAATTTAATACTATTTATTTACTCTCAATAAATCGTTTCTAGATAGTAGATAGATTTTTTATATATAAAGAATTTTTGTGGTATAATATCATGTATTTCGTTAAGTTTTTTACTATTTTGTAGTTTATTTTTGTATTCATAATTGTTGGTTTTTTTGTTGTTCTTTAATTTTTACAATATAATTACACAATTCATAACAGTAGATTCTCTTTTCTATAGATTTAATATAATTAATAATTATCCATTTATCATTTAAATTTCCTTAAAATTTCTCTTTTTAAAACAATCATCAAGTCATAGATTCTTAAAATCAAATACCATTTTCCTTACAAAGTCGTCGTATAGAGGTTAAGGAGGAAATGTGCAGACATAGAAAAATATACATATTCATTTCCTCTTTAAAAATGTCATATACATAACTTCAATTTGACATATGTAACTTTATTGTTGTAGTTTTTCTTCTTCTTGTATGTGTGTTGGGATTTGTTTTTGGATTACATTTGTAGTTATGTATTTGTGTTTGTATGTATGTGTTTTTGTGTTTAGCTATTTTTTCTTATTTTATAAGGGATATGTCTAATGTATGTTTTTTTCCGGGAGTTTATGGACATTTTATAAATTTCAACAAATATATATTAATTTTTTCTTTCATTAGCATGGATATATTTTAAATATTATCCGGTAAACAAAATAGCCAGTTTAAATATTTTAAATATTATCCCGTAAACAAAATAGCCAGTTTGCAATAGCAAAATAAATTTTACAAAAATTATTTTTTTAATTGCAAAAAATATTTAGGATTTATTTTAATAAAAATGTACATATATATAAAATATTATAAAGATGCTTAACTAAAAATATATACCTGTATTTGGACGTAATATTTTGGACAGAGGCGTGGCAGGAGGCTACTAAACAATATAAGATTTTCTAGGAGGCTTCTATAGAACAGAAGAGCCCCGTAGGAGGCTTCTATAGAATAGAAGACCTCCGTAGGAGGCTTCTATATAATAGAAGACCTCCGTAGGAGGCTTCTATATAATAGAGGACCTCCATAGGAGGCTTCTATATAATAGAAGACCTCCGTAGGAGGCTTCTATATAATAGAGGACCTCCATAGGAGGCTTCTATATAATAGAAGACCTCCGTAGGAGGCTTCTATATAATAGAAGACCTCCGTATAGAATAGAAGACCTCCTCAATAGAATAGAAGAGCTCCGTAGGAGGCGTCTATAGAATAGAAGAGCTCCGTAGGAGGCTTCTATAGAATAGAAGACCTCCTTAGGAGTCTTCTATAGAATAGAAAAACTCTGTAGGAGGCTTCTATAGAACAGAAGAGCCCCATAGGAGGCTTCTATAGAATAGAAGAACTCCGTAGGAGGCTTCTATAGAGTAGAAGACCTCCGTACGAGGCTTCTATAGAATAGAAGAACTCCTTAGGAGGCTTCTATAGAATAGAAGACTTCCGTAGGCGGCTTCTATAGAATAGAAGACCTCCTTAGGAGGCTTCTATAGAATGGAAGACCTCCTTAAGAGGCTTCTATAGAATAGAAGAACTCCGTAGGAGGCTTCTATAGAATAGAAGAACTCCGTAGGAGGCTTCTATAAAATAGAAGAACTCCGTAGGAGGTTTCTATAGAATAGAAGACCACCGTAGAAGGATTCTATAGAATAGAAGACCTCCGTAGGAGGTTTCTATAGAATAGAAGACCTCTGTAGGAGGTTTCTATAGAATAGAAGACCTCCGTAGGCGGTGTCTATAGAATAGAAGACCTCCGTAGGAGGTTCCTATAGAATAGAAGACCTCCGTAGGAGGTTTCTATAGAATAGAATAGAAGATCTCCGGAGGAGGTTTCTATAGAATAGAAGACCTCCGTAGGAGGTTTCTATAGAATAGAAGACCTCCGTAGGAGGTTTCTATAGAATAGAATAGAAGATCTCCGTAGGAGGTTTCTATAGAATAGAAGACCTCCGTAGGAGGTTTCTATAGAATGCAATAGAAGATCTCCGTAGGAGGTTTCTATAGAATAGAAGACCTCCGTAGGAGGCTTCCTTAAAGTAGAAGACTTCCGTGGGAGACTTCCATTAAATAGAAAATCTCCGTAGGAGGCTTCTATAGAATAGAAGACCTCCGTAGGAGGCTTTTGTAGAATAGAAGACATCCATAGGAGGAGGTATTGAATAGAAGACCTCCGTCTGCGGCTTCTATAGAATAGAAGACCTACGTATGAGGCTTCCATAAAATAGAAGACCTCCGTAGGATGCGTCTAAAGAATAGAAGACTTCCGTAGGAAGCTTCCATAAAATAGAAGGCCTCCGTAGGAAGCTTCTATAGAATAGAAGACCTCCGTAGGAGGCTTCTATAGAATAGAATACCTTCGTAGGAGGCTTCTATAGAATAGAACACCTCCGTAGGGAGCTTCTATAGAATAGAAAGCCTCCGTAGGAGGTTTCTATAGAATAGAAAGCCTCCGTAGGAGGTTTCTATAGAATAGAAGACCTCCGTAGGAGGTTTCTATAGAATAGAAGACCTCCGTAGGAGGTTTCTATAGAATAGAAGACCTACGTAGGAGGTTTCTATAGAATAGAAGACATCCGTAGGAGGTTTCTATAGAATAGAAGACATCCGTAGGAGGTTTCTATAGAATAGAAGACCTCCGTAGGAGGTTTCTATAGAATAGAAGACCTCCGTAGGAGGTTTCTATAGAATAGAAGACCTCCGTAGGAGGTTTCTATAGAATAGAAGACTTCCGTAGGAGGTTTCTATAGAATAGAAGACCTCCGTAGGAGGTTTCTATAGAATAGAAGACTTCCGTAGGAGGTTTCTATAGAATAGAAGACTTCCGTAGGAGGTTTCTATAGAATAGAAGACCTCCGTAAAAGGCTTCTATAGAATAGAAGACCTCCGTAAGATGCTTCTATAGAATAAAAGACCTCCGTAGGAGGCTTCTATAGAATAAAAGACCTCCGTAGGAGGCTTCTATAGAATAGAAAAACTCCGTAGGAGGCTTCTATAGAATAAAAGACCTCCGTAGGAGGCTTCTATAGAATAGAAGACCCCCGTAGGAGGCTTCTATAGAATAAAAGACTCCATAGGAGGCATCTATAGAATAGAATACCTCCGTAGGAGGCATCTATAGAATAGAAGTCATCCGTAGAAGGCATCTACAGAATAGAAGACCTCCGTAGGAGGCATCTATAGAATAAAAGACCTCCGTAGGACGCTTATGTAGGATAGGAGATCTCCGAAGGAAGTTTCTAAAGAATAAAAGGCCTCACGAGATACAAGAGCGCCGTAGGAGGCTTCTGTAGAAAAGAAGACCTCCGTAGGAGGCTTCTATAGAATAGAAGACATCCGTAGGAGGCTTCTATAGAATAGACGACCTCCGTAGGAGGCTTCTGTAGAATAGAAGACCTCCGAAGGAAGCTTCTATAGAATAGAAGACCTCCGTAGGAGGCTTCTGTAGAATAGAAGAGTGGAAGAGCACCGTAGGAGGCTTCTACAGAATAGAAGACCTTCGTAGGAGGCTTCTATAGAATAGAACAACTCCGTAGGAGGCTTCTATAGAATAGAAGATCTCCGTATTAGGCTTCTATAGAATAGAAGACCTCCGTAGGAGGCTTCTATAGAATAGAAGACCTCCGTGGGAGGATTCCAAAAAATAGAAGAACTCCGTAGGAGGCTTCTAAAGAATAGAAGGCCTCCGTAGGAGGCTTCTATAGAATAGAAGACCTCCGTAGGAGGCTTCTATAGAATAGCAGAACTCCGTAGGAGGCTTCCATATAATAGAAGAACTCCGTAGGAGGCTTCCATAGAATAGAAGATCAATAGAATAGAAGAAGAGGTTTCTATGGAATAGACTACCTCCGTAGTAGGCCTCTATAGAATAGAAGACCTCCGTAGGAGGCTTCTATAGAAAAGAAGACCTCCGTAGGAGGGTTCCACAGAATAGAAGACCTCCGTAGGATGCTTCTATATAATAGAAGACCTCCGTAGGAGGCTTCTATAGAATAGAAGACCTCCGTAGGAGGCTTCTTTAGAATAGAAGACCTCCGTGGGAGGATTCAAAAAAATAGAAGAACTCCGTAGGAGGCTTCTAAAGAATAGAAGGCCTCCGTAGGAGGGTTCTATAGAATAGAAGACCTCCGTAGGAGGCTTCTATAGAATAGCAGAACTCCGTAGGGGGCTTCTATATAATAGAAGAACTCCGTAGGAGGCTTCCATAGAATAGAAGATCAATAGAATAGAAGAAGAGGTTTCTATGGAATAGAAGACCTCCGTAGGAGGCTCTATATAATAGAAGACCTCCGTAGGAGGCTTCTATAGAAAAGAAGACCTCCGTAGGAGGGTTCCACAGAATAGAAGACCTCCGTAGGATGCTTCTATATAATAGAAGACCTCCGTAGGAGGCTTCTATAGAATAGAAAACCCCCATAGGAGGCTGCTCTATTATAGAAGACCTCTGTAGGAGGCTTCTATAGAATAGAATAACTGCACAGCAGGCTATTATAGAATATTTGAACTACGCAGGAGGCTTCTATAGAATACAAGACTTCCGTAGGAGTCTTCCATAGAATAGAAGACCTCCGTGGGACGCTTATGTAGGATAGACGATTTCCGAAGGAGGTTTCTATAGAATAGAAGACCTCCGTAGGAGGTTTCTATAGAATAGAAGACCTCCGTAGGAGGTTTCTATAGAATAGAAGACCTCCGTAGGAGGTTTCTATAGAATAGAAGACCTCCGTAGGAGGTTTCTATAGAATAGGAGACCTCCGTAGGAGGTTTCTATAGAATAGAAGACCTCCGTAGGAGGTTTCTATAGAATAGAAGACCTCCGTAGGAGGTTTCTATAGAATAGAAGAGCTCCGTAGGAGGCGTCTATAGAATCGAAGACCTACGTATGAAGCTTATATAGAATAGAAGACCTCCATAGGAGGTTTCTACAGAATAGAAGACCTCCGTAGGAGGTTTCTATAGAAAAGAAGACCTCCGTAGGAGGCTTCTATAGAATAGAAGACCTCCGTAGAAGGCTTCTATAGAATAGAAGACCTCCTTGGGAGGCTTCTATAGAATAGAAGACCTCCCTAGGAGGCTTTCATAGAATAGAAGACATCCGTAGGAGGCTTCTATAGAATAGAAGACCTCCGTAGGAGCCTTCTGTAGAATAGAAGACCTCCGTAGGAGGCTTCTATACAATAGAAGACCTCCGTAAGGGGCTTCTATAGAATTGATGGCCTCCGTAGGAGGCTTCTATAGAATAGAAGACTTCTTCTTTAGGATAGAAGACCTCCTCGTATGAGGTGTTTTCCACAGAAATATATTCACCTCAGCTTCTGAGGTATTTTTTTTCTATAGAAAAATATTCACCTCAGCTCTTGAGGTATTTTTTCTATACGAAAAATTCACCTCATTTTCTGAGGCATGTTTTATAGAAAAGCATATTTAATAGCAAAAAATTCACCTCGTTTTACGAGGTATATTTTATAGGAAACTATTCACCTTAGTCTCGAGGGTATTTTGTGAAGTAAACCCCAATTCACACCTCTGTTATTTATTTTTGGTTTATTTTAGGATTCACATAAGCTAGGGGAATTTCGCTTTTAACAATTTATTTTTATTTCGTTTTAAGTTTTGTTTCGTGTATCATTTTGTGAGTGTGTTCTAAAACGAGGCACTTGTTTTATGTATTTGTTGTTGTTGTTGTTCTTGTTTTGTTTTTGTAATTGTTATCGATTTCTGTTGTAGTTCACTTTATCGTCTTGTGGGTGAGGGACAATTATACTAGACACCTATTATCACCTATACTGCAGAGTACCATAGCAAGTTGTTGTTAACATTTGATCTGCTCCCGATAGGGGGCATACAAATGCCTCCTAGACTTTGAGGCCTTAAATACCTATTAGAGTCCATGGCCTATAACGAACCTAATGGTAGTTACTATAAAAGAAACGATTTATATTGCCACAAATCATCTATAATTGCCATTTTCACCATCACTGTCGCCCATTTGGAAGCAAGCTGGGGCTGTTCCAACGATGCCTTTTGTTGTTGTGGCCGTTGTCGTTGGTGCCACATTCATATTATTGAGCCTATAATTGCTAAGTGCCGTGGTCATTAAGCCATCCGTTATTTGGTGGTGGCCACCACCACCATCCATTATATCGAAGAGCCCTTCACCAGTTTCATAGAGTACCCGATTTTTCAGTTGTTCAATTTGATGCAAAAGCTTCAGGGTCTCATGATCCAAGTTGTCATCTTCAACGTGCATTTGCCTCTGCTGTTCCTCATCAACATCCCATTCAAGAGATTCTGGTGTGGATATATGTGACCAGGAGTTGTGAGAACTGTTTCGTGTTATCGAACGGTGGAGACGTGAATTGGATCGTAACAAAGCTCTTCTCTCCACGCTGCGTTGTGAATCTTTCGTTTTGTGGGAACGTTGTCGTGTTAGCTCCACTACCTCTGCCTCACTGGGCAATTCAGCCATTGATGACATGGAAGCCATTGAATTTAATTGATCCTCCACCTCTTCATCGCCATCGTGATTGACATAATGCCACGATTCATCGGCTGAGGTTTCATCACAGTTTTTAGGTTCCATCATTTGTAATTGTTGATAGTTCTGTAACATTTGGGTCCGTTGCTTAATCATGTGCTGTTGATAGTGACGCATTTGACTGTATTCATGTTCCCACTCCAGATCCAAAGAGGAACTTGCCCGAGAACTTGGCACCCGACTGGGTATATAGTTAACAGAAGATTCTTTGGTGTGACCAGTTGTTATTAGGAGATTATTGACATCCAAGTTTTGGAGTTGTATGTCGGAGAAGCTGAAAAGGAAAAGAGAAGAAACAAAAATGAAAATTATTATTCCACTGCCTATAAAAATATTTTCTCAATAATCGTGGATTTAAAAAAAAAATTTTTTTCAATAATCGTGAATTTTTTAAATTTTTTTCAAAAATAGTGCATTTTTTGAGAAAATATTTTTTAAAAAAAACACGATTACTAAAAACATATTTTTTTTAAAAAATTCTAGATTATTGAAAAAACAATTAAAAATTCACGATTATTGAAAAAATATTTTTTAAAAAATCCACGATTATTGATAAAATATTTTTATGGATGGATTTTTTAAAAAAATAATTTTCTAAATAATCTTGGATTTTTTAAAAAATCCACGAACGGAAATGCTTAAAACAACAGTGTTTTAACAAATGTCGTAGAGCAAACGAAACGTGGGAAACAGCACTTCGAAAACATAAGCAACATGGACGGTGACGATTGCGAGCCTAACTCTCAACAAAGCTATGGAAATCAAATGCCGGACGATTCTATAAAAACAGATGCCCCCACAATATCATAAATTGCAATAGTCATTAACAAATTGAAAAGGAACAAGGCGCCAGAAGAAGACGGCATACCACCCGAATTACTACAAGTGGATTCTACAACATCGGCAAAAATTATTTACACTGTTTACAAAAAAATTGCAATCATAATAAACGATAGATTGCATCTTATTGAAGGAACATTACGTGACGAACAGGCCGGGTTCCGCCCACATCGAAGCTGCGTCGACTAGACAAATACCCTGCGGGTAATAATAGAGCAGTCTATAGAATGGCGAACTCCACTTTATCTCGTTTTTGTAGATTTTCGAAAAGCATTCGATTCTATTAAACGAAGTGCAATTTGGTCCGCTTTCATACAGGCAATGTATAACAACGCAACAAGTCAAGCATAACAACATAATTAGAGAGCCTTTGACAACCAACGCCGGGGTAAAACAATGTCGGCGGTCGTTCTCGACAACATCATGGAGAAGATTTCTTCGAAGAAAAGAGGAATCGTTTGGACACTTCATCGTCATCTAGAGGACCTGGACTTTGCCGACGATATTTGTCTCATGTCGCATAAGTTCAACGATATGCAGGACAAAGTAAACGAACTTGTTCTTCCAGCAAAAGAGGTTGGCCTCGAAATAAACACAAAAAAGACGCATGCAATGCGCTTGAATTATTCAATGGACAACCAAATAAAAATAAACAATGAGCCACTAAAATATGTGAAATCATTCTGCTACTTTCATGGATATTGACGGAGGAGTAGAAAAAGATGTCAACAGTAGGCTAAATAAAGCTAGATCTGCATTTGGTCATCTTAACATAACATGGCGGTCACATCATCTCTCCCTACAAACAAAACTGCGTATATTTAACGCGTTCGTAAAATCTATTTTGTTATATGGGAGCGAAACCTAGCTGTTTTTTTTTCAAATTCAACTATTCATAGACTAAAAGGATTCATTATCAAATGATTTAGAAGAATTTGCGGCATCTTTTGGCCAAATAAAATTTCCAATTTAGAACTATGGAATAAAACTAATGAAGAACCCATTAAACGCCAGATCACAAGAAGAAAGTGGAAGTGGATAAGCCACGCTCTGCGAAAAAGTTCCGACAGCATTTCTAGAATTGCTTTAGACTGGAACCCGCAAGGAAGGTCGGCCGAGGAACACGTGGCGCAGAACATTTTCTATCGAACGAAAAAGAATAAACAAGTCGCGGGAAGAAGTTAAATGTATTTGTAACAATAGAATAGAATGTAATTTTCTTGTAAATGCCCTATGTTCCCAAGTGGAATGAATAAAGAAAAAAAAATAAAAGGACCTTCGCGTAATAGGCAAAATTTTCCAATAAAAATAAAAATCAGCTTGAGCCAGGCTGGGGTTCGAACCCACGTCCTTGAGTGTTCATAACCAAACTCATAACTTTCAAAGGCGACGCTAAGCGTTTGTCATGAAAGCCATACAAAGATTTGAACAAAAAATTCAACTTTGTAAAAAAACAACTTGCATTTGAAAGAGGAAATAAGTTAGAGGATAGCGAAGCCGCCCCACAGTCGATGTGTTTGAGGAGCCTTCCTAAACCAAAGGCGAAACATGCCTGTCACACAGTGGTGATTGTGTGGGTTCGTATCGTCGGCTTTCCTTTTTCAAAAAGCATCTTGGTCAGTAAGCTCGTCTCTAACGAGAAATTAATTAAATAATCGTGGATGTTTTAAAAAATTGTTTTCAAAAACCGTGAATTTTTATAAAAAATCGTTTTTAATAACGGTGGATTTTTTAAAAAATATTTTTTTTAATAATCTTGGATTCTTTCGAAAATAGTTTTTTTCAATAATCTTGGATTAAAAAAAATGTTTTTTCAATACTTGTGGATTTTGTAAAAAATATTTTCTCAATGATTATGGATTTCTTAAAAAATATTTTCTCAATAATTGTGTATATTTAAAAAAATATTTTTCCAATAATTGTGGATTTTTTTAAAACTATTTTTTCTATAATCGTGGATTTTTAAAAAATATTTTTTCAATAACCGTGGATTTAAAAAAAAATTCAATATCCGTGGATTTTTTAAAAAATATTTGTTCAATAACCCTGGATTTTTTTTTAAATATATTTTTTCAATAACTGTGGATTTTTTAAATAAAATTTTTTTCGATAATCGTGGTTTTTTTCCAATAATCGTGGATTTTTTAAAAAAATATTTATTATAGGTTTTATTTTCTCAACATTCATGGATTATTTGAAAATAATTTCTTCAATAATAGTAGATTTTCTAAAAATAAATTTCTCAATAATCTTGGATTTAAAAAAAATTCAATACAGTGGAGTTTTTTTAAAAAAATTTCAATAATCGTGGATTTAAAAAAAAAAATTCGATAAACGTGGATTTTTTTGCAAAATATCTTTGTAATATACATGGATTTTTTACAAAATATCTCTTTAATATTCGTGGATTTTTTCAATTTTTTTTTTTTAATTTCTAAAAACAAATTTTAATTTTTTAAAAAATTCTTTTTAAAAAATTTATTTTTTTTTATTTTCAAAAAAAAAATTATATTGTATTTTTTAAATTTATAAAAAAATATTGTTTTTTCAAAATAGTCTGGGTTAATCCCATTGTTGTTGTTTTAATATTTTAAAACAACTAGTTTATTAGTGGAAAAGATTTGGCATTGTTCGCCAAGGGGTAAGGCAGGGAATACTATAGTTTCGATCCACGCCACTGGATCTCATCAGTTCCCTTGTTTCTTGTTTGTGGATATTCTCCACCGAAGTTATTTTTCAATAACTTCTTCAACAAGAAACTTTTAATACCCAAACATCAATCATCAGCTCGAAGTATAAAGGTAAGCAAAGAAAAAAGTTCAATGAGAAGTTTTTCCTTGGCAACCTCATACAACTCCGACGAAAGTGTCTGCGAAACCAATGTGTCGTCGAATTTCAACGAATGCACACACCAAAAATTTGGTTGGTCTGCTTTACAGCAAAAACAACACACGTCGTGCCAGTGTCTTCAATTAGAAGCATTGTGGCGTTTTTTTATTGGGACAGCGTTTGCAATTTTGTTTTTTCAAAATAGTCTGGCTTAATCCCATTGTTGTTGTTTTAATATTTTAAAACAACTATTTTATTAGTGGAAAAGATTTGGCATTGTTCGCCAAGGGGCAAGGCAGGGAATACTATAGTTTCGATCCACGCCACTGGATCTCATCAGTTCCCTTGTTTCTTGTTTGTGGATATTCTCCACCGAAGTTATTTTTCAATAACTTCTTCAAAAAGAAACTTTTTATACCCAAACATCAATCGTCAGCTCGAAGTATAAAGGTAAGCAAAGAAAAAAGTTCAATGAGAAGTTTTTCCTTGGCAACCTCATACAACTCCGAAGAAGTTATTGAAAAATAACTTCGGTGGAGAATATCCACAAACAAGAAACAAGGGAACTGATGAGATCCAGTGGCGTGGATCGAAACTATAGTATTCCCTGCCTTGCCCCTTGGCGAACAATGCCAAATCTTTTCCACTAATAAAATAGTTGTTTTAAAATATTAAAACAACAACAATGGGATTAAGCCAGACTATTTTGAAAAAACAAAATTGCAAACGCTGTCCCAATAAAAAAACGCCACAATGCTTCTAAAAAAATATTTTTAAAAAATATCTTACAATTTTTGAAAAATGTTTTTTTTTTTTTGAAAAATGTGAAAATATCTTTTTTATATTTTTAAATTCTTGAATAATGATTTTGTTAAAAATATTTTCTCAATGATTGTGGATTTCTTAGAAAGTACTTTCTCAATAATTGTGGATATTTAAAAAAATATTTTTCCAATAATTGTGGATTTTTTAAAAACTATTTTTTCTATAATCGTGGATTTTTTAAAAAATATTTTTTCAATAACCGTGGATTTTTAAAAAAATATTGTTTCAATAACTGTGGATTTTTAAAAAATACTTTTTCAATAACTCTTGATTTTTTTAAAAATATTTTTTTCAATAACTGCGGATTTTTTTTAAAAAAATTTTTTCGATAATCATGGTTTTTTCCAATAATCGTGGATTTCTTTAAAAAATATTTATTATAGGTTTTATTTTCTTAATATTAGTGGATTTTTTGAAAATAATTTCTTCAATAATAGTAGATTTTCTAAAAATAAATTTCTCAATAATCTTGGATTTAAAAAAAATTCAATACAGTGGAGTTTTTTTAAAAAAATTTCAATAATCGTGGATTTAAAAAAAAAAAAATCGATAAACGTGGATTTTTTTGCAAAATATCTTTGTAATATACATGGATTTTTTACAAAATATCTCTTTAATATTCGTGGATTTTTTCAATTTTTTTTTTTTTTAATTTCTAAAAACAAATTTTAATTTTTTAAAAAATTCTTTTTAAAAAATTTATTTTTTTTATTTTCAAAAAAAAAATTAAATTGTATTTTTTTGAAGAAATATTTGGATTTTTTTTTTTTAAATTTATAAAAAAATATTGTTTTTTCAAAATAGTCTGGGTTAATCCCATTGTTGTTGTTTTAATATTTTAAAACAACTAGTTTATTAGTGGAAAAGATTTGGCATTGTTCGCCAAGGGGTAAGGCAGGGAATACTATAGTTTCGATCCACGCCACTGGATCTCATCAGTTCCCTTGTTTCTTGTTTGTGGATATTCTCCACCGAAGTTATTTTTCAATAACTTCTTCAACAAGAAACTTTTAATACCCAAACATCAATCATCAGCTCGAAGTATAAAGGTAAGCAAAGAAAAAAGTTCAATGAGAAGTTTTTCCTTGGCAACCTCATACAACTCCACAGAACAATGCCAAATCTTTTCCACTAATAAAATAGTTGTTTTAAAATATTAAAACAACAACAATGGGATTAAGCCAGACTATTTTGAAAAAACAAAATTGCAAACGCTATCCCAATAAAAAAACGCCACAATGCTTCTAAAAAAATATTTTTAAAAAAATATCTTACAATTTTTGAAAAATGTTTTTTTTTTTTTGAAAAATGTGAAAATATCTTTTTTATATTTTTAAATTCTTGAATAATGATTTTGTTAAAAATATTTTCTCAATGATTGTGGATTTCTTAGAAAGTACTTTCTCAATAATTGTGGATATTTAAAAAAATATTTTTCCAATAATTGTGGATTTTTTAAAAAATATTTTTCCAATAATTGTGGATTTTTTAAAAAATATTTTTTCAATAACCGTGGATTTTTAAAAAAATATTGTTTCAATAACTGTGGATTTTTAAAAAATACTTTTTCAATAACTCTTGATTTTTTTAAAAATATTTTTTTCAATAACTGCGGATTTTTTTTAAAAAATTTTTTTCGATAATCATGGTTTTTTCCAATAATCGTGGATTTTTTTAAAAAATATTTATTATAGGTTTTATTTTCTTAATATTAGTGGATTTTTTGAAAATAATTTCTTCAATAATAGTAGATTTTCTAAAAATAAATTTCTCAATAATCTTGGATTTAAAAAAATTCAATACCGTGGATTTAAAAAAAAAATTGATACCGTGGATTTTTTTTTTAAAAAAATTTCAATAATTGTGGATTTTTTAAAAAAATATTTTTTCGATAAACAAAATATTTATGTAATATACATGGATTTTTTACAAAATATCTCTTTTTTTAATTACTAAAAACAAATTTTAAGTTTTTAAAAAATTCTTTTTCAAATATTTAATGTTATTAAATTTTCAAAAAAAAAAAAATTAATTTGTATTTTTTTGAAGAAATATTTGTATTTTTTTAAATTTATAAAAAATATTTTTTTTAAAAAAATATCTTACAATTTTTGAAAAATGTTTTTTCGAAAAATGTGAAAATATCTTTTTTATATTCTTAAATTCTGGAAGAATTATTTCAAATTTTTAAAAAAATATTTTTAAAATTTTTTTTATAGTCTGGATTAATTCAATTGTTGTTTTAATATTTTAAAGTGAAATTAAAAAAATCATTTTTTAAAAATATACGATTATTGAAAAAATATATTTTAAAAAATCCACGATTATTGAAAAATATTTTTTAAAAAAATTTTGATTAGTGAAAAATATTTTTTAAAAAACACACAAACAAGTGAGGAAATGCTATAGTCGGGACCAGGCCTACACCACTACCCTGTGTATAAGCTTTTCACTGGTAAACATTTCTTTTAGGGAATATAATCCGACTACCACCAAACATAATATGCCTCTTTCTCTCTGGGTCCCCCATAAGCAACCAAAATTTCGTGACCATCCGATCAAAATTACGATCTGTAACCTGATTGCAAAAAATGGAAGAATTGGATGCATTACTGACTATTGTGGTATCTCCCTTGTTTGACCACCTTCACAAAATTCCAACCTGTAGCGTGATTACAAAAAAATGGAAAATTTGGATATATTACTGACTTTTGCGATATCTCGGTTGTTTGCCCACTTACGCCAAAATACTTTGCATCAATATAAAGGAGATCTTTTCTTCTTCCATTGGCGGGCTTTCCTTTTGGAATACTCCTACCAGAAGCGGAGATATTCGCATAAGAATAAAACTTTGACTTTTTCTCCACATTAGGTTTTTGCTTATTCCGACTCCTGACTATTATCCAACTACCACCAAACTTAATAGGCTTCCTCCTCTGAGGGGCCCGCATAAACACCCAAAAAATTCGTGACGATCCGATCAAAACTGCGACCTGTAGCGTGATTACAAAAAAACGGCAAATGGGATGCATTACCGACTATTGCGATATCTCTGTTGTTTGACCACCAACGACAACCTACTATACATTGTTGTAAGGGTGATATTTTCTACTTTCCTTGCCAGGTTTTGCGTTTGATATACATACCTCTTAAAGAAACAGATATATTGGCTTTGAAATAAAACGTTGACCTTTTCTCCAAATAAGTTTTTGCTCATTCCGACCCCTAAATATTATCCGACCATCATCAAAATCAATAGGCTTCTTCTTCTATAGGACCTTCATTAACCCCAAAAATTTCGTGACGATCCAATCAAAATTGGGACCTGTAGCGTGATTACAAAAAAATGAAAAAATGGGATGTATTGCCGACTATTGCGATATCTCCGTTATGTGGCCACCTACTTTTCATCACTGTAAAGATGGGATTTTCTACTTTTATAGTCGGACTTTGTTTTTGGAAGATCCCCAACCAAAACTGTGATATTCGTCATTATTATTAAAATCGCAAAAAGGAAAGTTGGGTTCTATTATAAAAAAAATATTTTTCAATAATCGTGGATTTTTAAAAAATATTTTTTTTAAGTCCACGATTATTGTAAAATATTTTTTTTTAAAAAATCCACGATTATTGGAAAAATATTTTAAAAAAATAAAATATTTTTTTAGTAATCGTTGATTTAAAAAATAAAAATTTTTTTAATTAATTTCTCGTTGGAATCGAGCTTAATGATCAATAATCAAGTGAAAAAAGAAAGCCGACGATTCGCCTTCGGTAAAGACTCTTCAGACATATCGGATGTGGAGCGGCTTCGCTGACCTCGAACTTTTTTTCTTGCAAATGCATTTTGTTTTGTTTGTTTTTACAACAACAATGTGCTTTAATGACAAACGCTTAGCGCTGCCTTTGAAAGTAAAGAGTTTGGCTCTGAACGCTAACATGCCTTGACAACACTTTTTTCTGTGTTTTTCAAGGACGTGGGTTCAAACCACAGCCTAGCTCAGCTGATTTTATTTACTTGAAAATTTTGCCTTTTTAGGCGAAGATCATTTGCATTATTAATCATTAAGCTCGATTCCAACGAGAAATTAATTAAAAACAAGTGAGAAAAGGCTATAGTCGGTACGGGGCCGACTATGTGATACCCTACACCACTACCTCTGTCTTTTAACTCGAAAACATTTCTTTTAGGGAGATACGAAAGTTTTCACCTATCTGGCTTTTATACCAAATGACTTAAGGCGAACTGAACCAAAATAATTAATATTTAATTTTATATTTGACTACTATCGACATCACCAACATCAATATGCTTCTATCTCTGTGAGGAAATTTCGTGATGATCCAATCGAAATTCCGACCTGTAGTGTTATTGCAGAAGAAGTGGAAAAAAGTGATGCATTACCGATTATTGCGATATCTCTATTATTTGACCACCTATGCCAACCTACTTTGCATATATTTAAAGATGGGATTTTCTACTTTCTTAGTCAGGCTTAGCTTTTAGAAGGTCCCCAACCACTGGTGTGATATCCGTCATTATTACTAAAGTCGAAAAAATGAAAAGTTGGGTTCTGTTAGCGACTATTGAGATATCTTCGTTGTTTGCTTTGCCTTTGCTTTTTGTATAACACTTATAGACGCTGAGATATTTGCTTTGGAATAAAATGTTGACTTTTTCTGTAAATAAATTTTTTGCTCATTCCGACCTCTAAATATTATCTGACCATCACCAAAATCTATAGGCTTCTTCCTCCGTGAGTCCTCCATTAACCCTCGAAATTTCGTGACGATCCGATCAAAATTGCGACCTGTAGCGTGATTTCCAAAAAAAATGGAAAAATGGGATGTATTACCGACTATTGCGATATCTCCGTTAGTTGGTCACCTACGCCGACCTAGTTTGCACCATTGTAAAGACGGGATCTTCTACTTTCATAGTCAGGCTTTGCTTTTGGAAAGTCCCCAACCAAAGCTGTGACATTCGTTATTATAATTAAAATCGCAAAAATGAAAAGTTGGGTTTTACTTGCGACTATTGTGATATCTTCGTTATTTGAGCACCTACGAGAACCTACTTGATATTTTCTACTTTCATTGTCTGGTTTTGTTTTTGGTATAAGCCTTATAGAAGCTGAGATATTTGCTTTGGAAAAAACGTTGTCGTTTTATACAAATAAGTTTTTTGCCCATTCCGACTCCTAATTATTATCCGACCATCACCAAAATCAATAGGCTTCTTCCCCTCCGGGACCCCATCAACACCCAAAATTTCGTGACGATCCGATCAAAATTGCGACCTGTAGCGTGATTACAAGGTTTAGATGGACAGACGGACGGACGGACGGACACACATAGCCAGATCGACTCAGCTCGTCGAGACATTCATTTTGGTTTATATAAGTATGGGTCTACGACCATTATTTCGATGCGTTACAAACATTTTGGCCAAAACCAACTTATAATACCCTCCCCACATAGTGGTGTAGGGTATAATGAACACGAAAAATGATCTTCGCCTAAAAAATCAAAATTTTCAAATCAAATAAAAAAACAAGTAAAAAGTCGTTAAGTTCGGCCGGGCCGAACTTTTTATATCCTCCACCATAAAATAGTCTTAATTAAAATGGAATAATTAGGGTCCTTTCACAATTTTAGGTGGAACAACTTTAGGCACCTACTGGCACCTACAATGGTTAGGCACCTACTGCCTCCCACTATTGCCTAAATTACACTGTGAACACAAATGTTGGGACAGAGATAATTCCTTTGGGAGATGAAAGCCCTTTGTGTGTGTATATTAAAAACCCCGAAGGACAGATGCGCCGTGATTCGAACTTCCGCGTTATGGCGTGATGAAATTTTTGCAAGAGACCCTGTAAGCCATCATGAATTAGCATTATATCTTTGTTTGTTGTTTTTGTAGAGCACTTAAGCAACAGTGAACAAAGATATAACGCTAATTCCTGATGGCCCACAGGGTCTCTAACAAAAATTTCATCACTCCATAACGCGGAAGTTCGACTCACGGCGGATCTGTCCTACGGGGTTCATAATATACTCACCAAGGCGTTTCTTCCCCAAGAGGAATTTTCCGTGCCCCAGACTTTCACCTCCATTTTGTTGCACAGTGTTATCTGATCTAATATAAAAAAATGTGTTCAGCTAGGTGAAAGGTACCACCTACGGGGCTATATCAAAGAGTCAACCTATCTTTAAATTTTTGGCGGAAAAGTTTTATAGCTGCAGGGAACTTCAAGAGTCAAATTGAGGGTAGTTCCATCAAAACAATGTAGACCCTCAAAAATGGACCCATGTTGACGAATTTTAGTGAAGAAATTTAGTGACCACTGAAAATTCCCGAAAATCGGGAGGTACAGTTATTAGAGTTGCGTCGTTCATGAACGAACCGGCTCAAAGGAACGATTCCGTGAAAAGAACGAACGGATCCGTATCCAGCTCATTCTTATATATCGTTCATTTAGATCCCCGATGGACGAGACATTGCTGCTTACAAAATTAGCAGCATTGGTTTTGCAGTCAAACTCTAAACAAACGCAGCTTAGCGCAAGCAGCACAGATTTCCGCACAAAAAAAACAATGATTCAGAGAGCTACTCTCGCTCAGTAACTCACCTCATTCAGTAGCACATCTCGATCATATCTTTCTTTTGCATCATTCGTTCATCTGGTTCTTTCATATCAAAACCACCACCACTACGTTCAGAAACAAAAACCACCCCCATTAGCACACAATGTGTCATTCGTGAACGAACATTTTCAAAAGAACGATTCGGTGAAAAGAACGACGGAGTCATATGCAGCAGAGAACGAACGACTTCAAAAGTAAATAATACAGTCAAATGTATTGTTGAACGAAAAAGAGCCAACGAACGAAGTAAACGACCCGGATCTTTTTGGTGAACGGAATGAAAAAGATCGATCCGCTCAATGAACGAGATTGCCCAACACTAACAGTTATATGGGGGGATATACCAAAACATGGACCTATATTGACGATTATTTTTGAATAGACAAAATTGTAGCTAAAATTCTCAAAATACCGATCATTACAGCTAGTTCGGTTAAAAATTGCAGCTAAAATTCTCAAAATACCGAAAATCGGGAGATACCGTTATATGGGGGCTATACCAAAACATGGACCTATGTTGACGATGTTTCGTTGGAGCTGTTTTATGACCACTGAGAACTTCAAATGTCAAATTACAGCTATTTCGGTTAAAAACTGTAGCTAAAATTCTCAAAATACCGAAAATTGAGAGGTACTGTTATATGGGGGCTATACCAAAACATGGACCTATGTTGACGATATTTCGTGGAGATGTTTCATGACCACTGAGAACCTCAAATGTCAAAATGCTGATATTTCGGTTACAAATTGTGGCTACAATTCTCAAAATACCGAAAATTGGTATAGGGGCTATACCAAAACATGGACCTATGTTGACGATGTTTCGTGGAGATATTTCATGACCACTGAGAACCTCAAATGGCAAATTACAGCTAGTTCGGTTAAAAATTGTAGCTAAAATTCTCAAAATACCGAAAATCGGGAGGTACCGTTATATGGGGGCTATACCAAAACATGGACCTATGTTGACGATGTTTCGTGGAGATGTTTCATGACCACTGAGAACCTCAAATGTCAAATTGCAGATAGTTCGGTTAAAAATTGTGGCTAAAATTACCAAAATACCGAAAATCGGGAGGTACCGTTATATGGGGACTATACCAAAACATGGACCTATGCCCATATCCTTTGGGATATAAGTTTGTTGATCACTAGGAACCCTAAGTGCCAAATTGAAGTTCGAAGATGAGCTACATCGGTCCACTCCTTCCGGTACCTCCCCCACAAAAGTTCGAAAATGTTCGGAAAGTTTGTGCGCACGATAACTCTTGAAGGGAGTGACCGATTTGGACAATACTTTGTATAGCGTAAACTTTCTATCATAGTAATATGAAGCTTCAATATGGTCTCATAGGTCCACTCCTTCGGGTACCTCCCACACAAAATTTCGGAAAAGTTCAGTTTAGGGCCATCTCTCGAATCGCTTTGATTTTTGTTTTAGCAGCTTGTATTCACTGCCCTCCATACGACAGTACTAGTTTCATCAGGGGCAAGTTTATACTTCCTGAGGAAATAGCATGAAAGTTGCAAAAAAACCCTATGACACCGTGTGAGGTGGTTGGAGCGCAAAATAACTCTTGTACGGATCTGCCGATTCGGTCCAAAATATGTCCTTAGTAATATTTTGTCCAAACATAGTTTAAGTTTGAAGATAAGCCATATCGGTCCACTCCTTCGGGTACCTCCCCCACAAAAGTTCCAAAATGTTCGTACGGTAACTCTTGAAGGGAGTGGCCGAATTGGTCTATACTTTACACATCCTAATATATCTACCAGATATTGATCAGGTTAAAATATGGACTATATTTGTCCACTCCATCCGGTACCTCCCACACAAAATTTCGGATAAGTTCACTTTAAGACCTGATATCGAATCACTTTGATTTTTGTTGAAGCAACTTGCATTCGCTGCCTCAATTACGATGCTAAACGTTTTTTAGGGGCAAGTCCATACTTCTTGAGCAAACAGCCCGAAGAGTGTAAAAACCCCCTATGGCACCATATGTTGTGGCTGGAGATCCACTTCCATAACGGCCAATGTCGATCCATTCCTTTTAGTATATCCTCCGCTTTTGATATTTAATCCTAATCAACATTTTTGTCGGTTCAAACGCCCAAAATTGTTAAAACCCCCTAAATACATACGTATTTTGGGAAAAATTTTTTCAATATACACAGGCTGAGGGTATATCTCTGTTGGCAAAGCCGACTGATACTTTTTTACTTGTTGTTTTTAAAATTTGAAAACAACAAATAAGTTATTAAGCGGGCTTACTTTAAAAATAAAAAATTTTCCAATAATCGTAAATTTTTTTTAAAAATTTTCGATCAATGATCATGGTTTTTCTAAAACTATTGTTTCAATAATCGTGATTTTTTTTTTAAATATATATTTTATAACAAATGTTTTTTTCAGTAATTGTGGATTTTTTAAAATATATTTTTGTTAGTCATCGTAGATTTTTTAAAAATAATAATCCATGATTTCTGTAAATAATATTTTTTCAATAATCGTACATTTTTTTAAAAAAAATATTTTTTTCAATAATCGTGGATTTTTTGTAAAATATTTCTTTAATAATCGTGGATTTTTCAAAATATATTTTTTTTCACTCAGATTGGATTTTCTGAAAAAAATTTCTTTAACAATCCTGGATTTTTCAAAAAACTACTCGTGGATTTATTAAAAAATATTTTTTTCAATCAGCGTGGACTTTTAAAATACTTCTTTAATAATCGTTGATTTTTCAAAACATATTTTTCAAAACTCGTGGATTTTTTAAAAATAATTTTTTTAATAATCGCCGATTTTTTAGAGGTATTGGTTTGGGTTACGTAAGAATCTATGTTTTACCTTTCTCCATTATTCCCATTGCTCAATTTGGCATATGTTGTGTCTTGATGTTGCCAAAATTTGTCCAAAATGTGGGAGGATTTTTTCTGCAAAACAAAAGGAGAACAGGAAATGAGTCGAATGTCATGAAAATAAATAGCTTTCCTTGACTTACCTTCCGTTTAAAATTCCATATGCGAAATATAAAATTATCTCGCTTATAAGAGCCACTTACATTGGAGATTAAATCGAAATCTTGGTCATCTGTTGAATGGCGCCTAAAAGTATACAACAAGAAACAGAAAAAAAAGAATAAATGAATGGTAATAATAAACTGCCATTCTTCACACAAAGCCACTGGCAATGAGCGGCGAAGCATTCATTGAATGGAGAAGCAAATTAATTTCAATACAAAATTGTTTAGGCCATATATCACAGAACCCTGATCCCCAAACACCCTTGTCCCCCCTCCTATGCCTTAAGCACAACAAACTCGAGACACAATTTGCCACTTGAAGAAGAGAAATGCATGCAAAACAACAAGAAGCATATAGCAGCTAACTAACAACAGTTACAATTTCTATGAATGAATGGCTTGTACTCACACCAACACACACTGAGAGGGGCTAAACAAAAAACAGTGGAGAAACATACTTTTAGGCTATTGACCTCTGGGTTTAAGGGCTTTTTTATTTTCTTCCATTTTTTTAGTTATGTGTGTCTGAAAAAAAATGTTACTAATACTGGTTGAGTGGTTCGTTGATATGGTTTAAGTACCCATACCAAAACCCCCCAATCCCTTCCAATCCGCATATCTGTGAGAAGCGGGGTTTTTTTGTAGGTTTATAAATTTATAACACCTCTTGCCTTTGTCGCTGGTATGTGTATAACGAACGTAATTCATAGCAATAGCAGCAACTTGCATGCTTCAAAGTATTTATCTGCCAAGGTATATTTTTTTGCAACAACTTGCAGTTTTTGTATGCTTCCATGCCATACTTGTCGTTAGATGTTTTTTTCGCTTAGCAGTTCTTCTTGTTGTTCAACATTACCGGCAATTGTTGGCACAATCGACAAAGTACAAGCACTACTACAACAGAGTCAACAACCACACTACAGAGGTCTTCTGTCTGTATAATTTGCTATTTTGTTTGTTGGGTTTTTGTGTAGACGCTTTGTATTCTTTTTTATTCTTCTCGTGACATACATTGTGTCAAGTATTAATGTTGTGATGTCAATGGAGGGAGACGATGAATGGTTTTCAAATAATTTATAACATTTATTTTTAGAAGTAAAAAATCGAACACAAAAAAAAAAATCAGTCTATAGAAGCCTCCTACGGAGGTCTTCTATTCTATAAAAGCCTCCTGCGGAGGCGTTCTATTCTATAGAAGCCCCCTACGGAGGTCTTCTATTCTATAGAAACCTCCTACGGAGGTCTTCTATTCTATAGAAGCCTCCTACGGAGGTCTTCTATTCTATAGAAACCTCCTACGGAGGTCTTCTATACTATAGAAACCTCCTACGGAGGTCTTCTATTCTATAGGAGCCTCCTACGGAGGTCTTCTATTCTAAAGGAGCCTCCTACGGAGGTCTTCTATTCTATAGGAGCCTCCTACGGAGGTCTTCTATTCTATAGAAGCCTCCTACGGAGGTCTTCTATTCTATAGAAACCTCCTACGGAGGCGTTCAATTCTATAGAAACCTCCTACGGAGGTCTTCTATTCTATAGAAGCCTCCTACGGAGGTGTTCTATTCTATAAAAGCCTCCTGCGGAGGCGTTCTATTCTATAGAGGCCTCCAATGGCGGTGTTCTATTCTATAGAAGCCTCCTACGGATGTCTTCTATTCTATAGAAGCCCCCTACGGAAGTCTTCTATTCTATAGAAACCTCCTATGGAGGTCTTCTATTCTATAGAAACCTCCTACGGAGGTCTTCTATACTATAGAAACCTCCTACGGAGGTCTTCTATACTATAGAAACCTCCTACGGAGGTCTTCTATTCTATAGGAGCCTCCTACGGAGGTCTTCTATTCTAAAGGAGCCTCCTACGGAGGTCTTCTATTCTATAGGAGCCTCCTACGGAGGTCTTCTATTCTATAGAAGCCTCCTACGGAGGTGTTCTATTCTATAAAAGCCTCCTGCGGAGGCGTTCTATTCTATAGAGGCCTCCAATGGCGGTGTTCTATTCTATAGAAGCCTCCTACGGATGTCTTCTATTCTATAGAAGCCCCCTACGGAAGTCTTCTATTCTATAGAAACCTCCTATGGAGGTCTTCTATTCTATAGAAACCTCCTACGGAGGTCTTCTATTCTATAGAAACCTCCTACGGAGGTCTTCTATACTATAGAAACCTCCTACGGAGGTCTTCTATTCTATAGGAGCCTCCTACGGAGGTCTTCTATTCTAAAGGAGCCTCCTACGGAGGTCTTCTATTCTATAGAAGCCTCCTACGGAGGTGTTCTATTCTATAAAAGCCTCCTGCGGAGGCGTTCTATTCTATAGAGGCCTCCAATGGCGGTGTTCTATTCTATAGAAGCCTCCTACGGATGTCTTCTATTCTATAGAAGCCCCCTACGGAAGTCTTCTATTCTATAGAAACCTCCTATGGAGGTCTTCTATTCTATAGAAACCTCCTACGGAGGTCTTCTATACTATAGAAACCTCCTACGGAGGTGTTCTATTCTATAGAAACCTCCTACGGAGGTGTTCTATTCTATAGAAACCTCCTACGGAGGTGTTCTATTCTATAGAAACCTCCTACGGAGGTGTTCTATTCTATAGAAACCTCCTACGGAGGTGTTCTATTCTATAGAAACCTCCTACGGAGGTGTTCTATTCCATATAAACCTCCTACCGAGGTGTCCTATTCCATATAAACCTCCTACGGAGGTCTTCTATTCTATAGAAACCTCCTACGGAGGTCTTCTATTCTATAGAAGCCTCCTACTGAGGTCTTCTATTCTATAGAAGCCTCCTACTGAGGTCTTCTATATTATAGAAGCCTGCTAGAAACTTACTACGGAGGGTTTCTATCCTATGGAAGCGTCCTGCGGAGGTGTTCTGCTTTAAAGAAGCCTTCTTAAGTCGCTTTTCACTTTTCTCGTGAGACCCCTCTCGGGTGATACTTGTTGCTACTGATTGCAGATTTACCCTGTATGATGAATTTTTTTCTTCGGTAGCAACGGTGAAGGTTTGTGGTATCCCATTGTGGAGGTCTTCTATACTATAGAAGCCTTCTATAGAATAGAAGACCTCCGTAGGAGGCTTCTATAGAATAGAAGACCTCTGTATGAGGCTTCTATAGAATAGAAGACCTCCGTATGAGGCTTCTATAGAATAGAAGACCTCCGTATGAGGCTTCTATAGAATAGAAGACCTCCGTATGGGGCTTCTATAGAATAGAAGACCTCCGTAGGAGGCTTCTATAGAATAGAAGACCTCCGTAGGAGGCTTCTATAGTATAGAAGACCTCCGTAGGAGGCTTCTATAGAATAGAAGTTCTCCGCAGGAGGCTTCTATAGTATAGAAGACTTCCGTAGGAGGCTTCTATAGAATAGAAGTTCTCCGCAGGAGGCTTCTATAGAATAGAAGACCTCCGTAGGAGGCTTCTACTGAATAGAAAACCTCCGTCGGATGCTTCTACTGAATAGAAAACCTCCGTAGGAGGCTTCTATAGAATAAAAGACCTCCGTAGGAGGCTTGTATAGAATAGAAGACCTCCGTAGGAGGCTTCTATAGAATAGAAGACCTCCGTAGCTTCTATAGAATAGAAGACCTCCGTAGGAGGCTTCTATAGAATAGAAGACCTCCGTAGGAGGCTTCTATAGAATAGAAGACTATAGAATAGGAGACCTCCGTAGAAGGCTTCTATAGAATAGAAGACCTCCGTATGAGGCTTCTATAGAATAGAAGACCTCCGTAGGAGGCTTCTATAGAATAGAAGACCTCCGTATGAGGCTTCTATAGAATAGAAGACCTCCGTATGAGGCTTCTATAGAATAGAAGACCTCCGTATGAGGCTTCTGTAGAATAGAAGACCTCCGTATGAGGCTTCTATAGAATAGAAGACCTCCGTATGAGGCTTATATAGAATAGAAGACCTCCGTAGGAGGCTCCTATAGAATAAAAGACCTCCGTAGGAGGCTTCTACTGAATAGAAAACCTCCGTAGGAGGCTTCTACTGAATAGAAAACCTCCGTCGGATGCTTCTACTGAATAGAAAACCTCCGTAGGAGGCTTCTATAGAATAAAAGACCTCCGTAGGAGGCTTGTATAGAATAGAAGACCTCCGTAGGAGGCTTCTATAGAATAGAAGACCTCCGTAGGCTTCTATAGAATAGAAGACCTCCGTAGGCTTCTATAGAATAGAAGACCTCCGTAGGAGGCTTCTATAGAATAGAAGACCTCCACAGTAGGATACCACAAACCTTCACCGTTGCTACCGAAGAAAAAATGCATCTACAGGGTAAATCTGCAATCAGTAGCAACATGTATCGCCCGAGAGAGGTCTCACGAGAAAAGTGAAAAGGAGTATCCACAGAAAAAACGACTTACGAAGGCTTCAGCTTTGTTCCTTTACTTTTTAATGGTAAAAGTGGTAAAAGAGAAAACTGTCAAAATTGCTCTCTCATGACCACTTTTATGAAAAGAAAAAATGGTAGATCTGGTAGCAATGTCAAAAAGAAACATAAAAATTCAATTTTTTCTTTAATTTTAATTTTGTTTTTCTTTCATTTTTCGTTCATTTTTTCTTCATTGTGAAATAATCGTGAAACAAATGTCGAAAAATCAGTTCTACCATTTTTTACCTGCAGAAATTTGTCTGGTAGCCTGTGGCAGAAGAGAAAGGCATATGTGATCTCTCTGCTCTCTCACGCTCTTAAAAATTGCTGCCAGTTTTACCACTTTTTGGTGTTAAGGAACGCTTTGCAGGTTAAAAATGGTAACAAATGGTAACCTCGGGTAAGTAAAGGAACACAGCTTTCTTTAAGCAGAATACCTCCGCAGGACGCTTCCATAGAATAGAAACCCTCCATATTAGGCTTCTATAGAATAGAAGACCTTTTTGAAAAATCCACGTTCATGGACATTTTTTTTTTGAAAAATCCAAGTTAATGGATATTTTTTTCTTTTTGGAAAAATCCACGTTTATGTCAAATATGTTTTTGAAAAATCGCTGTTTGTACAAATATTTTTAAAAAATCCACGTTTATGGAATTTTTTTTTTCGAAAAATCCACTTTTGTTGAAAAATGTTTTTAAAAAATCACTATTATGGAAAATTTTTCTTGAAAAATCCACCTTTATTGAAAAAAATCCACGTTTATGGGAAAAATATTTCTGAAAAATCAACGTTTATGAAAAAAAAAATATTTTTGAAAAATCCACGTTTTTGGAAAAAAATGTTTAAAAATGCATGTTTATGGAAAAAGTATTTTTGAACAATCCACGTTTATGGAAAAAATATTTTAGAAAAATCCATGTTTATGGAAAAAATATTTTTGAAAAATCATCGTTGATGGAAAAAATATATTTAAAAAAATCCAAGTTTATGGAAAAAGTATTTTTGAAAAATTCATGTTTATGGGAAAAATATTTTTGAAAAATCCACGTTTATGGAAAAATATTTTTCCAAAATCCATCAGTTATTATTTATTAATATCAATCAGACCCTGCAGTGTCTAAGCACAACAATTAATGAGTTGAAAATAATGTTTCTTAACGAAAACGAAACAAAAAAGCTCAAGCAGAATTTCGTCGAAACTCAATTACATTCACCGACATGTTCTTGACTTTGGTTGTTGTATTTTCAAGTATTTGGAATTATTGTAATGATTTCAATTTTAAATACATTTCGAAGCAAACACTTGACATTTCCAAAAAAAAAAACAGAAAAATATAGCTAGAATTTCTATAGAATTTCTTAGGATATTTTAGGGCTTAAATTTGGCAAAAGAAAATAAATATTTTTGGTGAATTTATTGAAAAAAGGCAAAAATGTATTAAAGAGTTATTTGAGACCTTAGGCATGGATTTATTTAAGAATTATTTATTTGAGGTTCTCAAAGGCCTGAATTTTTTAAGAATTAGTTATTTGAGCTTCTCAAAAGGCCTCTAGGCGTGGATTTATTAAACGAATTATTTATTTGAGCTTCTCAAAAGGCCTCAATTTTTGAAAAATTTATGCTTATGGAAAAAATATTTTTGAAAAATCCACGTTTATGGAAAAAAATTCACGTTTAAGAAAAATGTTTTTGAAAAATCGGCGTTTGTAAATCGTCGGTTGTAAATATATTTGTTGAAAAATATTTTTAAAGAATCACGATTATGGAAAATTTTTCTTGAAAAATCCACCTTAATTGAAAAAATATTTTTGAAAAATCCGCGTTTGTTAAAAAATATTTTTAAAAAAAGTCCAAATTTTTTGAAAAATCCGCGTTTATGGAAAAAAATATTTTTGAAAAATTCACGTGTAGGGAAAAATCCCCGTTTATCGAAAAAATATTTTTGAAAAATACACGTTGATGGATAAAATATTTTTGAAAAATCCACGTTAAGGAAAATATATTTTTGAAAAATCCACGTTTGTGGAAAAAACTATTTTTGAAAAATCCATGTTTGTGGAAAAAACTATTTTTGAAAAATCCACGTTTGTGGAAAAAAATATTTTTGAAAAATCCACGTTTATGGAACTAATATTTTAGAAAAATCCACATATATTGAAAAAATATTTTTGAAAAATCTACGTTTATGGAAAAAATATTTTTAAAAAATCCATATTTATTTGAGCTTCTCAAAGGAAAAATCCGCGTTTATGGAAAAAAATATTTTTGAAAAATTCACGTGTAGGGAAAAAATCCCCGTTTATCGAAAAAATATTTTTGAAAAATACACGTTGATGGAAAAAATATTTTTGAAAAATCCACGTTTATGGAAAATATATTTTTGAAAAATCCACGTTTGTGGAAAAAACTATTTTTGAAAAATCCACGTTTGTGGAAAAAACTATTTTTGAAAAATCCACGTTTGTGGAAAAAAATTTTTTTGAAAAATCCACGTTTATGGAACTACTATTTTAGAAAAATCCACATATATGGAAAAAATATTTTTGAAAAATCTACGTTTATGGAAAAAATATTTTTAAAAAAATCCACATTTATGGAAAATATATTTTAAAAAAATTCGCAATTATGGAAAAAATATTTTTTGAAAAATCCACGTTTATGGAAAAAATATTTGTGAAAAATCCACGTTTATGGAAAAAATACTTTTAAAAAATCCACGTTTATGGAAAAAAAATTTGGAAAAATCAGCATTTATGGAAAAAATATGTTTAAAAAAATCCGCAATTATAGAAAAAATATTTTGGAAAAATCCAGGTTTATTTCAAAATATTTTTGAAAATTCAATGTTTTATTGAAAAAATATTTTTTTTGAAAAATCTTGATAGAGTCCTCATAAATTGTTTAAAAATACCCTTTTTGAATCTTCCGGTAATTATATTTTTTATTCCACAATGTCAAGTGTGCATTTCAAATATAATGCATTATAGTAATTGAAAATACTTGAAAAAAGGTCAAGAACTTGAAGGTGCATGTGATAGATTTTTGACGACATTATTTTTAAGTTTATTTGTTTCATTTTCGTAATGATACATATTTTTAAGCTCATTAATTTTTTTTTGCGTAGACACTGCGGCTTGTGATTAATATTAAGTAATGGGAACTGGTGACGTATGAGAGATGTCGTTAGTTATACGTTCCGATCAACAAGTTTACAATTTGTTAGTAATGAGAAATTGTTAGGCGAATTAATTCCTCATAGACGAAACCCAGAGGATGGGTCTTGTGTAGACGTTTTCAATCTAGAATTATTCCTTACAAATTTCTTTTTATGAAAAGTTTAAATTAATTATATGATCTAAGCTACATGAAAATGTAATTTAGTTCTGTGTTACTAAAGTTTATCTTAAGCTAATTCCATGAGTTACTAATCGAAATTCCCCACATACTAATTAGCTTCTTTTTTTATTCAACAACAGAGAAGAAGAAAAAGTTTGATTTCATTACAATACATTATTCATAAGTAAGAACAAAAAAGTGTGTTGCATACTTTAGGTATCTAATCTCAACACTATTATATTGCATATTATACAGGAAGTTTTAATTGCCAACAACGTTCAAGCTAGCTGTCAGCGTCTACTTCCTTGTCTTGGCTGGGGATTATTTTTACTTGCTTGCATTTTTTGCAGTTTCACCAGTAGTTTTATCACCTGCTATTCGCCTTTCGGTGAAGTAAAGTTTTAGCTATTATTTACACATTGCTTTGAACTACAAAAACAAGGAGAAGAAGAATCTTACCTTAGAAAAGTAACTGGAGAACAAATACCCAACAACTTGGCTCATTAATTTACCACTTTAATCCTTAAAGTTTACCTTAAGTTTTTTCCCCTGCTAAGCAGCCATTGTTTGGCGTACAAAGCATATGCTTGGCTTGAACAAAAACTACAACAGCACCCTACAACATTACCCAGACGCCTTGCAGGAAGCTAATGGTGATGACAATGATGAGGTTGACGCCAGGAAAAACAGCTTGCTTATAATGTGTTTGTTTGTTTTTTGCTTTACCTTACAAATTGGGTCAAACCAAACTTGAACCATAAATGCGGCGATATTCTAAAGAACCCGAAAACAAAACAAAGCAAACCATTGACTTCAAAAATCCTTTAAACTCTCCTCGAACACTTGGGCCAACACCCACAGCCTGGGAATGAGCAGTTTGCTCATTACTTTGCTAGCCATAAATAGAATTAGCGTTACGACACAAGTGTGGGTGGATGGGGCTGGTGGTGCTGCTTCGACTTCGAGCAGCTTCGAAAGTGCATTCGATTTTTGAGCTGGTATTTGCCATGTTACTCAACAACATTAAACTGATTTGGCTTTTAGCCTAATTGCATACCAAACCTAATTTCCGCTATTTCTTTAACAGAGCCAGCTCTTGAATAACGCAATGTGAAATGTGATTTAAGCAATACCTGCAGCAGTACTCGCCAATAAAGTAAGCGAGGTTGATGGAAATTGATATTACACACAAATCAAGGCATACATTTAGGCTAAGCAAATATAAATTACAAAATATGGGCATACTTTTAGGGTGGGTTTAGTATTTCAAGTGTCTTTTTAAACAAAAGAAAAAAATTTGTTGTTATGTGGCCAGAGAGGAACAAATTTTTCCGTCTTCTTAGTGACTTAAGAGAAGGAAAAGTCATCTACTTGTGGCCTCAGAAAAGTCCAAAATCCAAATTTTATATTCAAGGAGGAAAGGCATGGGCATCCACAGACATGTTACTGTCTGTTAATATTTCGCAGAATAATTTTCATTATTAAAAAAATATTAAAAATGTTGACCTTTTTGACAGATGCACGTATAACTAACGACAACAATCATACGCCAACAGTTACCATTAATAAATATTAATCATACGCCGCAGTGTCTAAGCACAACAATTAATGAGTTTAAAAATATGTTTCATAACGAAAACGAAACAAGAAAACTCAAGCAAAATTTCTTCGAAACTCAGTTACATTCACCGCCATGTTCTTGACCTTGGTTGTTGGATTTTCAAGTATTTCGGATTATTGTAATAATTTCAATTTTAAATACATTTTGAAGTACACACTTGACATTTCCAAAGAAAACACAGAAAAATATAGGTAGACTTGCATTATAATTTCTAAGAATTTCTCAAGATATTTTAGAGCTTAAATTTGGCAAAAGAAAAAAATATATTTTTGGTGAATTTATTGAAAAAGGCAACATTTATTAAAGAATAATTTGAGACCCTTGGCGTGGATTTATTAAACCAAATATTTATTTGAGCTTCTCAAAAGGCCTCTAGGCGTGGATTTATTAAACCAAATATTTATTTGAGCTTCTCAAAAGGCCTCTAGGCATGGATTTATTAAACCAAATATTTATTTGAGCTTCTCAAAAGGCCTCTAGGCGTGGATTTATTAAACCAAATATTTATTTGAGCTTCTCAAAAGGCCTCTAGGCGTGGATTTATTAAACCAAATATTTATTTGGGCTTCTCAAAAGGCCTCTAGGCGTGGATTTATTAAACCAAATATTTATTTGAGCTTCTCAAAATGCCTCTAGGCCGGGATTTATTAAACCAAATATTTATTTGAGCTTCTCAAAATGCCTCTAGGCCTAGATTTATTAAACCAAATATTTATTTGAGCTTCTCAACAGGTCTCTAGGCGTGGATTTATTAAACCAAATATTTATTTGAGCTTCTCAAAAGGCCTCTAGGCGTGGATTTATTAAACCAAATATTTATTTGAGCCTTTCAAAAGGCCTCTAGGCGTGGATTTATTAAACCAAATATTTATTTGAGCCTTTCAAAAGGCCTCTAGGCGTGGATTTATTAAACCAAATATTTATTTGAGCCTTTCAAAAGGCCTCTAGGCGTGGATTTATTAAACCAAATATTTATTTGAGCCTT
Organism: Musca autumnalis; assembly: GCF_047663935.1. NCBI lineage: Eukaryota > Metazoa > Arthropoda > Insecta > Diptera > Muscidae > Musca > Musca autumnalis. Next base: position 27,788,567 of record NW_027411755.1, read on the forward strand.
TCAAAAGGCCTCTAGGCGTGGATTTATTAAACCAAATATTTATTTGAGCCTTTCAAAAGGCCTCTAGGCGTGGATTTATTAAACCAAATATTTATTTGAGCCTTTCAAAAGGCCTCTAGGCGTGGATTTATTAAACCAAATATTTATTTGAGCCTTTCAAAAGGCCTCTAGGCGTGGATTTATTAAACCAAATATTTATTTGAGCCTTTCAAAAGGCCTCTAGGCGTGGATTTATTAAACCAAATATTTATTTGAGCCTTTCAAAAGGCCTCTAGGCGTGGATTTATTAAACCAAATATTTATTTGAGCCTTTCAAAAGGCCTCTAGGCGTGGATTTATTAAACCAAATATTTATTTGAGCCTTCAAAAGGCCTCTAGGCGTGGATTTATTAAACCAAATATTTATTTGAGCCTTTCAAAAGGCCTCTAGGCGTGGATTTATTAAACCAAATATTTATTTGAGCCTTTCAAAAGGCCTCTAGGCGTGGATTTATTAAACCAAATATTTATTTGAGCCTTTCAAAAGGCCTCTAGGCGTGGATTTATTAAACCAAATATTTATTTGAGCCTTTCAAAAGGCCTCTAGGCGTGGATTTATTAAACCAAATATTTATTTGAGCCTTTCAAAAGGCCTCTAGGCGTGGATTTATTAAACCAAATATTTATTTGAGCCTTTCAAAAGGCCTCTAGGCGTGGATTTATTAAACCAAATATTTATTTGAGCCTTTCAAAAGGCCTCTAGGCGTGGATTTATTAAACCAAATATTTATTTGAGCCTTTCAAAAGGCCTATAGGCGTGGATTTATTAAACCAAATATTTATTTGAGCCTTTCAAAAGGCCTATAGGCGTGGATTTATTAAACCAAATATTTATTTGAGCCTTCAAAAGGCCTCTAGGCGTGGATTTATTAAACCAAATATTTATTTGACCTTTCAAAAGGCCTCTAGGCGTGGATTTATTAAACCAAATATTTATTTGAGCCTTTCAAAAGGCCTCTAGGCGTGGATTTATTAAACCAAATATTTATTTGAGCCTTTCAAAAGGCCTCTAGGCGTGGATTTATTAAACCAAATATTTATTTGAGCCTTTCAAAAGGCCTCTAGGCGTGGATTTATTAAACCAAATATTTATTTGAGCCTTTCAAAAGGCCTCTAGGCGTGGATTTATTAAACCAAATATTTATTTGAGCCTTTCAAAAGGCCTCTAGGCGTGGATTTATTAAACCAAATATTTATTTGAGCCTTTCAAAAGGCCTCTAGGCGTGGATTTATTAAACCAAATATTTATTTGAGCCTTTCAAAAGGCCTCTAGGCGTGGATTTATTAAACCAAATATTTATTTGAGCCTTTCAAAAGGCCTCTAGGCGTGGATTTATTAAACCAAATATTTATTTGAGCCTTTCAAAAGGCCTCTAGGCGTGGATTTATTAAACCAAATATTTATTTGAGCCTTCAAAAGGCCTCTAGGCGTGGATTTATTAAACCAAATATTTATTTGAGCCTTTCAAAAGGCCTCTAGGCGTGGATTTATTAAACCAAATATTTATTTGAGCCTTTCAAAAGGCCTCTAGGCGTGGATTTATTAAACCAAATATTTATTTGAGCCTTTCAAAAGGCCTCTAGGCGTGGATTTATTAAACCAAATATTTATTTGAGCCTTTCAAAAGGCCTCTAGGCGTGGATTTATTAAACCAAATATTTATTTGAGCCTTCAAAAGGCCTCTAGGCGTGGATTTATTAAACCAAATATTTATTTGAGCCTTTCAAAAGGCCTCTAGGCGTGGATTTATTAAACCAAATATTTATTTGAGCCTTTCAAAAGGCCTCTAGGCGTGGATTTATTAAACAAATATTTATTTGAGCCTTTCAAAAGGCCTATAGGCGTGGATTTATTAAACCAAATATTTATTTGAGCCTTTCAAAAGGCCTATAGGCGTGGATTTATTAAACCAAATATTTATTTGAGCCTTTCAAAAGGCCTCTAGGCGTGGATTTATTAAACCAAATATTTATTTGAGCCTTTCAAAAGGCCTCTAGGCGTGGATTTATTAAACCAAATATTTATTTGAGCCTTTCAAAAGGCCTCTAGGCGTGGATTTATTAAACCAAATATTTATTTGAGCCTTTCAAAAGGCCTCTAGGCGTGGATTTATTATTTATTTGAGCCTTTCAAAAGGCCTCTAGGCGTGGATTTATTAAACCAAATATTTATTTGAGCCTTTCAAAAGGCCTCTAGGCGTGGATTTATTAAACCAAATATTTATTTGAGCCTTCAAAAGGCCTCTAGGCGTGGATTTATTAAACCAAATATTTATTTGAGCCTTTCAAAAGGCCTCTAGGCGTGGATTTATTAAACCAAATATTTATTTGAGCCTTTCAAAAGGCCTCTAGGCGTGGATTTATTAAACCAAATATTTATTTGAGCCTTTCAAAAGGCCTCTAAGCTTGGATTTATTAAACCAAATATTTATTTGAGCCTTCAAAAGGCCTCTAGGCGTGGATTTATTAAACCAAATATTTATTTGAGCCTTTCAAAAGGCCTCTAGGCGTGGATTTATTAAACCAAATATTTATTTGAGCCTTTCAAAAGGCCTCTAGGCGTGGATTTATTAAACCAAATATTTATTTGAGCCTTTCAAAAGGCCTCTAGGCGTGGATTTATTAAACCAAATATTTATTTGAGCCTTTCAAAAGGTCTCTAGGCGTGGATTTATTAAACCAAATATTTATTTGAGCCTTTCAAAAGGCCTCTAGGCGTGGATTTATTAAACCAAATATTTATTTGAGCCTTTCAAAAGGCCTCTAGGCGTGGATTCATTAAACCAAATATTTATTTGAGCTTCTCAAAAGGCCTCTAGACGTGGATTTATTAAACCAAATATTTATTTGAGCCTTCAAAAGGCCTCTAGGCGTGGATTTATTAAACCAAATATTTATTTGAGCCTTTCAAAAGGCCTCTAGGCGTGGATTCATTAAACCAAATATTTATTTGAGCCTTTCAAAAGGCCTCTAGGCGTGGATTTATTAAACCAAATATTTATTTTAGCCTTTCAAAAGGCCTCTAGGCGTAGATTTATTAAACCAAATATTTATTTGAGCCTTTCAAAAGGCCTCTAGACGTGGATTTATTAAACCAAATATTTATTTGAGCTTCTCAAAAGGCCTCTAGACGTGGATTTATTAAACCAAATATTTATTTGAGCCTTCAAAAGGCCTCTAGGCGTGGATTTATTAAACCAAATATTTATTTGAGCCTTCAAAAGGCCTCTAGGCGTGGATTTATTAAACCAAATATTTATTTGAGCCTTTCAAAAGGCCTCTAGGCGTGGATTTATTAAACCAAATATTTATTTGAGCCTTTCAAAAGGCCTCTAGGCGTGGATTTATTAAACCAAATATTTATTTGAGCCTTTCAAAAGGCCTCTAGGCGTGGATTTATTAAACCAAATATTTATTTGAGCCTTTCAAAAGGCCTCTAGGCGTGGATTTATTAAACCAAATATTTATTTGAGCCTTTCAAAAGGCCTCTAGGCGTAGATTTATTAAACCAAATATTTATTTGAGCCTTTCAAAAGGCCTTTAGGCGTGGATTTATTAAACCAAATATTTATTTGAGCCTTTCAAAAGGCCTCTAGGCGTGGATTTATTAAACCAAATATTTATTTGAGCCTTTCAAAAGGCCTCTAGGCGTGGATTTATTAAACCAAATATTTATTTGAGCCTTTCAAAAGGCCTCTAGGCGTGGATTTATTAAACCAAATATTTATTTTAGCCTTTCAAAAGGCCTCTAGGCGTGGATTTATTAAACCAAATATTTATTTGAGCCTTTCAAAAGGCCTCTAGGCGTGGATTTATTAAACCAGATATTTATTTGAGCTTCTCAAAAGGCCTCTAGGCGTGGATTTATTAAACCAAATATTTATTTGAGCCTTTCAAAAGGCCTCTAGGCGTGGATTTATTAAACCAAATATTTATTTGAGCCTTTCAAAAGGCCTCTAGGCGTGGATTTATTAAACCAGATATTTATTGGAGCTTCTCAAAAGGCCTCTAGGCGTGGATTTATTAAACCAGATATTTATTTGAGCCTTTCAAAAGGCCTCTAGGCGTGGATTTATTAAACCATATATTTATTTGAGCCTTTCAAAAGGCCTCTAGGCGTGGATTTATTAAACCAAATATTTATTTGAGCCTTTCAAAAGGCCTCTAGGCGTGGATTTATTAAACCATATATTTATTTGAGCCTTTCAAAAGGCCTCTAGGCGTGGATTTATTAAACCATATATTTATTTGAGCTTCTCAAAAGGCCTCTAGGCGTGGATTTATTAAACCAAATATTTATTTGAGCTTCTCAAAAGGCCTCTAGGCGTGGATTTATTAAAACAAATATTTATTTGAGCCTTTCAAAAGGCCTCTAGGCGTGGATTTATTAAACCAAATATTTATTTGAGCCTTTCAAAAGGCCTCTAGGCGTGGATTTATTAAACCAAATATTTATTTGAGCCTTTCAAAAGGCCTCTAGGCGTGGATTTATTAAACCAAATATTTATTTGAGCCTTTCAAAAGGCCTCTAGGCGTGGATTTATTAAACCAGATATTTATTTGAGCCTTTCAAAAGGCCTCTAGGCGTGGATTTGTTAAACCATATATTTATTTGAGCCTTTCAAAAGGCCTCTAGGCGTGGATTTATTAAACCAAATATTTAATTGAGCCTTTCAAAAGGCCTCTAGGCGTGGATTTATTAAACCATATATTTATTTGAGCTTCTCAAAAGGTGTCTAGGCGTGGATTTATTAAACCATATATTTATTTGAGCTTCTCAAAAGGCCTCTAGGCGTGGATTTATTAAACCAAATATTTATTTGAGCTTCTCAAAATGCCTCTAGGCGTGGATTTATTAAACCAAATATTTATTTGAGCCTTTCAAAAGGCCTCTAGGCGTGGATTTATTAAACCAAATATTTATTTGAGCCTTTCAAAAGGCCTCTAGGCGTGGATTTATTAAACCAAATATTTATTTGAGCCTTTCAAAAGGCCTCTAGGCGTGGATTTATTAAACCAGATATTTATTTGAGCCTTTCAAAAGGCCTCTAGGCGTGGATTTATTAAACCATATATTTATTTGAGCCTTTCAAAAGGCCTCTAGGCGTGGATTTATTAAACCAAATATTTATTTGAGCCTTTCAAAAGGCCTCTAGGCGTGGATTTATTAAACCAAATATTTATTTGAGCCTTTCAATAGGCCTCTAGGCGTGGATTTATTAAACCAAATATTTATTTGAGCCTTTCAAAAGGCCTCTAGGCGTGGATTTATTAAACCAAATATTTATTTGAGCCTTTCAAAAGGCCTCTAGGCGTGGATTTATTAAACCAAATATTTATTTGAGCCTTTCAAAAGGCCTCTAGGGGTGGATTTATTAAACCAAATATTTATTTGAGCCTTTCAAAAGGCCTCTAGGCGTGGATTTATTAAACCAAATATTTATTTGAGCCTTTCAAAAGGCCTCTAGGCGTGGATTTATTAAACCAAATATTTATTTGAGCCTTTCAAAAGGCCTCTAGGCGTGGATTTATTAAACCAAATATTTATTTGAGCCTTTCAAAAGGCCTCTAGGCGTGGATTTATTAAACCAAATATTTATTTGAGCCTTTCAAAAGGCCTCTAGGCGTGGATTTATTAAACCAAATATTTATTTGAGCCTTTCAAAAGGCCTCTAGGCGTGGATTTATTAAACCAAGTATTTATTTGAGCCTTTCAAAAGGCCTCTAGGCGTGGATTTATTAAAGAATTATTTTTAATATTTTTCCTTTGCTTATATTCCCTTTTTTTGAATCTTTTTGTCCATAATTTATCTTTTGACATTTAGTTGTTGTATTAAAAATTGTAATCGTCCTTCCCATAAATAATTTACAACCAATATCCTCCATATTTTTTCAGTTTTAGTTATGTTTCTCTCTTCTTCCATTGTCAGCCATAAAATATGTTACAATTACAACTACACATTCATATAGCCCATATCTTTAGCATACATTGTGGGAATATTGCATACTTTGGGGCGTTATTGAATTCTGCTGTAGTCTGTAGTGGCATTTAAAGGGGATAAGAAAAAGATCATGAAAAATTTAACTAACAAACAAGAAGAGAAAAATTGAACGGAGGCAAAAGGAAGCAAGATAAATTCCTCTTTGAAAGTCAGGTGAAAAAATATACCGCGCCATAAAGGTTATAAGTTTTTGTTTGTTCATATTGTGGAATCTTTGGAGAATTTATGTTACGCATCGTTGCCGGTAAACAACGAGTTTGCTTGCCTCAAACAAAGTGCAAAGAAAAACCTTTTCTGTAAAATAAAATTTATGATAAAATTTGTTTGTTAAAGCATACTTTTAGCGTGGCCTTTAGATCATACATTTCAAAGCACACAACTGTGATGCTGCTTCTACTGCGTTTTGTGTGAGGCTTTGGAAAAATGCACTCGCATTGATGATTCGAGAGTTTGTTTGTTTGTTGGTTTATCCTTCCTTTTGTTTAAAACCAAAATGCATTTCGGTATAATGGTGGTCTCCAAATTTATGGTTATTTAAAACAACTGTTGCATACATTTCGAGGCTATTTCGAGTTGAGTTGGCCAACAAAACGAAAACCATGAGTGAATTAAAAAAAGCCCTAACACATATTTTATGGCACAAAAAAGTGTTTGTGGTAAATGTGAATGAACATGAATTCCATTACGATTTGCCATACATTGCATATTTGTAGGCTACGGATATGGCAAGCTTTTGTTTGGGGTTTTTGTATTCGAATGTTCTTTTTTTTGGTAGGGGTTTTTTGTGTTGTTTTTCCATACAAATTGTGTCACACATAACATTTCCAAACCAAATATTTGTTGGCATACACATTCATTGCTTTACCAGTTTGTAATTAACAGCTGATGTTGTTGCCTACATTTAGGCTTTTGAAGTCATATTCTTCATGTTTTCTAGGTTAACAATGGTTGCTATAAGCCAAAATCAAAATGAAATGAAATTTCATAATTGCTCAAGCTCGAGATAATGTATTTCTTTATATAAATAAATGATGAAACTGTAGCGAAAGCATATTATGAGAAATAGGGCAAGCAATGATAAGCCTAAATGTAGGCAAATATTATGAAAGAATGACGATACCCATTTATGTGAATTATATAAAAAAATCCAGGGTAATGGATATGAGGGTCTTTTTGAAAATGTTATCTCCTTTATGAAGACTCTATGTAAGACTTTGGAGATGATTCCTCTTCTCCAGTTAGTCGTGAAGTTATGACTAATAATCTTGAAATCGATGGCATTTGCCCAGGTTTATCCATTTTGCTGACAAATCGTTATAAAGTTTCGTTTCCGCAACCAATGTGTCTATGAAAAAATCTTACTGATCGAGGTTTGTGCCAAGGCTAAACACTCAAAACACCCTGTAATGTTTGCAGTTGGCAACTATGGCAGCAACAAAAGTGTCTGGATATAAACCTTTTTATTTTAGCTGACTGATTACGGGTTGAAGTTCGTATCAAGGCTAAAACATCAAACACAATTTAAAGTTTGCAGTTGGCAAATATTTCCGCCTCTTTCATAACTTTCCTACTTCGGTGAACAAAGAATTATTGGAGTTCCCCAAAATGCCCTAAGGTGTGGATTTATTAAAGATTTTTTGGAGTTCCTCAAAAGGCCTCTAGGCGTGGATTTATTAAAGAATTATTAAAGTTCCTCAAAAGGCCTCTAGGCGTGTATTTATTAAAGAATTATTAAAGTTCCTCAAAAGGCCTCTAGGCGTGGATTTATTAAAGAATTATTAAAGTTCCTCAAAAGGCCTCTAGGCGTGGAATTATTAGAGTTCCTCAAAAGGCCTCTACGCGTGGATTTATTAAAGAATTATTAGAGTTCCTCAAAAGGCCTCTAGGCGTGGATTTATTAACGAATTATTAGAGTTCCTCAAAAGGCCTCTAGGCGTGGATTTATTAAAGAATTATTAAAGTTCCTCAAAAGGCCTCTAGGCGTGGATTTATTAAAGAATTATTACATACATATGTTCCCAGAACATCCCCGAAGGGGATTTTTCAAAAATTCCAAATCCTACAATTAATCCAAGGGAAACCGATCGAAGAAGAATAATCCAAGAGAAGCCAACCTTCGATAGAACTAATGAACGTTGGTTTCCAAAATACATACTGAAATACCCTGTAATCATTGCAATTGACAACTTATTCAGCCTCCGTAAGGGGTCTATAGAATAGAAGACCTCCGTAGGATGTTTCTATAGAATAGAAGACCTCCGTAGGAGATTTCTATAGAATAGAAGACCTCCGTAGGAGGTTTCTAAAAAATAGAAGACCTTCGTTGGCGGTTTCTAAAAAATAGAAGACCTCCGTAGGAGGCTTCTATAGAATAGAAGACCTCCGTAGGAGGCTTCTATAGAATAGAAGACCTCCGTAGGAGGCTTCTATAGAATAGAAGACCTCCGTAGGAGGTTTTTATGGAATAGAAGACATCCATAGGAGGTTTCTATAGAATAGAAGACCTCCATAGGAGGTTTCTATAGAATAGAAGACCTCCGTAGAAGGTTTCTATAGAATAGAAGACCTCCGTAGGAGGTTTCCATAGAATAAAAGACCTCCGTAGGAGGTTTATATAGAATAGAAGACCTCCGTAGGGGGTTTCTATAGAATAGAAGACCTCTGTAGGAGGTTTCAATAGATTAGAAGACCACCGTAGAAGGTTTCTATAGATTAGAAGACCTCCGTAGGAGGCTTCTATAGAATAGAAGACCTCCGTAGGAGGCTTCTATAGAATAGAAGACCTCCGTAGGAGGCTTCTATAGAATAGAAGACCTCCGGAGGAGGCTTCTATGGAATAGAACACCTCAGGAGGAGTCTTCTATAGAATAGAACACCTCAGGAGGAGGCTTCTATAGAATAGAACACCTCAGGAGGAGGCTTCTATAGAATAGAAGACCTCCGTAGGAGGCTTCTATAGAATAGAAGACCTCCGTAGGAGGCTTCTATAGAATAGAAGACCTCCGTAGGAGGCTTCTATAGAATAGAAGACCTCCGTAGGAGGCTTCTATAGAATAGAAGACCTCCGTAGGAGGCTTCTATAGAATAGAAGACCTCCGTAGGAGGCTTCTATAGAATAGAAGACCTCCGTAGGAGGCTTCTATAGAATAGAAGACCTCCGTAGGAGGCTTCTATAGAATAGAAGACCTCCGGAGGAGGCTTCTATAGAATAGAAGACCTCCGGAGGAGGCTTCTATGGAATAGAACACCTCAGGAGGAGTCTTCTATAGAATAGAACACCTCAGGAGGAGGCTTCTATAGAATAGAACACCTCAGGAGGAGGCTTCTATAGAATAGAAGACCTCCGTAGGAGGCTTCTATAGAATAGAAGACCTACGTAGGAGGCTTCTATAGAATAGAAGACCTCCGTAGAATAGAAGACCTCCGTAGGAGGCTTCTATAGAATAGAAGACCTCCGTAGGAGGCTTCTATAGAATAGAAGACCTCAGGAGGAGGCTTCTATAGAATAGAACACCTCAGGAGGAGGCTTCTATAGAATAGAAGACCTCCGTAGGAGGCTTCTATAGAATAGAAGACCTCCGTAGGAGGCTTCTATAGAATAGAAGACCTCCGTAGGAGGCTTCTATAGAATAGAAGACCTCCGTAGGAGGCTTCTATAGAATAGAAGACCTCCGTAGGAGGCTTCTATAGAATAGAAGACCTCCGGAGGAGGCTTCTATGTAATAGAACACCTCAGGAGGAGTCTTCTATAGAATAGAACACCTCAGGAGGAGGCTTCTATAGAATAGAACACCTCAGGAGGAGGCTTCTTTAGAATAGAAGACCTCCGTAGGAGGCTCCTATAGAATAGAAGACCTCCGTAGAGGGCATCTATAGAATAGAAGACTTCCTTAGGAGGCTCCTAGAGAATAGAAGACCTCCTTAGGAGGCTCCTACAGTAAAAGACCTCCGTAGGAGTCTTCTATATAATAGAAGACCTCCGTAGGAGGCTTCTATAGAATAGAAGACCCCCGTAGGAGGCTTCTATAGAATAGAAGACCCCCGTAGGAGGCTTCTATAGAATAGAAGACCCCCGTAGGAGGCTTCTATAGAATAGAAGACCCCCGTAGGAGGCTTCTATAGAATAGAAGACCCCCGTAGGAGGCTTCTATAGAATAGAAGACCCCCGTAGGAGGCTTCTATAGAATAGAAGACCTCCATAGGAGGCTTCTATAGAATAGAAGACCTCCGTAGGAGGCTTCTATAGAATAGAAGACCTCCGTAGGAGGCTTCTATAGAATAGAAGACCTCCATAGGAGGCTTCTATAGAATAGAAGACCTCCATAGGAGGCTTCTATAGAATAGAAGACCTCCATAGGAGGCTTCTATAGAATAAAAGACTTCCGTAGGAGGCTTCTATAGAATAGCAGTCCTCCGTAGAAGGTTTTTATAGAAAAGAAGACCTCCGTTGGAGGTTTCTATAGAGAAGAGGAGCTTCTTAGGAGGTTTCAATAGAGTAGAGAATCTCCGTCAAACAGAAATCAAAGAATTATTAGAGGTCTGCAAGAGCCATCTAGGTGTGGGTTTATTAAAGAATTATTAGAGGACTGCTAGAGCTCCATAGGTGTGGGTTTATTAAAGAATTATTAGAGAACTGTTGAACTCCATAGGCGTGGGTTTATTAAAGAATTATTAGAGGTCTGCAAGAGCTATTTAGGCATGGGTTTATTTAAGAATTATTAGAGGTCTGCAAGATGTCTGAAAACGTGGATTAAAGAATTATTAGAGGTCTGCTAGACCTCGTTAAGCATTATTATTTCGTTTTTAAATTCAACCCCTCTTTAATAAAATATTTACAAAAAATCCTTAGCATACTTTAGGGTGCATGAACTCTCCACAATGTTAAAATTGCATATTTTCCACAAAATTCTTGGCACTAAGCACTTCTTGTTTTTTATTGTTGTTGTTGCAAGGCCATTCATTCCAATTCGCCAAGAAGTAGAAGAAAAAACTCTGGTAACTACAGAACTTGTAGCATAAATTTATTATATAAATATAGCATACTTTTGGGGCGAAACAGGGAAGTAAGGTATTAGGTCACACTTTGAAACGTTGAAGTAATGGAATTTGTATGCATACAAAAATAACCCTTTCCGTTTACAATGGTAATGACAAAGTTTTTACATAGTTTTCTTTTTGAAAGTAATTTTTTGGAATGTTTTGCATACTTCTGGGGATAACGGGCTAGCATGAATAATTAATAGATGGAAGGAGGAAGTCAAGCATTATGTTTTTATATTATGGTATAGCATTGAAAGTTAAAAATTTTAATTGTTGAGGTTTCTTTAGGTTTAAATTATTTTTTTGCATATTTTAAGGGTTTTATGTAAGATTAAATAATATATTGAAGGTTTTTAGGCACTTTGGTTGGGGTTTATGCTTTTAACATTATTTCCACAGTAATAATTTCCACTTAATATGTTGCTGTTTGTTGACTTATTTTCTTTCATACTAAAAGTCATGCAATTTCCTGTTGCCTACATTTAGGCGTTGCATAGAAATACATTTGTTGCATATAGTTGTTGGTTTATTTCTTGTTTTAAGACTTTGTAGAGTAAAGTAGGAAATAGTTGTTGTTGCTAACTTTTTCTATGGATTCATTATGCCTACACTTCTTTGCTAAGTTGTGCTCTTTACTGCCCGTCCGCCTCTCCTTCTTCTTTCTCTACACACTTGGAAATTATGTGTAGATGAATATTCAAACTATAACAATGCTTCAAATGTAGCAACATACAACGATGCTTGAGGTTATTCCATAACGAAAATAAAAGAAAGAAAGAAAAAAATGCTATAAATGAAAATAAAACAGAGTCGAATGAAGGAAGCAGTAAAAGCAAAGAACACAAACACCAACACAAAACTAGCAATGGTTATTACAAAGAAAAGAACTTTTACAATTGTACTAATTTGCAACAAAAACGAGCATGCCTACTCTTCCAAGAGGAGGTGCAAACTTGAAGATGATGTTATGAAACCATAAGTTTAGGTATTAAATGAAACTTAATGATATTCTAGGGAATTATAAGATTTTAAGTTATTAGTTAGACCTTATGGGAGAACGGTTATGGTGAGCAGCGAAGCAGGAAATTAGGTATATACATATTTAGGTATTAAAACCTAAGTACGTATGTCATGTTCTAAAGAAATAATATAAATAATGTCGTCTAAGGAGGAGGGCCTACGGAGGTCTTCTATTCTATAGAAGCCTCATACGGAGGTTCTATTTTGTAGAAGCCTCCTACGGAGGTCTTCTATTTTAAAGAAGCCTCATACGGAGGTTTTCTATTTTGTAGAAGCCTCCTACGGAGGTCTTAGGAGCCTCCTACGGAGGTGTTCTATTCTATAGAAACCTCCTACGGAGCTCTTTTATTCTATAGAAACCTCCTACTGAGGTCTTTTATGCTATATAAGCCTCCTACGGAAGTCTTCTATGCTATAGAAGCCTCCTACGGAGGTCTTCTATACTATAGAAGCCTCCTACGGAGTTCTTCTATTCTATAGAAGCCTCCTACAGAGGTATTTTATTCTATAGAACCCTCTTACGGAGGTCTTCTATTTTATAGAAACCTCCTACGTAGGTCTTCTATTCTAGAGAAACCTCTTACGGAGGTCTTCTATTCTAGAGAAACGTCTTACGGAGGTCTTCTATTCTATAGAAGCCTCTTACTACCTGGCGAATAATATAAGCCCCCTACTGAGGTCTTCTATGCTATAGAAGCCTCCTACTGAGGTCTTTTATGCTTTATAAGCCTCCTAAGGAAGTCTTCTATGCAATAGAAGCCTCCTACGGAGGTCTTCTATTCTATAGAAGCGTCTTACGGAGGTCTTCTATTCTATAGAAGCGTCCTACGGAGGTCTTCTATTCTATAGAAGCCTCCTGCGGAGGTCTTCTATTCTACAGAAGCTCCTGTGGAGGTCTTCTATTCTATAGAAGTCTCCTACGGAGGTCTTCTATTCTATAGAATACCTGCGTAGGATGCTATAGAAGCCTCTCACGGAGATTTTGTATTCTATAGAAGCATCCAACGGAGGTCTTCTATTCTATAGAAGCATCCTACGGAGTTCTTCTATTCTATAGAAGCCTCCTACGGAGGTCTTCTATTCTATAGAAGCCTCCTAAGGAGGTCTTCTATTCTACAGAAGCTCCTGTGGAGGTCTTCTATTCTATAGAAGTCTCCTACGGAGGTCTTCTATTCTATAGAATACCTGCGTAGGATGCTATAGAAGCCTCTCACGGAGATTTTGTATTCTATAGAAGCATCCAACGGAGGTCTTCTATTCTATAGAAGCATCCAACGGAGTTCTTCTATTCTATAGAAGCCTCCTACGGAGGTCTTCTATTCTATAGAAGCCTCCTACAGAGGTCTTTTATTCTATAGAACCCTCTTACGGAGGTCTTCTATTTTATAGAAGCCTCCTACGTAGGTCTTCTATTCTAGAGAAACTTTTTACGGAGGTCTTCTATTCTAGAGAAACGTCTTACGGAGGTCTTCTATTCTATAGAAGCATCCAACGGAGTTCTTCTATTCTATAGAAGCCTCCTACGGAGGTCTTCTTTTCTATAGAAGTCTCCTACGGAGGTCTTCTATTCTATAGAAGCCTCCTGCGGAGGTCCTCATTTCTACAGAAGCTCCTGTGGAGGTCTTCTATTCTATAGAAGTCTCCTACGGAGGTCTTCTATTGTATAGAATACCTGCGTAGGATGCTATAGAAGCCTCTCACGGAGATTTTGTATTCTATAGAAGCATCCAACGGAGGTCTTCTATTCTATAAAAGCATCCAACGGAGTTCTTCTATTCTATAGAAGCCTCCTACGGTGGTCTTCTATTCTAAAGAAACCTCCTAAGGAGGTCTTCTATTCTATATAAGCCTCCTACGGTGGTCTTCTATTCTATAGAATCCCCTGTGGAGGTCTTCTATTCTATAGAAGCCTCCTACGGAGGTCTTCTATTCTAAAGAAGCCTCCTAGGGAGGTCTTCTATTCTAAAGAAGCCTCCTAGGGAGGTCTTCTATTCTAAAGAAGCCTCCTACGGAGGTCTTTTATTCTATAGAATCCAACGGAGGTCTTCTATTCTATATAGAAGCCTCCAACGGAGGTCTTCTATTCTATATAGAAGCCTCCTACGGAGGTCTTCTATTCTATATAGAAACCTCCAACGGAGGTCTTCTATTCCATATAGAAGCCTCTAACGGAGGTCTTCTATTCTATAGAAGCTTCCTACGGAGGTCTTCTATTCTATAGAAACATCCTACGGAGGTCTTCTATTCTATAGAAGCCTCCTACGGAGGTCTTCTATTCTGTAGAAGCCTCCCACGGAGGTCTTCTATTCTATAGAAGCCTCCTACGGATGTCTTCTATTCTATAGAAGCCGCCTACGGATGTCTTCTCCTCTATAGAAGCCTTCTACGGAGGTCTTCTATTCTATAGAAGCCTCCTACGGAGGTCTTTACTTCTATAGAAGCCTCCTATGGAGGTCTTCTCTTCTATAGAAGCCTCTTACGGAGGTCTTCTATTCTAAAGAAACCTCCTACGGTGGTCTTCTATTCTAAAGAAGCCTCCTACGGAAGTCTTGTATTTTATAGAAGCCTCCTATGGAGGTCTTCTATTCTATAGAAGCCTCCTGCGGAGGTCTTCTATTTTATTCTACGGAGGTCTTCTACGGAAGTCTTGTATTTTATAGAAGCCTCCTATGGAGGTCTTCTATTCTATAGAAGCCTCCCACGGAGGTCTCCTATTCTATAGAAGCCTCTTACGGAGATTTTGTATTCTATAGAAGCCTCTTACGGAGATTTTCTATTCTATAGAAGACCCCTGTAGGATGCTATAAAAGCCTCTAACGGATGTCTTATATTCTATAGAAGCCTCCTACGGAGGTATTCTATTCTATAGAAGCCTCCTACGGAGGTATTCTATTCTATAGAAGCCTCCTACGGAGGTATTCTATTCAATTCTATAGAAGCCTCTTACGTAGGTCTTCTATTCTATAGAAGCCTCCTACGAAGGTCTTCTAATCTATAGAAGCCTTCTACAGAGGTCTTCTATTCTATAGAAGCCTCCTACGGAGGTCTACGAAACTCCCCAGCAGTCCCCTCGACAACAACCGCACACGCAGCCTTTAACACCAGCCGTTGTTGTCCCAATCCCAGAGAATGCATCCTTTTTGCAATTTAATTGCAATGGACTCCGAGGTAAGATCGAGGAAATAGTAGGTTTCATGAGTCGGAAGAACATCAAGGTCGCTGCTGTGCAAGAAACCAAGCTCAACAACAACTGCAGCTTACAACATTGTGATGGTTACAATGTGCTAAAGAAAGATCGCTCCAGAAGTGGAGGTGGGGGATTAGCTTTCCTATTGCACCAGTCTGTCCAATACAGACCTATCTCGCTTAAGCCTGTCTCTAATGAACCGTACATGGAATGTATGGGGGTAGCAGTCAGGTGTGGAACTGCCGAGATAGAGTTGCTGAATGTATACATCCCGCCGAGAAATAGCTGTATCTCGGATTACGTGCCTAACATTAGCCCGCTTTTGGAAGGTCATAATCGTCTGGTCCTGGGGGACTTTAATGCGCATCAGGAGATGTGGCATTCGGCCCTCGGAAACGACCAGAGAGGTACAGCGCTGGTGAGCAGATTGACAGCTCTACGTTTTGCACGGTCAATGAGGACGTCCCTACCAGAATTAGAGGAGGGTGTCACAGCTCGCCAGACATAACCATCGTGTCACCTGGTCTGACAAATGACGTTACCTGGCAACCCGTCATTTCCCTTGGATCAGACCATCTCCCCATAATTGTCTCCACTAGCAGACCACCCGATTTCATTACCTCTGAACGCCGCACATTCGTCAATCATAAGAACGCTATAGAAGCCTCCTGCGGAGGTCCTCATTTCTACAGAAGCTCCTGTGGAGGTCTTCTATTCTATAGAAGTCTCCTACGGAGGTCTTCTATTGTATAGAATACCTGCGTAGGATGCTATAGAAGCCTCTCACGGAGATTTTGTATTCTATAGAAGCATCCAACGGAGGTCTTCTATTCTATAGAAGCATCCAACGGAGTTCTTCTATTCTATAGAAGCCTCCTACGGTGGTCTTCTATTCTAAAGAAACCTCCTAAGGAGGTCTTCTATTCTATATAAGCCTCCTACGGTGGTCTTCTATTCTATAGAATCCCCTGTGGAGGTCTTCTATTCTATAGAAGCCTCCTACGGAGGTCTTCTATTCTAAAGAAGCCTCCTAGGGAGGTCTTCTATTCTAAAGAAGCCTCCTAGGGAGGTCTTCTATTCTAAAGAAGCCTCCTACGGAGGTCTTTTATTCTATAGAATCCAACGGAGGTCTTCTATTCTATATAGAAGCCTCCAACGGAGGTCTTCTATTCTATATAGAAGCCTCCTACGGAGGTCTTCTATTCTATATAGAAACCTCCAACGGAGGTCTTCTATTCCATATAGAAGCCTCTAACGGAGGTCTTCTATTCTATAGAAGCTTCCTACGGAGGTCTTCTATTCTATAGAAACATCCTACGGAGGTCTTCTATTCTATAGAAGCCTCCTACGGAGGTCTTCTATTCTGTAGAAGCCTCCCACGGAGGTCTTCTATTCTATAGAAGCCTCCTACGGATGTCTTATATTCTATAGAAGCCGCCTACGGATGTCTTCTCCTCTATAGAAGCCTTCTACGGAGGTCTTCTATTCTATAGAAGCCTCCTACGGAGGTCTTTACTTCTATAGAAGCCTCCTATGGAGGTCTTCTCTTCTATAGAAGCCTCTTACGGAGGTCTTCTATTCTAAGGAAACCTCCTACGGTGGTCTTCTATTCTAAAGAAGCCTCCTACGGAAGTCTTGTATTTTATAGAAGCCTCCTATGGAGGTCTTCTATTCTATAGAAGCCTCCTGCGGAGGTCTTCTATTTTATTCTACGGAGGTCTTCTACGGAAGTCTTGTATTTTATAGAAGCCTCCTATGGAGGTCTTCTATTCTATAGAAGCCTCCCACGGAGGTCTCCTATTCTATAGAAGCCTCTTACGGAGATTTTGTATTCTATAGAAGCCTCTTACGGAGATTTTCTATTCTATAGAAGACCCCTGTAGGATGCTATAAAAGCCTCTAACGGATGTCTTATATTCTATAGAAGCCTCCTACGGAGGTATTCTATTCTATAGAAGCCTCCTACGGAGGTATTCTATTCTATAGAAGCCTCCTACGGAGGTATTCTATTCAATTCTATAGAAGCCTCTTACGTAGGTCTTCTATTCTATAGAAGCCTCCTACGAAGGTCTTCTAATCTATAGAAGCCTTCTACAGAGGTCTTCTATTCTATAGAAGCCTCCTACGGAGGTCTACGAAACTCCCCAGCAGTCCGCTCGACAACAACCGCACACGCAGCCTTTAACACCAGCCGTTGTTGTCCCAATCCCAGAGAATGCATCCTTTTTGCAATTTAATTGCAATGGACTCCGAGGTAAGATCGAGGAAATAGTAGGTTTCATGAGTCGGAAGAACATCAAGGTCGCTGCTGTGCAAGAAACCAAGCTCAACAACAACTGCAGCTTACAACATTGTGATGGTTACAATGTGCTAAAGAAAGTTCGCTCCAGAAGTGGAGGTGGGGGATTAGCTTTCCTATTGCACCAGTCTGTCCAATACAGACCTATCTCGCTTAAGCCTGTCTCTAATGAACCGTACATGGAATGTATGGGGGTAGCAGTCAGGTGTGGAACTGCCGAGATAGAGTTGCTGAATGTATACATCCCGCCGAGAAATAGCTGTATCTCGGATTACGTGCCTAACATTAGCCCGCTTTTGGAAGGTCATAATCGTCTGGTCCTGGGGGACTTTAATGCGCATCAGGAGATGTGGCATTCGGCCCTCGGAAACGACCAGAGAGGTACAGCGCTGGTGAGCAGATTGACAGCTCTACGTTTTGCACGGTCAATGAGGACGTCCCTACCAGAATTAGAGGAGGGTGTCACAGCTCGCCAGACATAACCATCGTGTCACCTGGTCTGACAAATGACGTTACCTGGCAACCCGTCATTTCCCTTGGATCAGACCATCTCCCCATAATTGTCTCCACTAGCAGACCACCCGATTTCATTACCTCTGAACGCCGCACATTCGTCAATCATAAGAACGCTGATTGGCCGGGTTTCAGAGAGTTCACCAATCACCGCTTCAGAGAACTGCCCAATCCTTCTGATGTTCGGGTAGCGGAAAGGACGTTCCGGGACATAATCACTGCTGCAGCCGCTCGCCATATCCCTGCTGGTCGAATACCCGAAGTAAGATCAAACTTCTCAGCAGAGGCGACGGGATTAGCAAATGAGCGTGATGAGCTTCTCCGAACCAACCCCAATGACCCCAGAGTCAGTGAGCTGACACTGGAAGTTAACAGGCTTCCAGGTGAATTGTGGGCAACGGTTAAGTCACTCTCGAACCCTGGAAGAAGGGAAGATAGGACCTCAGTCACGTTTGGCGACGTTACGTTGACTGACTCGAAGAGGTGCGCAAGTTATATCAATCGACAGTTTGTCGAGCACCCCGAGAGTGACAGGGCGAAGAGAAGAGTATTACGTCGCATCAGATCTCTTCCTGCCGAGGAGGAACCGCCACAGTTTACAATGGATGATGTTGCCAATGTCATCAGGAACGCTAAATCATCCAAAGCGTTGGGCCCTGATGGAATCTCCATGGTAATGCTGAAGCAGCTGGATGAGCCGGGAGTGGAGTATCTCCCTAAAGTTCTCAACTTGTTGATATCCACCCACATTGTTCCCGAAGTCTGGAAAATGGGCAGGGTGGTCCCACTACGGAAGCCCGGCAAGGATGCCAACAAAAGTGAATCGTACAGGCCGATTTCGCTTTTGTCGCCCGTAGCAAAGAACCTTGAAGTCTTAGTCCCCCCGAGTATCAGAAATAGCTATCAAGTTGCCGATCATCAGCATGGATTCCGTAAGCAGCACAGTACGACAACTGCGCTGCACGCCATTACCACACATATTTGTCAAGGACTCAACCAGAGACGGCCGTGCGATAGAACAGTGATGGTGGCGCTTGACTTATCAAAAGCCAGTCAGGCACTCCACGCTGTTTGAGGACATTGAGCAGACAAGCCTCCGGCCAAGCTTGAAACGTTGGATAGTCAATTATATGTGTGGACGCCAGTCGTACGTGGAATTCAGGGACAAGAAGTCCAAACCCCGTAGAGTGAAACAGGGAGTTCCCCAAGGTGGGGTGATATCTCCGGAACTGTTTAACCTCTACCTCTCCTGTATTCCGCCCCCTCCAGACAGCATCGATATCGTAACGTATGCGGATGATTGCACGATCCTGGCGTCGGGTACCTATCCTGATGACATCTGTGAGAGACTGAACAACTATTTAACTGATCTTACCACCTTTTTCCGTTCGAGGAATATGCAGATTTCCGCCACAAAAGCAACAGCCACTCTGTTCACCACATGGACAGCGAAGTTTGGAAGAGAATTGAATGTGGTGGACGACGGTAGCAGAATTCCGACCACAAACTGCCCCAACATTTTAGGGGTCACATTCGACACTACTTTCACGTCGTGCGCGCACGCCACAGCGACAAACTGAAAAGTAGGAACAAGGTCCTCAAGTCCCTAGCCGGCAGCACTTGGGGTGCAGATAAAGAAACCTTGTTGATCACATATAACGCGATAGGTCGGTCTGCGGTAAGCTATGCGGAGCAAGTCTGGTCCCCGAGATTATGTGATACGAATTGGAAAAAGATTCAAACTTGCCAGAATGCCGCCCTGAGAACAGCAACAGGGTGCCTCCTCAAATCTTCAGTGGATGCAGTTGCCAAGGCCTTAAGCAATTATAGTGTGAATAAAGTCCTCGAAATACATCCCCCCATCTATTGCGGCTGAGGAGCGTCAGCTTCCACGACAAACTAGAGTAGTTTTGGCTCAACTACACTCGGGATATTGCAGTCGTCTTAATTCATAGTGGGCGGAAATCGACCGCGCCGTGCAAGAC
This sequence comes from Musca autumnalis, assembly GCF_047663935.1. Classification (NCBI taxonomy): domain Eukaryota; kingdom Metazoa; phylum Arthropoda; class Insecta; order Diptera; family Muscidae; genus Musca; species Musca autumnalis. Next base: position 27,808,652 of record NW_027411755.1, read on the forward strand.
ATCAACCCAGTATGTGGCATGGGCCCGCACAACACAAAACACCTTTTCAACTGCCCAGCCAAACCTACTCATCTAACTCCAGTGGATGTGTGGTTACATCCCATCGAAGCAGACACTTTCCTGGAACTGGAGATAGACCCAGAGCCAGATTGAACAGAAGAACGAACATACAAACATAATAACAAACACTGTTACAACAACAACAACAACGGAGGTCTTTTATTCTATAGAAGCCTCCTACGGGGGCCTTCTATTCTATTATATTCTATAGAAACCTCCTACGGAGCTCTTCTATTCTATAGAAGCTTCGTACGGAGGTCTCCTATTCTATAGAAGCTTCGAACGGAGGTCTCCTGTTCTATAGAAATCTCCTACGGAGGTCTTCTATTCTATAAAAGCCTTCTACGGTGGTCTTCTATTCTATAGAAACCCCCTACGGAGGTCTTCTATTCTATAGAAACCCCCTACGGAGGTCTTCTATTCTATAGAAACCCCCTACGGAGGTCTTCTATTCTATAGAAACCCCCTACGGAGGTCTTCTATTCTATAGAAACCCCCTACGGAGGTCTTCTATTCTATAGAAACCCCCTACGGAGGTCTTCTATTCTATAGAAACCCCCTACGGAGGTCTTCTATTCTATAGAAACCCCCTACGGAGGTCTTCTATTCTATAGAAACCTCCTACCGAACTCTTCTATTCTATTGAAGCGTTCTACGGAGGTCTTTTATTTTATTGCAGCCTCACACAGAGGTCTTATATTCTATAGAAACCTTCTATGGAGGTCTTCTATTCTATAGAAACCTCCTACGGAGGTCTTCTATTCTATAGAAGCCTCCAACGGGGGTCTTCTATTCTATAGAAACCTCCTACGGAGGTCTTCTATTCTATAGAAACCCCCTACGGAGGTCTTCTATTCTATAGAAGCCTCCTACGTACGTCTTCTATTCTAAAGAAGCCTCCTACGTAGGTCTTTCGTTCTATAGAAACCTCCAATGGATGTCTTCTATTCTATAGAAGCCTCCTACGGAGGTCTTCTGTTCTATAGAAACCTCCTACGGACGTCATCAATTCTATAGAAACCTCCTACGGTGGTCTTCTATTCTATAGAAGCCTTCTACGGATTTCTTCTATTCTATAGAAACCTGCAACGGAAGGCTTCTATTCTATAGAAACCTCCTACGGAGGTCTTCTATCCTATAGAAACCTCCTACGGACGTCATCAATTCTATAGAAGCCTCCAACGGAGGTCTTCTATTCTATAGAAGCCTCCAACGGAGGTCTTCTATTCTATAGAAGCCTCCAGCGGAGGTCTTCTATTCTATAGAAGCCTCCAACGGAGGTCTTTTATTCTATAGAAGCCTCCTACGGAGATCTTCTATTCCACAGAGGCCTCCTACGGAGGTCTTCTATTCTATAGAAGCCTCGTACGGAGATCTTCTATTCCACAGAGGCCTCCTACGGAGGTCTTCTATTCTATAGAAACCTCCTAAGTAGGTCTTCTATTCTATAGAAGCCTCCAACGGGGGTCTTCTATTCTATAGAAACCTCCTACGGATTTCTTCTATTCTATAGAAACCTGCAACGGAAGGCTTCTATTCTATAGAAACCTCCTACGGAGGTCTTCTATCCTATAGAAACCTCCTACGGACGTCATCAATTCTATAGAAACCTCCTACGGTGGTCTCTATTCTATAGAAGCCTTCTAAGGATTTCTTCTATTCTATAGAAACCTCCAACGGAAGGCTTCTATTCTATAGAAACCTCCTACGGACGTCATCAATTCTATAGAAGCCTCCAACGGAGGTCTTCTATTCTATAGAAGCCTCCTACAGAGGTCTTCTATTCTATAGACGCCTCCTACAGAGGTCTTCTATTCTATAGAAGCCTCCTGCGGAGGTCTTCTATTCTATAGAAGCCTCCTATGGAGATTTTCTATTCTATAAAAGCCTCCTACGGAGGTCTTTTATTCTATAGAAGCCTCCTACGGAGATCTTCTATTCCACAGAGGCCTCCTACGGAGGTCTTCTATTCTATAGAAACCTCCTAAGTAGGTCTTCTATTCTATAGAAGCCTTCTATGGAGGTCTTCTGTTCTATAGAAACCTCCTACGGACGTCATCAATTCTATAGAAACCTCCAACGTTGGTCTCTATTCTATAGAAGCCTTCTACGGATTTCTTCTATTCTATAGAAACCTCCAACGGAAGGCTTCTATTCTATAGAAACCTCCTACGGAGGTCTTCTATCCTATAGAAACCTCCTACGGACGTCATCAATTCTATAGAAGCCTCCAACGGAGGTCTTCTATTCTATAGAAGCCTCCTACAGAGGTCTTCTATTCTATTGACGCCTCCTACAGAGGTCTTCTATTCTATAGACGCCTCCTACAGAGGTCTTCTATTCTATAGAAGCCTCCTACGGAGGTCTTCTATTCTATAGAAGCCTCCTATGGAGATTTTCTATTCTATAAAAGCCTCCTACGGAGGTCTTTTATTCTATAGAAGCCTCCTACGGAGATCTTCTATTCCACAGAGGCCTCCTACGGAGGTCTTCTATTCTATAGAAGCCTCCTACGGAGGTCTTCTATTCTATAGAAGGTATTCTAATCAATAGAAGCCTCCTTCGGAGGTCTTCTATTCTATAGAAACTTCCTCCGGAGGTCTTCTATTCTATAGAAACCTCCTACGGCGGTCTTCTATTCTATAGAAGCCTCCAACGGAGGTCTTCTATTCTATAGAAGCCTCCAACGGAGGTCTTCTATTCTATAGAACCCTCCAACGGAGGTCTTCTATTCTATAGAACCCTCCAACGGAGGTCTTCTATTCTATAGAAGCCTCCAACGGAGGTCTTCTATTCTATAGAAGCCTCCTACGGAGGTCTCCTATTCTATAGAAGCCTCTTACGGAGGTCTACTATTCTATAGAAGCCTCCAACGGAGGTCTTCAATTCTATAGAAGCCTCCAACGGAGGTCTTCAATTCTATAGAAGCCTCCTACGGACGTCTTCTATTCTATAGAAGCCTCCTACGGACGTCTTCTATTCTATAGAAGCCTCCTACCGATGTCTTCTATTCTATAGAAGCCTCCTACGGAGGTCTTCTATTCTATAGAAGCCTCCTACGGAAGTCTTCTATTCTATAGAAGCCTCCTACGGACGTCTTCTATTCTATAGAAGCCTCCTACGGAGGTCTTCTTTTCTATAGAAACTTCCTCCGGAGGTCTTCTATTCTATTCGGAGGTCTTCTGTTCTATAGAAACCTTCTACGGAGGTCTTCTTTTCTATAGAAACTTCCACCGGAGGTCTTCTATTATAAAGAAGCCTTCTACGGAGGTCTTCTATTCTATTAAAGCCTCTTACGGAGATTTTCTATTTTATTGTAGCCTCCTACGTAGTTCTTCTATTCTATGGAAGCCACCTACGAAGGTCTTCTATTCTATAGAAGCCTCCTACGTAGGTCTTCTATTCTATGGAAGCCACCTACGGAGGTCTTCTATTCTATAGAAGCCTCCTTCGGAGGTCTTTTATGCTATATAAGCCTCCCACGGAGGTCTTCTATTCTATAGCAGTCTCCTACGGAGGTCTCATATTCTATGGAAGCGTCCTACGGAGGTCTCATATTCTATAGAAGCCTCATATGGAAGTCTTTCATTCTAAAGAAGCCTTCTACGTACGTCTTCTATTCTATAGAAACCTCCTACGGAGGTTTTCAATTCCATAGAATCCATCTACCTAAGTTTTATATTCTAAAGACTTTATACAGTTTCTTATTACACCCACTTCTATGGAGCTCTGGCAGTTCTGTAATAATTCTTTAATAAACCCATGGACAGAGACATCTTGCAAACCTCTATAATTCTTTAATAACCCAAACCTCTGACAACTTTCTTCATCTCCAACAATAGAAACATTCAAATTGCGTCATATTCACAACCATCATCATAGTCATATTTGCCCGTTATCGTCATCAGCATCATCATCGGAATAACCATCTTAGTCATTATTGTAATAAACATCTAACAGCATCCTTCCTCCCTCCCTGTCCCGCTCATTTATTTGCACATTTGATTTAATTGTCTTCAACTCAAAGTCAATCAATTTCAATTTTCTATGCTATGCCATTCCTAGTCCATGTCTTGGGAGACATGGAGAGCTTTAATGGCATTTCTTCTTCTCCGAAATTGTTTTTCCATAGACTTCGATTCGATTTTTAGATATTGAAAGCTTTTTATTTATTTTTTGTATAATTGTTTGTTTAGCATCCTTCAGCCACCCATACATAGATAGATATCAATTGACAGGCAAAAAAACACAAAAAGGCTCTCTTCTTGGCCACCTACTATTAAATGGCTAATTAGAACAGTAGTATGTCCTGTGAAGCATACCAAAAAGGGCCACCCATTGGCACCACCAGGGCTCTAGGTGGTCCTTCATTCAAATGTGTGTTTGTGTGCAATTCTTCAATATTGAAAAGAGATGTATTGAATTGTAAATACTCTCTTCCATTGGTAACATATTGTATACTTTTGTTGTTGTTGCTTTTGTAGAACATAAAAACATTTATTGAATGTCTTCTTGTTTTGAAAATGAAGGAACTGTTCTTCAAAAACGTTTTAATTAAATTAAGTGTAGGAAATTGAAATGAACACAAGAAGACAATATGTTATGATGCTGGGTGGATGGTTGTAGTGGTGTTGGTGATGCTGGTTGAGGTTGAAGATGTTCTTTTGTGTTCTCAATGGGTATTTAAGTGCCTTAGTATGCAGGAATGGGTGATGTATACTTTTAGGCAAATGTATTTAAAAAACAAACAAACAAAACATATGTTTTTTAGTTGCGTGGAATAAAACAACAATTAAGGTCAATTGTAAAACATGAAGAACTCTTCCTTTGATATGAGTTCTCCTACATGTCTTCCATAGAGAGAAGACCTACTAAAGGTCTTTTATACGCTACCAAAGGCCTTCTGTAGATCAAGGAGCTTCTCAAGGTCTCCTATAGATGAAACACTAGCTATATGTTTTTACAGATCAAAGAAATACTAAAGGTCTCTAATAGATAGAAGACACACTTCTAAAGTCCTTCTTTATATATAAACTTTTTAAACGGGTTTTCTACATACTGCTAACGTGGTCTTCTGTCTCTATAGACAGAAGATCTCTTAGCGAGTGTTTCTATATATGGAAGTCTTCCTAAAGGGATATTCTATTAATAGAAGGCTTCATGAAGAGATCTTCCATAAACATAAGGTCTCCTTAAGGGGTCTTCTGTATACAGAAGACTTCCTTAAGGGGTTCTCTATACACGAAAATCTTTCTAAAATGGTCTTCTATAAATAGAAGGCCTCCTTAAGGGGGTTTCTATATACAGAAGACATTAAAAATGAGTCTTCTGTGCACAGAAGTCTTCTTGAAAGGACCTTCTCTATACATAAAAGTGTTCCTAAAGATGTCTTTTATAAATAGAGTATTTTTATATAGAGAAGGCCTTCTGAATGGGTTGTATGGACATAGGTGTCTGTATATAAGGCATCCTTAGATAGAGAACCTCCTAAAGGGGGCTTCTACAAAAATAAAAAATATCCTAAAGAGGTCTTCTATAGAAAAAAGACATGTTAAAGGGAAATTGTGCTTTTAGAATGTGTGTTCTATAGATGGAAGACCCCATCAAGTTGTCTTCTGTTAACAGAAGACCTTCTACAGGTATCTTCAACACCTCCGAAAAGGGTATTGTATAGATTGAAGGCATCCTAAAGATGTCTTCTATAGAAAGAAGGCCTCCTAAAGGGGTAATTCTATAAATAGAAAATAGCCTAAAGGGGTCTTTTATAGAAAGAATGCATCCTAAAGGGATGGGGTGCTTTTAGAAGGAAGACCTCACCTTCTATATCGGTTCTATACATAGAAGACATCCTAAAGAACACATAAGGCATCCTAAAGTGGCCTTCTGTATACAGAAGAGTTTTAAATAAAATCCCTTCTTACGGAGAATTCAATAAATTGAAGGCCTCCCATCGGGGTCTTCTCTGAATAAAAAGCCTCCTAATGGGATCTGCTATAAGTAGAAGGTCTTCTTAAGGAATTTTCTATAGACAGAAGACCTTCTAAAAAGATCCTCTTTAAAGGATATTCTATAGACAGAAGGCTCTCCAAAGGGGCCTTCTATATATAAGAGACCTCCTAAATTCTTCTTTACATAGAAACCTTTCAAATGGGGACTGTTATAAATATACGACTTGATAAGGAGTTCTGCAATAAAAATAAGGCCTCCTTAAGGAGTCTTCTATAAATATAAGCCCTCCTAAATAGTTTTTCTATAAAACGAAGTCTTCTTTAGGGAACTCCTATAGAGAGAAGACCTCCTAAACTGGTCCCCATACAAAGAAGAGTTCCTAAAATTTTTTTTCAAAAATCCTACGGAATCCTTAGGGATTATTCTACAGAGAGAAGGCTTCCTAAGGGGTCTCTCCATACAAATAAAACTTTCTAAGTAGTTCTCCAATAATTAGCAGGACTTCATAAGGGATCTTTTATTGATAGAATAACTCCTTTAGGGGTCCTTTATAAATAGAAGACTTTCTTAATGAGCCTTCTATAGACAGAACACATACTAAACAGGTCTTCCATAGACAGAAAAACTCCTAACGGAGTCTTCTATAGATAGAAAACCACGTAAAAGCGTCGTCAAGCGATAGAAGTCATACTAAAGGTAGTTCTAGACATAGAAGACTTCCAAAAAGTTAGAAGAAATCTTATTAAAATGGTCCTTTCAATATGAAAGGATCTAAGGCATCACCCTTTCAATATGGAAGGGTCTAAGGAAGCACCCTTTGAATATGAAAGGATCTAAGGAATCACCCTTTCAATATGGAAGGGTCTACGAAAGCACCCGTTCCATTGGAAAGGGTTTTAAGAAGAACTCTTTCCATTGGAAGGGGTATTAAGAAGCACATTTCCATTGGTTTTAAGAAGTCCCCATTTCATTGGACAATGTATTACCCCTTCATTGGAAACGATCTTAAGAAGCACACTTTCCGTCGGAGAGGGTCTTAGGAAGCACCCCTTCCGTTGGAAAGGGTTTTAGGAAGCATCCCTTCCGTTGGAAATGGTCTTAGGAAGCACCCCTTCCATTGAATAGGGTCTTAGGGGCACCCTTTCCGTTGAAAATGGTCTTAGGAAGCACACTTTCCGTTGAAAAGGGTCTTAGGAAGCACACTTTCCGTTGAAAAGGGTCTTAGGAAGCACCCTTTCCGTTTCCAAGGGACTTTGGAAAAGTTCTAAGGTAATACCCTTTCCCTTGGAAAGGGTCAAAGGAAGCACCCTTTAAATTGGAAAGGTTCAAAGGAAGCACCCTTTAAATTGGAAAGGGTCAAAGGAAGCACCCTTTAAATTGGAAAGGTTCAAAGGAAGCACCCTTTAAATTGGAAAGGGTCAAAGGAAGCACCCTTTAAATTGGAAAGGGTCTTAGGAAGCACCCTTTAAATTGGAAAGGGTCTTAGGAAGCACCCTTTAAATTGGAAAGGGTCTTAGGAAGCACCCTTTAAATTGGAAAGGGTCTTAGGAAGCACCCTTTAAATTGGAAAGGGTCTTAGGAAGCACCCTTTAAATTGGAAAGGGTCAAAGGAAGCACCCTTTAAATTGGAAAGGGTCAAAGGAAGCACCCTTTAAATTGGAAAGGGTCTTAGGAAGCACCCTTTAAATTGGAAAGGGTCTTAGGAAGCACCCTTTTAAATTGGAAAGGGTCTTAGGAAGCACCCTTTAAATTGGAAAGGGTCTTAGGAAGCACCCTTTAAATTGGAAAGGGTCTTAGGAAGCACCCTTTAAATTGGAAAGGGTCTTAGGAAGCAGCCTTTAAATTGGAAAGGGTCTTAGGAAGCACCCTTTAAATTGGAAAGGGTCTTAGGAAGCACCCTTTAAATTGGAAAGGGTCTTAGGAAGCACCCTTTAAATTGGAAAGGGTCTTAGGAAGCACCCTTTCCTTTGGAAAGGGTCTTAAGAAGCACCCTTACCATTGGAAAGGGTCTTAAAAAGCACCCTTTCCATTGGATAGATTCATAGGAAGCACCCTTTCTGGGAAAGGGTCTTAAAAAGCACCCTTTCCATTGGATAGATTCATAGGAAGCACCCTTTCTGGGAAAGGGTCTTAGGAAGCACCATTTCCGTTGGCATGGGTCTTAGGAAGCACCTTTTCCATTGGAAAGGGTCTTATGAAGCACCCTTTCCGTTGAAAGAGTCTTATGATGCACCCTTTCCGTTGTAAAGGGTCTTATGATGCACCCTTTCCGTTGTAAAGGGTCTTAGGAAGCACCCTTTCCGTTGAAAGAGTCTTATGATGCACCCTTTCCGTTGTAAAGGGTCTTATGATGCACCCTTTCCGTTGGAGAGGGTCTTAGGAAGCACCCTTTCCGTTGGAGAGGGTCTTAGGAAACACCCTTTCCGTTGAAAGAGTCTTATGATGCACCCTTTCCGTTGAAAGAGTCTTATGATGCACCCTTTCCGTTGGAAAGGGTCTTAGGAAGCACCCTTTCCGTTGGAGAGGGTCTTAGGAAGCACCCTTTCCGTTGAAAGAGTCTTATGATGCACCCTTTCCGTTGGAAAGGGTCTTAGGAAGCACCCTTTCCGTTGGAAAGTGTATTAAAAAGCACCCTTTCCATTGGAAAATGTCTTAGGAAGCACCCTTTGGGTTGGAAAGGATCTTAAGAAGCACCCTTTCAGTATGAAAGGGTTTAGGAAGCAATCTTTCAGTTGGAAAGGGTCTAAGGAAACACCCTTTCCATTGGAAAGGGTCTTAGGAAGCACCCTATCCGTTGGAAAGTGTCTCAAGAAGCACCTCCTAAGACCCTTTCCAACGGAAATTGTGCTTCCTAAGACCGTTTCCAGGGTGCCTCTTAAGAACCTGCTTCTTAAGACACTTTCCAATGGAAGGAATGGTGCTCAAGACCCTTTCCAATGGAAATAGTGCTTCCTAAGTCGCTTTCCAAGGGAAGGGTGCTTCTTAAGACCCTTTCCAACACAAAGGGTGTTTCCTAAGACCTTTGGAAAGGGTCTTATGAAGCACCCTTTCCATGGGAAAGGGTCTTAAAAAGCACCCTTTCCGTGGGAAAGGAGCTTAGGAAGCACCCTTTCCGTTGGAGAGGGTCTTAGGAAGCACCCTTTCCGTTGAAAGAGTCTTATGATGCACCCTTTCCGTTGTAAAGGGTCTTATGATGCACCCTTTCCGTTGTAAAGGGTCTTAGGAAGCAACCTTTCCGTTGAAAGAGTCTTATGATGCACCCTTTCCGTTGTAAAGGGTCTTATGATGCACCCTTTCCGTTGGAGAGGGTCTTAGGAAGCACCCTTTCCGTTGGAGAGGGTCTTAGGAAGCACCCTTTCCGTTGAAAGAGTCTTATGATGCACCCTTTCCGTTGGAAAGGTTCTTAGGAAGCACCCTTTCCGTTGAAGAGGGTCTTAGGAAGCACCCTTTCCGTTGAAAGAGTCTTATGATGCACCCTTTCCGTTGGAAAGGTTCTTAGGAAGCACCCTTTCCCTTGGAGAGGGTCTTAGGAAGCACCCTTTCCGTTGAAAGAGTCTTATGATGCACCCTTTCCGTTGGAAAGGGTCTTAGGAAGCACCCTTTCCGTTGGAAAGTGTATTAAAAAGCACCCTTTCCGTTGGAAAGTGTATTAAAAAGCACCCTTTCCATTGGAAAATTTCTTAGGAAGCACCCTTTGGGTTGGAAAGGATCTTAAGAAGCACCCTTTCAGTATGAAAGGGTTTAGGAAGCAATCTTTCAGTTGGAAAGGGTCTAAGGAAGCACCCTTTCCATTGGAAAGGGTCTTAGGAAGCACCCTATCCGTTGGAAAGTGTCTCAAGAAGCACCTCCTAAGACCCTTTCCAACGGAAATAGTGCTTCCTAAGACCGTTTCCAGGGTGCCTCTTAAGAACCTGCTTCTTAAGACACTTTCCAATGGAAGGAATGGTGCTCAAGACCCTTTCCAATGGGGAGGGTGCTTCCTATAAGGCTTTTCCAATGGAAATAGTGCTTCCGAAGTCGCTTTCCAATGGAAAGGATGCTTCCTATAAACCCTTTCCAATGGAAATAGTGCTTCCTAAGTCGCTTTCCAAGGGAAGGGTGCTTCTTAAGACCCTTTCCAACACAAAGGGTGTTTCCTAAGACCTTTTCCAATGGAAAGGGTGCTTCCTAAGACCTTTTCCAATGGAAAGGGTGCTTCCTAAGACCTTTTCCAATGGAAAGGGTGCTTCCTAAGACCTTTTCCAATGGAAAGGGTGCTTCCTAAGACCTTTTCCAATGGAAAGGGTGCTTCCTAAGACCTTTTCCAATGGAAAGGGTGCTTCCTAAGACCTTTTCCAATGGAAAGGTTGCTTCCTAAGACCTTTTCCAATGGAAAGGGTGCTTCCTAAGACCTTTTCCAATGGAAAGGGTGCTTCCTAAGACCTTTTCCAATGGAAAGGGTGCTTCCTAAGACCTTTTTCAATGGAAAGGGTGCATTTTAATACACTTTCCAATGGAAAGGATGCATTTTAATACACTTTCCAATGGAAAGGGTGCATTTTAATACACTTTCCAATGGAAAGGGTGCATTTTAATACACTTTCCAATGGAAAGGGTGCATTTTAATACACTTTCCAATGGAAAGGGTGCATTTTAATACACTTTCCAATGGAAAGGGTGCATTTTAATACACTTTCCAATGGAAAGGGTGCATTTTAATACACTTTCCAAAGGAAAGGGTGCATTTTAATACACTTTCCAATGGAAAGGGTGAATTTTAATACACTTTCCAATGGAAAGGGTGCATTTTAATACACTTTCCAATGGAAAGGGTGCATTTTAATACACTTTCCAATGGAAAGAGTGCATTTTAATACACTTTCCAATGGAAAGAGTGCATTTTAATACACTTTCCAATGGAAAGGGTGCATTTTAATACACTTTCCAATGGAAAGAGTGCATTTTAATACACTTTCCAATGAAAAGAGTGCATTTTAATACACTTTCCAATGGAAGGAGTGGTTCTTAAGACCCTTTCCAATGGAAAGGGTGCTTGATAATACCCTTTCCCACTGAAATGGTGCTTCCTAAGACCCTTTTCCACTGAAAGGGTGCTTCCTAAGACCTTTTCCAATGGAAGGAGTGGTTCTTAAGACCCTTTCCAATGGAAAGGGTGCTTCTTGAGAAACATTCCAACGCAAAGGGAGTTTCCTTAGACCATTTTCAACGGAAAAGGTGCTTTTTAGACACTTTCCAACGGTAAGGGTGTTTCCTAAGACCCTTTCCAATGGAAAGGGTGCTTCCTTAGACCCTTTCCAATGGAAAGGGTGCTTCCTAAGACCCTTTCATACTGAAAGGGTGCTTCCTAAGACCCTTTCATACTGAAAGGGTGCTTGCTAATACCCTTTCCCACCGAAATGGTGTTCCTAAGACCCTTTTCCACTGAAAGGGTGCTTGCTAATACCCTTTCCCACCGAAATGGTGCTTCCTAAGACCCTTTTCCACTGAAAGGGTGCTTCCTAAGACCTTTTCCAATGGAAGGAGTGGTTCTTAAGACCCTTTCCAATGGAAAGGGTGCTTCTTGAGAAACATTCCAACGCAAAGGGAGTTTCCTTAGACCCTTTTCAACGGAAAGGGTGCTTTTTAGACACTTTCCAACGGTAAGGGTGCTTCCTAAGACCCTTTCCAATGGAAAGGGTGCTTCCTTAGACCCTTTCCCACCGAAAGGGTGCTTCTTGAGAAACATTTCAACGCAAAGGGAGTTTCCTTAGACCATTTTCAACGGAAAAGGTGCTTTTTAGACACTTTCCAACGGTAAGGGTGTTTCCTAAGACCCTTTCCAATGGAAAGGGTGCTTCCTTAGACCCTTTCCAGTGGAAAGGGTGCTTCCTTAGACCCTTTTCCACTGAAAGGGTGCTTCCTTAGACCCTTTCCAATGGAAAGGGTGCTTCCTTAGACCCTTTTCCACTGAAAGGGTGCTTCCTAAGACCTTTTCCAATGGAAGGAGTGGTTCTTAAGACCCTTTCCAATGGAAGGAGTGGTTCTTAAGACCCTTTCCAATGGAAAGGGTGCTTCTTGAGAAACATTCCAACGCAAAGGGAGTTTCCTTAGACCATTTTCAACGGAAAATGTGCTTTTTAGACACTTTCCAACGGTAAGGGTGTTTCCTAAGACCCTTTCCAATGGAAAGGGTGCTTCCTTAGACACTTTCCAATGGAAAGGGTGCTTCCTTAGACCCTTTCCAATGGAAAGGGTGCTTCCTAAGACCCTTTCATACTGAAAGGGTGCTTCCTAAGACCCTTTCATACTGAAAGGGTGCTTGCTAATACCCTTTCCCACTGAAATGGTGCTTCCTAAGACTCTTTTCCACTGAAAGGGTGCCTCCTAAGACCTTTTCCAATGGAAGGAGTGGTTCTTAAGACCCTTTCCAATGGAAAGGGTGCTTCTTGAGAAACATTCCAACGCAAAGGGAGTTTCCTTAGACCCTTTTCAACGGAAAGGGTGCTTTTTAGACACTTTCCAACGGTAAGGGTGCTTCCTAAGTCCCTTTCCAATGGAAAGGGTGCTTCCTTAGACCCTTTCCAATGGAAAGGGTGCTTCCTTAGACCCTTTCCAATGGAAAGTGTGCTTCCTAAGACCCTTTCCAATGGAAGCAATGGTGCTTAAGACCCTTTCCAATGGAAAGGGTGCTTCTTAAGACACTTTCCAATGGAAGGAATGGTGCTTAAGACACTTTCCAATCGAAGGAATGGTGCTTAAGACAGTTTCCAATGGAAGGAATGGTGCTTAAGACACTTTCCAATGGAAGGAATGGTGCTTAAGACACTTTCCAATGGAAGGGTTTTAGGTCTTAGGAAGCACCCTTTCCGTTGGAAGGGGTCTTAGGAAGCACCCTTTCCTTTGGAAAGGTTCTGAAAAAGCACCATTTGCGTTGGAAAGGGCCTGGAGAAGCGCCCTTGTCATTGGAAAGCTTCTTCAGAAGCGCTTTTCGTTTGAAATGGTATTAAGTAAGAACTTTTCCGACGGCATGGGTTTTAAGAAGACCTCCTAAGGTTGAGTTCTATAAATAAACGGCTTACTAGAAATATGAGGCCTCCTTTGGGGGACATATTCTTTATCTGGCCCCTTAATGGAGTCTTCTAAGAGCCCCTAAAGAAGCCTTTTCTAATTGGAAGGGCTCCTAAAGTTATATTCTATGGCTAGAATCCATCATGAAATCTTTATTTATATAAAAAAACTGCATAAGTTCTTCTTTAGATACAAATCTTGTTAAGATAACAGACTGTATAAAGGATTCGTTTACTTTGAAGGCCTCCTAAAGGTCTTCCATGTCCAGAAGACCTCTTAGTGGGTTTTGTATATATGGAAGATCACATAAAATTCTTCTTTTGTAATAAAACCTCCAACGTCTTTTCCCAAATGCATCCCCATAAATTTCCACTGAAACATATGGCTAGCATTTAAATTTCAAAACGTGTCATGGCATGCTCTTTTGTTGTTAGGTACATACAATAAATATGGGCCACTAGGATACGTGTTTTGTTTTTATTTTCTGCTACTTCTTGTTCGCCTTCTTCACCTTACTTACCCCAAACATGTGGATACCAAACTGGAGGTGCTGCTGTTGTTTCCTGTCAACTTATTTGACGTGGACGTTCCCAAGCAAGAGCCCATAATCAACAGCAATGGTCGGTTGGTTGGTTCCTGTTTTCAAATGTTGTTGTTGGTGTTGGTGTTATTGTTGGGGTGTTGGTGATGGTTGTTTGTTGACAGAACCTAGCTTTTGCAGGAAACTGTTTTCACATTATGTAGCTGCAGGACACACATTGTTGACAGGATACAAGTCGTGCACAAACACACACGGGACGCGTATAAAACGGATATTAAACACCACAACAATTAATGTTTACAAATGTATGTAGTTTCAATTCAAATCATTTCTATTGTTTTTGTTTTGGATTTTTGTTGGTTTTGTTGCTTAACCTTGATAATGCTTAAAAAAACTTTCCAAACAACAACAACAATAACATCAAGTATCAACTTTACAACACTTTAGATTTATTTTTTTTTCTTCTGTTTTTTTTTTGCTTCACCCAACAAAATTCGTAACGAGCGAATAAACGAACACTTTGTCAATGAGAAACGACGAAACAAAAAAGAAAAGCTAAACACAACAACAACAAAAACCAAAATTCAAAAAGAAGTTCTTTCTCCCCGCTGAGAACCCCGCAATAGGTCAAGGATTTCAATTCAAAACAACAAAAATTTTTTGTTTTAAAGGCTTTAAGTCAACTTCGTTTGAAAAAAGAACTTTGGCCAGCCGACGACGTCACACACGCCGACCCACAACAAAGAATGTAAAATTTGCATTGACTTTCACTTTCACCAATGTTTCTTTTCTTTTTTTTTGATTCTATGGCAATTTATGTGTGTATATTTCTATTTTGTTGGCCAACATTTTGTTGTGGTTGTTGTTTTTGTTATTGTTCTTTTGGCCATCCTTTCAGGTTATTTACACATCCTTTTTGTTAGCATGAAATTTTATTTTACTGCTAATAATTATTTATTGCTCGAGGGATCCTTTCGTTTTTTGTTTAGAGGAGAATTCCGTTTTGGCAATGTTTTACACAATCATTGGTAATGCACACGAACACACTCGGGCACACACACAGAAGAACTCCTTTTGTTTCAAGTTACGTTTAACGAATTGACAATAAATGTTGCCGTAGTATAGCTTTTTCCGAGTATATGGTTTAGAGGTGGTGTATAGAGCACAGCGATAGTGAAACTATTCAAATGCAATTCAATTTTGCTGCACAGTATATGTCCGGATGTCTCCCATATTCTCTATTTGTTGTGCTCTCTTTCTTGACAAATGTCAAAAAAGTTGTTTTCAAATTACAGCTGATTGTCAAAAAGTTGTAAAGCTCCTCCCGTTCTTGACTTGCCAACTAATGTGAAATGGAAGTTTTTGAAAGCTTTTACTGAAACTAAGTGGACGGAAGCCTTGTCAACAAATAGCTTAAAGTTTCCTGGTAATAAAAGTTACTTGAAGTTCAGAGGGCTGAACTTGTTATCAACTTCAGTAAGAGCAGAATTTAAAAAGTTTTCATTGAAAGCTTTGGAGGTTGTTGACAAATATAAATGAAGAATATTTTCTAAAATTGCCGTTGAAGGTAAAAAGATATTTAAAAAATCCACGCTGATAGCTCTGAAGGCATAGCACAATTAACAAAGTAGTGGTATCACACCAGCTGTTCGAATATGAAATGTCAATTCCCTTTATAAAAAATATTTATACCGGTCTAAAATTTGGCATTCGTAATATTTTGTCCAAACTTAGTTTTAGTTCGAAGATGGGCCATATCGGTCCAGTCCTTCGGGTAGCTCTCACACAAAATTTCGGAAAAGTGCAGTTTAAGACCTTCTCTCCAATCCTTTTGATGTTTGTTGTAACAACTTTTATTCACTGCCCCCATTACTACGATACAAATTTTGTTCGGGGGCAAGTCCATACTTCCTCAGAAAATGGCCAGAAAGCTGTAAAAACCCGCACCATGTGTTGTGGATGAAGCGTGCGGTAACTCTTGAACGGATAAACCGATTCGATCCAAAATTTGGCAATCTTAATATTTTGTCCAAAGTTAAATCATGTTCTAAGATGGGCCTTATCGGTCTACTCCTTTGGGTACCTCTCCCACAATAGTTCAAAACTTTTCGCTAGAATGGTGCGCACGACAACTACTCTCGAAGGTGGTAACCGATTTAGTCTATACTTTGGACATCGTAATATTTCTACAAGACATAGATCAGGTTAGAATATGAACTCCTTCGGATACCTCCCACACCAATTTTCTGCAAAGTGCAGGTTAGGACCTCCTCTCGTATCGTTTTGATTTTTCTTGCAACAGGTTGTACTCAATGCCCCTATTACGATGGTACAAGTTTTTTCAGTTCCAAGTCCATACTTCTTAAGAAAATGAACCAAAAACTGTAAAAAACCCCTACGGTCAGCATGTGTAGTGGCTGGTGCGCACAACAACTTCCAAACCTACTACTGCGTTGACACTTTGCACATCGTAATATTTGATGAAATTCGATGATGGTGCTTATAGGTCCATTCCTTCCGGTACCTCCCCCACAAAAGTTCGAAAACATTCGCTAAAATGGTAAGCGCAATATCTCATAGAAGGAGCAAACGATTTGGTCCCAACTATGGATCTAGAAATATTTGGTCCAAAATTAGTTTATGTTCAAAAGTGGTCCCTATCGGCGTCCATTCCTTAGGCTATCACCCACACTAATGATCAACATTTTTGTTTAAGTGTTAAGGGTTAAGGGTCTGTGCGAGAATCCTATGGAAATTTTTACCGAAAGTTCTCTTAGTAGCCATGTTTATAGCGATATAATGTTTTTTGTGGCAAGCCCATGTTTCCTGATATAATTGTCCTGATATACTTTTTTACTTCTTTTAATATCCACGCTGATAAATCTGAAGGTAATTCATTATTATACCCTCAGCATTTATGCTAACGACGGTATAATGGTTTTAGACCCCAAGTATGTTTGGACGAAATGTGTTTCAGACAATTTGGAGTTGGTTTAACCATGTCCGTCCGTCTGTCGGTCTGGCTGGTGCGCACGATAACTCTCGAACGGATCAACCGATTCGGTCCAAAATTTGACTTTCTTAATATTTTGTCTAAACTTAGTTTAAGTTCGAAGATGGGTTATATCGGTCCATTCCTTCCGATACCTCCCCCACAAAAGATCGAAAATGTTCGGAAAATTTGTGCGCACGATATCATATCGCATATCGTAAAACTTCTACCAGACTTAGATGAGGTTCCAATATAGACTCAATCGGTCCACTCCTTCGGGTACCTTCCACACAAAATTTCGGATAAGTTCCGATTAGGACGCGCTCTTGAATCGCTTTGCTTTTTGTTGCAACAACTTGTATTCATTGCCCCCCATACGACGGTACAAGCTTCATAAGGGGCAAGTCCATACTTCCTGCGAAAATAGTCTGAAAGATGCAAAAAGCCCCTATGACAGGTACCTTCCCCACAAAAGTTCAAAAATGTTCGGAAAAATTTTTCGTACGGTAACACTTGAAGGGAGTGGCCGAATTGGTCCATACTTTACACATCCTAATATATCTACCAGATATAGATCAGGTTCAAATATGGACTATATTTTTCTACTCCATCCGGTACCTCCCACACAAAATTTCGGATAAGTTCACTTTAAGACCTGATATCGAATCACTTTGATTTTTGTTGAAGCAACTTGCATTCGCTGCCTCAATTACGATGGTAAAAGTTTTTTTCAGGGGCAAGTCCATACTTCTTGAGCAAACAGCCCGAAGGGTGTAAAAACCCCATAGGCACCATATGCAGTGGCTGGAGATCCACTTCCATAATGGTCAATGTCGATCCATTCCGTTTAGTATCTCCTCCGCAAAACTTTTGATCTTTAATACTAATCAACATTTTTGTCGGTTCAAACGCCCAAAATTTTTAAAACCCCCTAAATACATACGTTTTTTGGGAAAAAAATTGTTTCAATATACACAGGCTGAGGGTATATCTCTGTCGGCAAAGCCGACTGATACTTTTTTACTTGTTGATGTATATATTTTATGACCACTTCGAACTTCAAATGTTAAATAACAGGTGGTTCGGGCCAAAAATGTAGCTAAACTCCTCAAAATACCGAAAATTGGGAGGTACCGTTATATGGAGGACTGTACCAAAACGTGGGCCTATCTTGATAATAAATAAATAAATAAATTCCTTAAAAAACCTTAAATCGTGTGGTACGGTTATATGGGGACTATAACATCTTCGATCTTGACCTGCCTATAGAAACCAGACACTCGGGTGCAAACTTTTAGCGTTCTAATTTAATTATTGCGTACGCTAGAGTGATTAGAATTTTATTCGAGGTGCTGCAAACAGAAAAACCAACTTAATGTACCCTCCATACTATGGTGGAAGCTATAATTAGGTCAAAATATTGAAGGGTGTGGCCGTGGTGGCATCCGGATTTGAAAATAACTCGTCAATTTGAGTAAAGCTAGGGTCACATTAGGCAAATATTTGCTCTAGCGACAAGTAGTGTGCGCTTACTGAGAGCAAATAATGCATTGAAATTTATGCTCACTTACTCTCAGTAAACACACACTCCCTGTCGCTGGAGCAAATATTTGCCTAGTGTGACCCTAGCTTAAGAAACAGAAAGAAATTCGGGGAAACATCCAACTTTTTTCATTTTGTTGAACAGTGTAATTGTTCCACCAACATCCCAGAGGGCACAAGGGAGACTTCTCTCATATCAATTAGTGCACTCCGATTCATATTAGCTCAATGATATGGGACCTATTGTTTATGGCTGAGTTTGAACGACGTGTAATACTCAGGAGGTGTATTTTGCCACCGTTGAAAATTTGAAGTAGCCTGGCCGGGGAATCGAACACACGACCTTTAGCGTGCAAGGCGGGTGTGCATACCACAAATTACAAATTACTGTTTTGCGTTTTGTTTAAAAAATTGTGCTTTTTAGTAAATTAAATGCCCAATATATTTTATAATTGGAAATTTTATAATTGAATCAAAAAGGTGAATGGAAATATTTTATTGGACAAGGAAAAAATCGTATTTAATATTGGTAATTGTATCCATACATTTTTCATATACATACTTACATATGTATATTTGAAATATGGTACATCAATATTTCTTTTTACATTATATAATCATTTGATTCCAGATGCCGATTTACCGCTGATGATTTCAACATTGACGGAAAATGTGTTTTATTTCACAACTAAGAAGAACCGTTCAACGATGTTTCTATATAATTTTTATACCCTTAGCCTTTTGGCTAAAGAGGGTATATACACTTTGATACGACCAAAAATGTGCCTCATCGAAATAATGGTTTTAGACCCCAAGTATGTTTGTACGATATCCGGTTCAAATTTTGGGTATCGAAATATTTTGTCCAGATTTGATTTAAGTTCGAAGATGGACCATATAGGTCCACTTCTTCAGGTACCTCCCCTACAAATGTTAAAAAATTGTCGCAAACTTGTGGGCACGATAACTCTCGAAGGGAGAAACCGAATTGAACCCAACTTTGCATATGATAATACTACCTCTAGGCATACATCAGGTTCGAATATGGATTATATCGGTCCACTCCTTCAGGTACCTCCCACACAAAATTTTAAATAAGTGCAAAATTTTAAATAAACTTATCAACCAAATTGGTTGAATTTTGAGATGCGGGGTTTACACTTTACAAAAAACTTTTCCGATAAAAATTATGGACATAGGTCCACGTTTTGATATATACATATGTTTCACGCCCAAATACGCCGAAATTTTGAATTGAGGGTTCCCAATGGTTCCACGTTTTGATATAGCTCCAATGGAACGGTAACGCCCGATTTCCGGTATTTTCATGGTTTTAGCCACATTAAACAACCAA
Organism: Musca autumnalis; assembly: GCF_047663935.1. Classification (NCBI taxonomy): domain Eukaryota; kingdom Metazoa; phylum Arthropoda; class Insecta; order Diptera; family Muscidae; genus Musca; species Musca autumnalis. The sequence goes on from NW_027411755.1 coordinate 27,828,137, forward strand.
TGTAGCTGATATTTGGTATTTAGTCTTCGCCAGGTCTTGCGAAATATTTTTACAGAGAATTGTTGGTATTGGTTCACGTTTTGATATAACCCCCGTGGAACGGTACCGCCCAATTGTCGGGTTTTTATACCATCAGCATTTATGCTAACGAGGGTATATACATTTTCATACCGGCAAAATATGCCTCATCGAAATAATGGTTTTAGACCCCAAGTGTGTTTGGAGGAAATGTGTTTCAGACAATTTGGAGTCGATTGAGCAATGTCGGTCCGTCTGTCTGGCTGGCTGGAGCGCACGAACGGATAAACCGATTCGGTTGAAATTTTGGCTTTCGTAATATTTTACCCAAACTTAGTTTAAGTTCGAAGATGGGCTATATCGGTCCACTCCTTCCGGTACCTCCCCCACAAAAGTTCGAAAATGTTCGAAAAATTTGTGCGTACGATAACTCTTGAAGGGAGTAACCGATTTGGACCATACTTTGTCCATCGTGAAATGTGTACCAGACTTAGATAAGGTTTCAATACTCAATCGGTCCACTCCTTCGGGTACCTCCCACACCAAATTTCAGAAAAGTTCAGTTTAGGACCATCTCTCGAATCGCTTTGATTTTTATACCCTCAGCCTTTAGGCTAAAGAGGGTATATACACATTGATACGATGAAAATGTGCCTCATCAAAATAATAGTTTAAGACCTCAAGTATGTTTGGACGAAATGTGTTTCAGACAATTTGGAGTCGATCTAGCCATGTCCGTCCGTCTGTCTGTCTGTCCTGCTGGCTGGAGAGCACGATAACTATCGAACGGATGAACCGATTCGGTTAAAATTTTAGCTTTCGTAATATTTTGCCCAAACTTAGTTTTAGTTCGAAGATGGGCTATATCGGTCCACTCCTTCCGGTACCTCCCCCACAAAAGTTCAAAAATGTTCGGAAAAAATTTTCGTACGGTAACTCTTGAAGGGAGTGGCCGAGATGGTCCGTACTTTACACATCCTAATATATCTACCAGATACAGATCAGGTTTAAATATGGACTATATCTGTCCACTCCATCCGGTACCTCACACTCAAAATTTCTGATAAGTTCTCTGTAAGACCTGCTATCGAATCACTTTGATTTTTGTTGAAGAAAATTGCATTCGCTGCCTCAATTTCGATGGTAAAAGGTTTTTCAGTGGCAAGTCCATACTTCTTGAGCAAACAGCCCTAAGGGTGTTAAAACTTCCTATGGCATAATATGTTGTGGCTGGAGATCCATTCTTTTTAGTATCTCCTCCGCAAAACTTTTGATATTTTATCCTAATCAACATTTTTGTGGGTTCAAACGCCCAAAATTTTTAAACCCCCCTAAATACATATGTTTTTTGGGAGAAAATTGTTTCAACATACACAGGCTGAGGGTATATCTCTGTCGGCAAAGCCGACTGATCCTTTTTTACTTGTGGTTTTAGCAACTTGTATTCACTGCCCTCCATACGACGGTACAAGTTTCATCAGGGGCAAATTCTTACTTCCTGAGAAAATAGCCTGAAAGTTGCAGAAACCCCCTATGACACCGTGTGAGGTGGTTGGAGCGTCCAAAATTTTAAAAATCCCCTAAATACATACGTATTTTGGGAAAAAAATTGTTTCAATATACACAGGCTGAGGGTATATCTCTGTCGGCAAAGCCGACTGATACTTTTTTACTTGTTTCTTTTAAAAAGTGTGACTTTTTATAAATTATTTCATTCAGTTTTTCTTTTATTAAATTCTGTTATGTATTTCTTTGGGATTTTTTATGTACCTATGTGTCTGTTGTTGCTTTTGTGTTTGTTATTTCTAAACATTTCATATGTTAGAGATAGCCAGTTATCGCTTACTGAGAGCAAGTGAGCATACATTTCAATGTGTTTTACATTGAAATTTACGCTCCCTTGCTCTCAGTAAGCGCCAACTGGTGCATGTGTTTGTTTTTTTTTTGTCGCTTTTGGGTTTGTATTTGTTTGCATCCAAACATATAATTTGTTTGCACCCAAACATATAATTGTTTGCAGGACCCAAACATTTGTTATGTTTGGGACTGATTGCAAACAAATATATGTTTGCTGCAAAATATTTTTGGGACCTATGTTAGAGAGATCGTTAACATCATTTTATATCTATCCGTAGATGCTAAAATATTTGCTATATTTATTTTTATTTTCGCGGAAAATCAAAAGATAATGAAGAAATCTTGGAGTACATTTATTTATTCTAACTCAGAGTCCATAAAAATCTCTAAAAAAAATAAATTCAAAATACGTACAGAATCTAGACAACGCGTAGAAAAATGTGAGACAAAAACAAGTAAGAAAAGCGTTAAGTTCGGCCGGGCCGAACTTTTTTTACCCTCCACCACAAATTTAAGCCATTTCGGTGGATTAATGTGGCCACAACCTTCAAAATACCGAAATTCGGAAGGGACCGTTCTATGGGAGCTATATGATGGCGTGGACCTATACCTAAAAATTTCTGGGGGAAAGTTTTATAAGCCTAAAGAAGACTAAATACCAAATTTCAGCCATCTCGGTGTGATAATGAGGCTGAAACCTTCAAAATATCGAAAATCGGGAGATATCGTATTATGAGGGCTATATCAACACGTGGACCTATATAAATATTGTATGGTAGAAATGTTTCTTAGCCTCTGGAAACACAAATACAAAGTTACAACCGATTCTTTGGTCAAACGGGTCTGATACATTCAAAATATATTAAAATGACGCGTACTTTATATGGTGCCTTATATGGGGGCTATACCAAAACTTGGACCTATATAACCCAACTTTGGTAGGAATGTTTTTTGGCCTCTGGAGACACAAAATACCAAATTACAACCAATTCTGTGGTCAAATGGGTCTAATACATTCAAAGTATATTAAAATGACGCGTACTTTATATGGGACCTTATATGGGGGCTATAACAAGACGTGGACCTATATAACCCAACTTTGGTAGGAATGTTTTTTGGCCTCTGGAGACACAAAGTACCAAATTACAACCAATTCGGTGGTAAAATGGGACAAATATCTTAAAAATTCCTTAAAACGACGACGCGTCACGCGTCATTTTGTATGGGGGCTATACGAAAGCGTGGACCTACATAGCCCGCTTTCAATACCAAAAGTCCTACGTACATATAATATATTTTCCAAAAGTTTCATCAACCTACGTCAATCCGTTCGGACGCTAGAGTGATTTCCACAGACGGACAGACGGACAGACGGACGGACATGGCTATATCGATGTAGAATTGCACGCTGATCAAGAATATATATACTTTGTGGGGTCTACTATGATTATTTCGAGTAGTTACAAACGTAGTGACAAACTTAATATACCCCCATCCTATGGTGGAGGGTATAATTATGAAGATTGGGTTTCTAACTTGCATATTACAATAACAACAAAAGACGATAACTTCTTGTTGGAAATTATTTCAAAAATATATTTTTTTTTAATTATAATACGAAAAATTGGAGAACAACTTTTGGGAGTCATTCTACTATTTCGCTAAATTTCCATATAGAACCTGAAGTATTTTGCTAAAATAGTTTACCATCGTGAAAATATATTCGCTTACTGTGATATATATAGCAATAAGCAATAAGAAGTAGAGATTAATAATGAAATTACAACCAAAGAAGAGAAACAAAAGTTAAAAACGTGTAATTCGCGAATACTTTAAAATCAGTTGAGGCGCATGCGGATAAAGCGAATGCATCTCTATCAATATGTCTGCGTTTATCTATGTTTCATTCAGCGGTCAAAATGTGCCGTCAATTGCATTACACCATTCAAAAAATCTTCAAATAGGTAAAAATTTCTCGATGTCCAGATGCTTGTAAGACGAATCCGATTTCAGTGACCGCCTGACAAAAATACGTCAATATAAAAAATTTTATTAATTTTCTCGTTTAGAGTTAAGCTTAATGATCTGAAATTATTTGCAAGTGAAAAAGGAAAGCCATGGACTCGAACCCACATAGTCACCAAATTACGTTACCTGGTTTCATTGGTGGTAAAGCAAATCTTCGGACGTATCGACTATGTAATGGCTTCTCTGTCCTAGAACTTATCGTTTTTCAAATGCAAATGTGTTTTTATACATTAACGGATATTTGGCCGTTTTGAAATGTATTTTCTTCACAACAACCGCTTTTTGCGATGCCTTTGAAGTTATGAGTTTTGGCTTAGAACGCTAACACGCCGTGACAACATTTTTTTGATATGTTTTCAAGGACGTGGGTTCAAATCCCAGCCGGGCTCAGCCTATTTTTTATTTTTTGAAATTTTGCCTGTTAGGGCGAAGATCATTTTTTTTTAATGATTTTATTAATTTTCTCGTTTAGAGTTAAGCTTAATGATCTGAAATTATTTGCAAGTGAAAAAGGAAAGCCATGGACTCGAACCCACATAGTCACCAAATTACGTTACCTGGTTTCATTGGTGGTAAAGCAAATCTTCGGACGTATCGACTATGTAATGGCTTCTCTGTCCTAGAACTTATCGTTTTTCAAATGCAAATGTGTTTTTATACATTAACGGATATTTGGCCGTTTTGAAATGTATTTTCTTCACAACAACCGCTTTTTGCGATGCCTTTGAAGTTATGAGTTTTGGCTTTGAACGCTAACACGCCGTGACAACATTTTTTTGATATGTTTTCAAGGACGTGGGTTCAAATCCCAGCCGGGCTCAGCCTATTTTTTATTTTTTGAAATTTTGCCTGTTAGGGCGAAGATCATTTTTTTTAATGATTTTATTAATTTTCTCGTTTAGAGTTAAGCTTAATGATCTGAAATTATTTGCAAGTGAAAAAGGAAAGCCATGGACTCGAACCCACATAGTCACCAAATTACGTTACCTGGTTTCATTGGTGGTAAAGCAAATCTTCGGACGTATCGACTATGTAATGGCTTCTCTGTCCTAGAACTTATCGTTTTTCAAATGCAAATGTGTTTTTATACATAAAAAATTTTAAACAGATTTGTAAAGAACCGCAGATGTGTCATCATATTCTATTTTGGGTTAAATGCGAATATTACTCGTGAATCTCTTTCGTTTATGACACACCTTCGTGTGTCAAATAATATAATCTCGTATAGATTCCATTTATGTTCAATGCGCGGAATTGTCAAAATATATTATTTTCAGATTTTCCCATATTCAAGGTATCTATATCCGCCGTTTTATTGAATGGATTCGAACGCGGAAGGACCCATTAGATCCGGCGCGTAAAAAAATCACGCGGTGTTCAAAGGTACCAGTGCTACAGTTGCAATTTTTTAAGTCAAAAAATAGTTTTTTTTTTTTTTAAGAAAAGTTCCGTATCAAATGTTCGACTTTGGACTCCTATTACCAGGAAGCTGTACAGAGCGCACTCATGGGATATAGATCAAACGACGTTGAATCACTACTTCTACAATCCTACATATAGTTTGGATCATTATCTGTTTGCGCCCTCTAATTATAAAAAAAGATTAAAAAAACGCCGAAATCAAAACTTCAAAATGTCAGCATCGATTTTAGGGGGATGTAGTGTATACATCGAAAAATCATACATTAGAACCATGTTGCCCAAGGGATATTCTTTAATTCTTTCTTTGAGCACAGGTCTGAATTTGGCGTGGTTTGGCCAGAAATCAAGAAAGAATACATGAAATGTTTCTAATTCAACACATTTTTACCCATTTTTGTGTATTGCCACCAACAGAGCTGCCACGTTAATTATTTTTTATGACCCATGTTATGAGATCGTTGCTAAAACACTTTAATCAACAGAAATATATTCATATTGCATAAAATATATTTATAGTTCGCGATTTATTAAATGGTAAACCTCAACTTCAACGATTGTAAAACTTTTTGGAATATTAGCATATTTTTTTGAAAAATTTTCACTATTTTTTTAATGGCAGAACAATATAAGGAAACATGGCAGAACAATATAAGGAAACAGCAATACCCAGCTGACCTAATTGGGCTGTAACGTTAGTGTCAAATTTCATATGACATTTAATATATTTATGTATTTATATTTTCGATACACAAAAAATATATATTCCTAATACATATTTTTTGAGGATAAAATATATCATTCCGAAAAAAAGTATTTCCCATAAAGACATCTTCATATCAATGACATGTGACCTCCTCCAAGTCCGAACGACGTGCCGCACACTAGGTTAGGTAAGGGGATGTGCAGCCACTAATTGTGACTGCGTCACTCGGAGACCTTCCGGTCCATTGTGATCATCCAGTAGAAAAGAGCTGCAGGAAAAGAGGAGGTGGAAAAAGGGAGGATAGGGGAAAAATAAAAAGAGAAAGTTGTTAGCGCAGTGAAAGAACGAATAGATTACAAGAATGTTTAAGAGTGGAGTAATAGTTTTAGAGTAGGAGAAAAAAATTATTTTTAATGGTAGGCAGAATAGTTGAGTTTATTTACGCGTTCAGGTTGCGCTGTCCCAGCCACTTCAGATTTTTGATGATGTTGTAGATCACAGCAGGTTCCACAGTTGAGTAGAAAGTTAGACACGGTGGAAAGTGAGCACCTACTAACCTATGCCGTCTACCAGCCATTGCTGGACAACGACACAGGATGTGCTCGATCGTCTCTAACTCCTCCTCGTCCTCACAGAGTCTGCAGTAGTCAGTAACATCCTCATCCCATTTGTTGATATGGGCCCTGATGTAGCAGTGTCCAGTAATGACTCCCGTCGTTACTCTAACTTCAGCTTTACTCAGGTTCAGCAGAGAGTTCGTTCTTTTGACTGACAGAGACGGCCATATGGATCTTGCCACAATGCATCTAGGTTCATTATGCCACAATTCACTGGCTCTTTCGTAAGAGAACGTTTTAATATTTTGAAAGAAATGACAAATGGGTGGTTTGATAGAGTCAGCGATAGCTAGGTCTGTGGACTGCGATCCTCGCCTAGCTAATTCGTCTGCTCTTTCATTACCCAGATAGTCGCGGTGTCCTGGTACCCAGCATAGCCGGAAGCCGTTAATTAGCGTTCCCAAGGCTGATCTACACTTAAGGACGACATTGGATTTGATGTTACAGGATTTGATGGCTTTAAGAGCCGCTTGGCTATCCACAAAGATAGTCACCGGTTCAAAGATTTCTGCATCCAAACTTTTTATCAATTCCGCTGCCTTCCAAATCGCGAAGATTTCAGCCTGGAAGACACTACAGTTGCTGTCTAGCCTGTAGGTGTACTCAAGAGATAGCCTTTCACAGTAGACGCCAGCCCCGGTACCTTCCTCCATCTTGGAACCGTATGTATAGAAAGCCAGACCGTCCAGAGGGGGGTTACTGCGGTTCCAGTCATCTCTACTAGGTATAACGACGTCTATATCGTCAAATCTCAGGACTGGTGATATATAGTCGCTCAGTTTTCCGCGTTGGTTCACATTTATGCCTGATTCATTCAGGATACAACTATGCCCATAGGCACAACTGCGCCAGAGATCCTGTTCATGCAGCCGTAGGGCACTGCGAGTTGTCTGACACTTAATGCTGAGACTCAACGGTTTTAAGTTCAGCATTGCGTTCAGAGCAGCCTGTGGTGTGCTCCTTGTGGCTCCAGTTATGAGGATCGCGGCTGCTCTTTGTACCTTGTCGAGCCTACCGGATGTCGATTTTTGGCGCAGTGAGTGCCACCAAACAAGAGAACCATAGGATAAAATGGGTCTAACCACGGTGTTATACAACCAGTGTATAATCGATGGGCTTAGGCCCCAAATTTTCCCAATGAATTCTTACATGAATAAAGTGCAGTCAATCCTTTCTTCGCCCTTTCCTCAGCATTCCTGTTCCATCGCAATTGACAGTCCAGGATAGTGCCGAGGTACTTTGCCTCGGGCGAGAGCTGAAGCTGCACTCCATCCAGTGTTGGTGGTACAAATACGCCGAGCTTACGCTTTCTCGTGAACATTACCAGTTCTGTCTTGGTTGGGTTTACTCCAATGCCATTGGCCTTAGCCCAGCGCGACAGCGTCGATAATGCTCCTTGCATAAGCTCCGAGATGGTTGACAGAAACTTACCGGAAATCAGTAGTACAACGTCGTCCGCATAGGCGACAACTTTTATACCTTGATTGTCCAGGTCCGTCAAAATATTGTTTATAACAAGTAGCCACAGTAGCGGTGAGAGCACCCCTCCTTGGGGGGTGCCTCTAGTTACTGTTTTCCTAATTTTTGTCTCCCCAATGCTGGAGTTTTTTATTCTGCTTTCTAGCATATTATTTATCCAGCAAGTTAGAGGTTCAGGTGTGTTAACTTTCTTAAGTGAGAGTTTTATGGACTCAAGTTCTACGTTGTTAAAGGCTCCTTCTATGTCCAGAAAGGCAGCCAAGGTAAAGTTTGAGTTTTCCATATTCCTCTCAATGAAGCCAACCACCTCATGCAAGGCAGACTCCACAGATTTGCCTTTAATATAGGCGTGTTGTGAGCTGCTTATAGAGGCGGTGTCTACATGGCTCCTTATCTCCAGATCGATCAGTCTCTCGAGAGTCTTAAGGAGAAAGGATGATAAACTAATGGGTCTGTAGTCCTTTGGTGCAGAGTGACTAAGTTTTCCCGCTTTGGGAATGTAAGTAACTTTTACCTCTTTCCACAGACCCGGTACATATAAGAGAGTCAAACACGCCCTATAGATCTCCTCCAGGATTTGATATAAAAGCGGAGCTGCAAATTGAAGCATCGCCGGCGTTATACCATCCGGTCCAGGTGACTTATATGGCTTGAAAGTGTTGACAGTCCATTTAATCTTATTTCTGTTAACCACCTTATCAATGAGATCCAAATCCCTAGGCTCTTGAATTTGGAGGTCGTCACATTCATTATTGACGGTGTCCGCATCCTTACAGCCTGGGAAGTGGGTCTCTGCCAGGAGGTTAAGAGTCTCGGTAGCAGAGTCAGTCCACGTACCATCTTGCTTCTTGATACTTCCAATGGATTTAGGGTCCTTGGAAAGTATCCTACGAAACCTAGCTGCATCGTTGACTCCTTCTACTGACTCACAGAAATTCACCCAAGATTTTTTCTTAGCTCGCTTGATCTCACTCTTGTATTTATTGAAACTCACCTTGTAGGAGTCCCAATCAATGTCGAGTTTAGTCTCATGAGCCCTGTTATACAGTCGCCTGGTAGTTTTTCTAAGCTCGCCAAGTTCCTTATTCCACCACACTGGCTGAGATTTCTTCCCAGGATAGGTTAGTGGACAGGATTCCTTATGGCAACGGAGAAGAACGTCTGTAAGATTTTTTACGGTCCCATTAAGATCCTCAGCTGTTTCCACATTAATGTTAAGATCCAGTTGAGAACTCGTAATTTTCGTGTACTTATCCCAGTTTGTTCTTCGCGGGTTCCTATAAGGCATTTGGCGACCCCCGTCCAAAATGACATCAAAGGATATCTTCATATGATCCGAGAAGGAACATTCTTTAGATACCCTCCAATTACATAGGACGGAGTCATCTAGATTAGAGAGGGTAAGGTCGATGACCTCCTCCATATCCCTAATTTTAAAGGTTGGATTCATTACCCCTGTTACATATTCGTAAATTATATGATAAAATAAAGTCGAATATAGACTCACCCCTTTTGTTGGTGTCCTTGCTGCCCCATTGGAAATGGTGAGCGTTTGCGTCGCATCCCAGGATCACGTTATAGGTACCCATCATGTCACCGAGCAACCGTCGGACATCCAAGTTTGGTGGGTCTGGGGCCTCAAAAGGCATGTATACGGATGTCCATCCCCGTACCATGCTCCAGCCTAACCGTGCACATGTCACCGTTGCTGTAATTAGATAAAAAGATTAGATTTAAGCTCTTTTTACCTACTATACAAGTCCTCACCTTGTCCCCCTCGGACGCGGCGAAGATGTCGAAATTGGCATTGCTTAGTCCAGAAACCTTATTTTTATAGATATAAGGCTCCTGGACTAAGACAATGTCTACTTCAGAGGTCGTGAGGGACAAGAGTAATTCAGCGGCGGCGGCTTTGCAATGATGCAGATTGATCTGCAAAATACGCAGCCTTTGCCGCTTCCCTACCCTTACTGAGTTTCGTGGGGTGGACTCAGTCGAAACCGAACCCATCCTGAACCGAAATTCAGTTTTCCCTCACGTTCTCTAAGATATAACTCCCCAGGGGGGTCTACCGCCACTCTTGCAACCAAACCACCATCCTCGTTACAGGGTGCTAGACTTATTACAGTCCAGCCCGATGTAGTGAGGTTGGGATTTTGCAATCTAAGCATCTTCAGCAGGAGCTCCTTATCCACAGTAGGTGGGGGAATCCACGCTGAACGAACCTTCCTGGATGGAATATCAGTTAGGGGGACCGCCGCAAGATCAGCTCCTTCCCACAGAGCGCCAAAGCCCTCAACTGTCCGAACAAGAAAGTCTCGTGACTTCTTGTTCAGACAGTTAATAACTTTGACACCCTTTCGTAAAAAGCGCTGCCAAATTGTCGGTCTTTCTGATCTTCCGGTCCAGAAACTATGGCAGAACGAAGACCAATTTCAAAAAGCAACCAGTGACTGTCGCTGATTCTACCGTTCGGGTCAGCTCTGTCGATAATTGCCAAATGAAGGTCTTTATCATCTGCCACTGTAACTGGTCTACTGTATGGCTTCTTGCGTCCTTGACCGCGCGCCTTGGGGTTAACTTTTCCAGAGGAGGTGGATGCCTTCTCTGTACTCGGTTGCTTCCCCTTGGTTGTACGCTCAACAGCCGCCGCATACGAGGTTGATGGTTCAACCAGCTGAGAAGTCATCGTCTTCTTTGGTGAAGGCTGTGAACCCTCGGAGGAACGAACGCGCTACACAGATATATTCTGCGGGGCATTGTTCGTTCCTCCAGAAGACGATGTTTCCTTAGATGGTCTAACCATCTTCCTATTGAGACCAGCATTTCCAGCCGCTTCACCCTTGCCTTTCGGAGCAGAATCGGGCTTTGAGGCAGAGTCCTTCACCGGTCGGTCAACCATAGTGGTGCCTGTAGGTTTGGGGGTGCACTCAATAGCCTTTTCCTTTACCTGTCGGTTCGGGTTAAGCTTCTGAATAGGTTTCGGCGTAGCACATTTGCCAGAGGCAGTAGGCTTAGCCGGCTCCACTACTTTATCCGGGAGGAAGATCCGTTCAACCTGGAGCTCGCGATGAAATTCATGCGGGTAAGTTCTCTCGTACTTCCTTATGAATTTCAGCTTACCCCTGATGAGGTGGACCTCCTTCGCCGAATGCAAGTTCGCATCTCTCCCTACGAACTTGCGAAGATAGGATACAGCACGTTTGTAGTGCTTCGCATCCGATGCTTCTCGTGCAGATGCAACTTTCGAGTCGCTGCCCGTTGTCGGGGTCTCGTTAGATTCCCCGTCTTCGGACATCATTTCTGTTGCAGTCTGCCTTTGAAGACAATTGTCGGCAGGTGCCGACACAGGACCAGTCGGAATCGTACCTGCATCCGGTTGGGTATCAGGGTTCGCACTCCCTTTGTTAGAGTCACAACAACCTTCCTGTGTAGACTTGGCCGGGATCACCGTGGTTTCCAGCTCATCATCAGTCAGGGTTAGATTGTGTAACAATTACTCCGGGAGTGTGTCCTCACAATGCTCATCCGGTACAAGCCTATCCAGCTGGTTGAGGAGTTCCCTACTTTGCCTCTCTAAACTGTTTGCGGTCCTGTCTGCCGTAGACTGGCTTTCACCAGCCCTGACTAAATCATGTTCCTTTTGAATTGCCGGGTCGTCATCTAATTTGGGGGTTGGAATTGATGCACTTGTAGCAGGTACAGCTGTAGGTGCCAAGGCATCCACACCTAGAACAGCCGGATCACAATCACTTGATCTCGACGACACATGGCTTGTGGTCACACCAACGCTTGCCGCCGGTACTGGGTTATTAACTCCCTGCACCGTAACTTTATTTCTCCTATTCTTTCTACCCATTTTAGTTAATTTATTTAAGGGAACTACGTCGATCCAATTTTTGGTCCACGGGGGGTCCGAGGACCCCCAGGGTCTCCACAATGTGCGGGGTCGGGTCCGGCTTTGGTTGCCCAAGGACGGCTCCGACTCTACACAATGCAGTGACCCCCTTCCCATCCGCCAGCCGGGAAGACGCGCCTGGTAGGATAATGGCAAACTCCACACTAAAACACCGCTTATAGAGACGTTAAAACATTTGTTAATATGTGTGATATAACGGTACCTCCCGATTTAAGGTATTTTGGGTATATTAGCTAAAATTTTCACCGACATTTGAGGTTCTTAGTGGTCCCGAAACTTCTCCACCAAAAATCGTTATCATAGGTTCATGTTTGGGTATAGCCCCCATTTAACATACCCCCAACTTTCGGTATTTTGAGGACTTTAGATAAAATTTTTAACCGAAATAACTGCAATTTTACATTTGAGGCTTTTTTAACGGTCGCCACACTTGTCTACTAAAAATTGTCCTCATAGGTCCATTAGATACATTTTGTGATAAAAATTCGGCATTTGGGGTATCCGTGGTCGAACAATTTTTGCACCTAACATGAAACTAATTACTCCATTTTAGTTCAGAATACTTTATGGTGGAGGGTGTAAAAACGTTCGGCCCGGACGAACTTATTGTTTTGTACTTGTTTCATTTGTGAACGTGGATTTCTGTTTAATTTTTATAAATAAGTTTTTTCGTTGTTGGCGTTTTTTATTGTTGGACTGCAGAATTTTACATCTTTGTGTTTATTTCAGCTTTAGTCCATATTTTGTTGTAATTCAATTGTTTGAATAACAACAAAATATTTTAAAGTGGATATGAAATTGATTAGTTGCGGGCGAAGGGTAGGGAATACTATAGTTTCAGTTGTCACCAAACAACTTCATCAGTTCCCTTTTTCGCCGACTCTGTATCGATAAACAGATATTGTTTTAAATCGGTTAACAAATGGCTAAGTTATAGTGGTTTATGTCTGAAAAACCCCACAAAAAACCTATAAAGGGATTTCTCATATTTTTCAAAAATATAATGTTTTTTTGATTTGTTCAATATTTATTTTGAAAATTATGAGAAATTCCTTTATAGGTTTTTTGTGGGGTTTTTCAGACATAAACCACTATAACTTAGCCATTTGTTAACCGATTTAAAACAATAATAGCTTATTCAAAAGACATTATTCACACCTTTAAAAGGAAGAAGGATCAAAAGAAATCCGTTGTGGAAAAATAAGATATGCCCGTTTAAATTTGAAAATGTAAGAAACCCAGATTTTCACTACTTTTACCGTTATAAAGAAATAAAACGAAGTGACCCAAACGAAATAAAGGCATTGTCGTTGTCCATGGATCCCAACACGATATAATTTTGCATCAGAACACTTGAATATTTTTCGGGTCAAATTTTGTAGCACAATGTCATTTATCGACATTTTCCGAAAAGTTTGCACATTCTTAAGGCCAAAACTGCCTGAAGGAGCATTCCAATGCTTTTGCGATGTATTAGAGAGTTTTCAATTACTGTCTTGGCTACAATGTTTGTCTTTGTGTTGGATCGAAAATCCCAATGGTTTGGCTGTTATATGCCAAAATATCCAAAAAACGTCAATAAAAAACTTAAAGTCAAAATCGGGAGGATCGATTTTCACGGTAGATATATGGTCCAGTGGACTTTTTTGCTCAGTTCAATCCCAGGAATCAGAAACGCGAAGGGCTCATTAAGGTTTTTTTGCTTCCACACAAATCGCCCCACCCTAACCCCCAGCCTTTAGGCTAGAAAGGGTATATATACCGTATATATACGTTTTGATACGACCAAACATGTGCGTGATTGAAATAACACTTTTATACCCCAAGTATGTTTGGACGAAATTCCTTTTAGACAATTTCGAGTCGATTTAGCCATGTCCGTCCGTCTGTTGGGTGCGCACTATAAATCTCGAACGGATCAATCGATTCGAACCAAAGTGATGTTTAAGATCGTTTTGAAATTTGTTTCAGTAAGTTGTCCTTGCGGTACGGTACAATTTACGGCGTTACAATTTTTTTCTTGCTCAAGTCCATACTTCCTGAGATATTGGCCTAAAAGTTCCAAGAAACCCTGACGGCACCAATCAAAACGGCAAATCCACAAGATAATTCTCGCAGAGAGTTTCTGATTGGTGCAGACTTTGCACATCATATTATTTCATCCAGTCATGTTCAGGTTGGAATATGGACTATATCGGTCTTCATGTACCTCCCACACAAAATTCGGATAAAGTGAAGTTTAAGAACTCCTCTCGGAAATTTTTGATTTTTTTTAGCAGTTTGTCCTTGCGGCTCCCTTTACGACGGCACACTTTCTTTCTTGCGCAAGATATTGGCCTAACAGTTCCATGAAACCCTGACGGCACCAACCAAAATGGCAAATCCGCAAGATTATTCTACCAGGGAGTTTCTGATTGGTGCAGACTTTGCACTCCATATTAATTCATCCAGTCATGTATCAGGTTGGAATATGGGTTATATCGATCCACTCCTTCCAAAAAAAGCGAAGTTTAAGAGCTCCTTTCGCATGGTTTTGATTCTTTTTTCAGTAGGTTTTTCTAACGGCCTCATCCTTTTCCGGGGTAAGTCAATACTTCCTGAGATAATGGTCCAAGCTCCAAAACCCTCCCGCCACATACTAAAATGGCTATTGTGCAAGATAACTTAATTAATTATTAACGTAATTTAATATTTGGAATCCTTTATGAAGAAGTTTGGTTACTAAAAATGTTTGGTATATGTCAATGATTTGGTATAGCCCCACATTACGGTACATACAGATTTAAAATCAAACTCGTTATACAACTCAAACTCGAACTACCTGTAATTTGACAGGTTCCTAGTAATCACAAAATATCTTCACCGAAAATTGTCAACATAGGTCCATGTTTTGGTATAGCCCCCATATAACGGTATCTCCCGATTTTCGGTATTTTGTGGATTTTAGCTACATTTTATACTACCTGTAATTTCACATTTGGGGTTCCCAGTGGTCACAAAATATCTCCACTAAAAACCGTCAACATAGGTCCATGTTTTGGTATAGCCCCCATATAACGGTACCTCCCGATTTTCGGTATTTTGAAGATTTTAGCTACAAATTTCGACCGAACTACCTGTTATTTCATGTTTGGGGTTCTCAGTGGTCACAAAATATCTCCACTAAAAACCGTCAACATAGGTCCCTGTTTTAGTATAGCCCCCATATAACGGTACCTCCCGATTTTCGGTATTTTGAAGATTTTAGCTAACATTTTTGACCGAACTACCTGTAATTTCACGTTTGGGGTTCCCAGTGGTCACAAAATATCTCCACTAAACACCGTCAACATAGGTCCATGTTTTGGTGTAGCCCCATATAACGGTACCTCCCGATTTTCGGTATTTTGAAGATTTTAGCTACAAATTTCGACCGAACTATTTGTAAGTCGACATTTGAGGTTCCCAGTTGTCACACAACATCTCCACCAAAAACTGTCAGCATAGGTCCATGTTTTTGTATAGCCACCACCCACCCTTTTTAAATTGGCAACGTAGGTACATGTTTTGGTATAGCCCCCACATAACGGTGCCTCCCCATATTCGGAATTTTTGGCCCTGTCCACATAGATACATGTGTTGGTAGAGCCCACATATAACGGTATCTCCCGATTTTCGGTTTTTTGGATTTTAGCTACAATTTTTCATCCAAGTATCTGCAATTCGACATTTGAGTTTCCCGGTGGTCACAAAACTTCTCCACAAAAAACATATGTAGGTCCATACTTTGATTTAGCCCCATATAAGGTTCCCGACCCATTGAATACATTTTTTATGATTTGTTTATCTTATTTAGGTGTAAGTGGTCACGGAATATCTCCTCCTAAAGTTGTGGATAGGAAAGAAAATAGTTATTCCGTTTTACTTCAGAATGTTTTATGGTGGAGGGTATAAAAAGTTCGGCCTGGCCGAACTTAACACGTTTTTACTTGTTTTTTTTTTTTTTTTTTTTTTTTTTTTATAAAATGAATATACGATTCCCAAATTTTGTTATTGTTCATCTCTCTACCATCTATATTAATAAAAGAATAAAGTGATTGACTGACTGATTGATTCATCAACGCCCAGACGAATGTATGGAGTTAGTTTTGGAATTTTGTACTGGTGTGTACGATAAGTACTAAATTGGATACAAATTGGATTTGGGTTAGCGTATATAGCTAGAATCCTGAAGTTTGGAATTAGGATTACTGTTAGAGTGTAGGTTTGAGATATGGAGGTAGTTTCAGAAATTCGTAATTATGGGTACGAAAAGTTCTAAATGGTACTAAATATGGTACAATTTGGATTTGGTTGAACGGAGAATGCTGGAATCCTGAAATTTCGAATTAAGATTGCGGTTGAAGTGTAAAATTGAGATATAGAGGTAGTTTTGAAAATTGCACTTATGTACTAAATGGTACTAAATTTGGTACAATTTGCATTTGAATGAAATTTGGATTTAAGATTGCTGTTAGAGTGTAGGATAGACGTAGCTGAAGTTTTTGAAGGTAGTTTTGGAAATTCGTACTTATGTGTATGAGAAGTACTAAATGGTACTAAGTTTGTACCAAATTGGATTTGGTTGAACGGATAGAGCGGGAAACCTAAAATTTGAAACTAAAATTGGTGTTGGAGTGTAGGATTGATGTAGTTGTAGTTTTTGAGGTAGTTTTGGAAATTCGTACTTATGTACACTAAAATTACTAAATGGTACTAAGATTGGAACAAATTTGATTTGGATCAACGGATAAAGCTGGAATCTTAAAATTTGGAATTATAATTTGGTACAATTGGGTTGGAACCCTGAAATTTGGAATTATGATAGCTGTTGGAGTGTAGGATAGATGTGTGGAATTAGTTTTGGAATTTTGTACTGGTGTGTACGATAAGTACTAAATGGTACTAAATTGGATACAAATTGGATTTGGGTTAGCGTATATAGCTGGAATCCTGAAGTTTGGAATTAGGATTAGAGTGTAGGTTTGAGATATGGAGGTAGTTTCGAAATTCGTAATGATGCTGGAATCCTGAAATTTGGAATTAAGATTACTGTTCGAGTGTAGAATTGGGATAGGTAGTTTCGGAAATTCGACTTATGTGTACTAAATCGTACTAAAGTTGGTACAATTTGAATTTGGGTGAATGGATAGAGCTGGTCATTTTGAAAATTCGTACTTATGTTTCCGAAAGGTACTAAATGGTACTATATTTTGTATTGGTTACAGGGACAATTTTTGATATATGTACTATATTATTACGAAAGGTACGAAATGGTACACCCAATACAACGTTAGTGTGTAGGGTTGAGATATGGAGGTGGTTTATGAGAATGTGTACCATAAAGTTACAACAGTTATAAATTGTACAAAATTCGGGATTTTTGAATGGTACAACATTTGGAGGAATTTTGTTATTAGATGAAGGGATAGAATTGGGATCCAATAATTTTGCATTATGGTCACAGGTGATGTGATGAGAAAATATAAACTATAAGCGTACCAAATGTACTGGAATGTAATATAACTGGAAATCCGAAATTTGGTAACATGGTTACTATTGGTGAGTGTGTTTAGATAGTGAGGTCGTTTTGGAACTATAATTACTATGAGCGTACGGAAAGTAATAAATGGTACTAAATTTGGTAGAACTTGGTTGAAAAGATAAAGCTGGAATTCTGATATTAGGGTCACTGCTGGTGCGTAGGGTTAAGATAAGGAGGTTGATTTTGAAATAGGTACCATAAATTTGGAAATTTTTAAATACTGAAATTTGGAATAAATGTCACCGTTGATGTGTTTGGTATTAATACGAACGAATTTGAATTCGATTCTTACAGAAACTCGCAATAGGTGTACGAAAAGTATTAATTTTATACCACTTGTATTAGGCAGGTAAGAAATCGAATTTTGTAATTTGAAACAAGTAAAAAAGCATTAAGTTCGGCCGGGCCGAACTTTTCATACCCTCCACCATAAAATATTCATTCCTGTCCCCAACTTTAAGTGAGTACGTTAAAATGTCAGATAATGTACATAAAATGCTTCATTCGGGAGGCCTTTTTTATGGTGCCTATATCTAACTGTTGACAATTTTTGGTGGGCTAGAAATTGGGAGGTACTGTTATATAGGGGTTATAATAAAACATGGGCCTATGTTGACAGTTTTTGATGGGAGCAAATAACTCCTAATTCGGTTAAAAAATTTAGCTAGAATCCTCAAAATATCGAAAATCGGTACATAACGTGGGAACTTCAAATGTCATTAACAGCTAGTTCGGAGGTATCTGGGCTATACGAAAATATGAACTTAAATGAACAATTTTTGTTGCAGAATTTTTGTTGACTTTTAAATTTCAAATTACAGAAAGTTCGTCCAAAAAAATAAAGCTAAGGTACGGAAAATCGGGAGGTTTGTTTTGGGGCTATACAAAAACATGGACCTACGTTCGGTTAAACATTTTAAGTAAAATCCTCAAAGTACCGAAAATAGGGAAGTATCGTTATATTGGGTCTATGTTGAAAATTGTTGATGCAGATGTGTGGTAACCACTACAACCTTCAAATGTCAAATTACAGTTAGTTCTGTTAAAAATTGTAGCTAAAATTGCCAAATTACTGAAAATTGGGAGGTACCGTTACATGGGAGCTATATCCGAACATGAACCTATGTTGACAATTTTTGATGGAGGGGTGTTGTGACCACTAAGAACTTTAAATGTCAAATTACTGCTTGTTCGGTTTAATATTGTAGCTAAAATCATCAAATTACTGAAAATCGGGAGGTACCGTTATATGGGGGCTTTCTTGACAATTTTTGGTGGAGAGGTGTGGTGACCACTAAGAATTTCAAATGTCAAATGATCAAATTACAGATAATTCGGTTAAAACTTGTTGGTAAAATTCTCAAAATACCTGAAATCGGGCGGTAACGTTATATGGGGGCTATTCCAAAACATGGACCTATGTCCACTAGTTATATAAGTTTATTGACATTTAAGAACCCTAAATGTCAATTGATAGCTAAATCGGTCTGAAAATGTAGATAGAAACGTCACAATGCCGTAAATCGGGGGTACCGTTATATGGGGGCTATACCAAAACTTGGACCTAGGTCCACAACTTTTGTTATATAAGTTTAGTTACACTTAAGAACCCTAAATGTCAAATTATAGCTATATCGGTCTGAAAATGTAGCTAAAAACGTCAAAATATCGTAAATCGGGGGGTACCGTTATATGGGGGCTATACCAAAACGTGGACCTATGTCCACAAGTTTTGTCACATAAGTTTATTGACATTTAAGAACTTCAAATGACAAATTATAGCTAAATCGGTCTGAAAATGTAGCTAAACTCGTCAAAATACCGTAAATCGGGGGGTACCGTTATATGGGGGCTATACCAATACGTAGACCTATATCCACAACTTTTGTTATATAAGTTTATTGACTTTTAAGAACCCTAAATGTCAAATTATAGCTAAATCGGTCTGAAAATGTAGCTAAACCCGTCAAAATACCGTAAATCGGGGGGTACCGTTATATGGGGGCTATACCAATACGTGGACCTATGTCCACAACTTTTGTTATATAAGTTTATTGACTTTTAAGAACCCCAAATGTCAAATTATAGCTACATCGGTCTTAAAATATAGCTAAAAACGTCAAAATACCGCAAATCGGGGGGTACCGTTATATGGGGGCTATACCAAAACGTGGACCTATGTCCACAACTTCTAATTTATAAGTTAATTAACACTTCAGAACCCTAAATGTCAAATTATAGCTACATCGGTCTGATAATGTAGCTAAAAACGTCAAAATACCGTATATCGGGGGGTACCGTTATATGGGGGCTATACCAAAACGTGGACCTATGTCCACAACTTTTGTTATATAAGTTTATTGATGCTTAAAAACCCTAAATTTCAAATAATAGCTAAATCGGTCTAAAAATGTAGCTAAAAACGTCAAAATACCGCAAATCGGGGGGTACCGTTATATGGGGGCTATACCAAAACGTGGACCTATGTCCACAACTTTTGTTATATATGTTTGTTGACACTTAAGAACCCTAAATGTCAAATTATAGCCAAATCGGTCTGAAAATGTAGCTAAAAACGTCAAAATACCGTAAATCGGGGGGTACCGTTATATGGGGGCTATACCAAAACGTGGACCTATGTCCACAACTTTTGTTATATAAGTTTATTAACACTTAAGAACCCTAAATGTCAAATTATAGCTACATCGGTCTGATAATGTAGCTAAAAACGTCAAAATACCGTATATCGGGGGGTACCGTTATATGGGCGCTATACCAAAACGTGGACCTATGTCCACAACTTTTGTTATATATGTTTGTTGACACTTAAGAACCCTAAATGTCAAATTATAGCCAAATCGGTCTGAAAATGTAGCTAAAAACGTCAAAATACCGTAAATCGGTGGGTACCGTTATATGGGGGCTATACCAAAACGTGGACCGATATAGCCCATCATCGAACTTGACCTGCCTGCAAACAAAAGACGCATTTTCCCAAAATTTCAGCGTCCTATCTCTATTTTTGTGGATGCTAGAGTGATTACCACAGACGGACGTGCTCAGATCGACTTAGAATTTTACCCTGATCAAGAATATATATACTTTATAGGGTCGCAAATGAGTATTTCAATGCGTTACAAACGGAAAAACAAACTTAATATACCCTCCATACTATGGTGGAGGGTATAAAAATGTTTCATATTTTACTTTATAAATTTTCAATGCTCAAAATATGAACGGGGTAAATAAAAATCTGTTTGCATCCGCTTTTCTATTAATGTCAAATTTTCGCTAACGAATTAGCGGGATCATGCTAGTACAAAAATAAAATATAAATTCTTTTCATAAATTAAGAAAAAAGAATTTTGTCCGGAGTCGAGCTTTTTTGCTCAACTCCGAGTCCGACTCCAGCAAAAATTTCTAGACTCCAACTCCGGACTCCGACTCCCACTCCGAAAGCCTGGTTTGGACAAAATATCACGAAAGCCAAATTTTGGACCGAATCGGTTGATCCGTTCGAGAGTTATCGTGCGCTACAGCCAGCCAGCCAGACAGACGGACGGACATGGTCCTCAAAAATTTTGCTTGAAAGTTAAAAAAATCACATTAAGTGTTGCCTTTATAAGTTCCCAAAAGCTTTTAAAAATCATTGGATATTCCTGAAAATCTTCAAACAATCATCATATTTTGTGATATTTTGATGTTCGTATAAAACTTTTAAATCTCGAATAAAATTCTACGCATACTATGGTCCTTGATTGTTTCTTTAAAAATCCACATTATTTGCAGTCTTGCGGTGCTTCCAAAATTTATGCTCGTTTCGTGGATGATACCCTTAACATTATTCTTTCTCCACATAACTGACTGCGACTACAATTTGTTTAGGCCAAACTGTGAAAGAACTTTATTTTGTTTTTCTCTCTTGCCCTTCGGTGAGTTTGTGTTTTTTTAGTTCAACAACAAATAAAAAGACCTCTCATGATTGGTTATATGATTTATATTTATTTGTATATACAAACACAATTTGTTATATTTCTTATAAATAAAAACAATATCAGGCAGAAATTACAACAACCACTACTCAAAATAGAACAAAAAATCATCTAAGCATGGGTAAAGCTGCCGTATAAAAAGCTTTTATTGGCATTTAGTTTTGTAAGTGTGTTAGTAAGCTTATCTGAATGTAGGACATTACTCACATACACGAATTTGAAAGAGAGTTCTTTTTATCTTTCAGAAATTATGTTACTGCTTTGTAACACCTTTTCTGTTAAAAGGCGATAGTTGAACAATTTACAAAACAACTATGGTTTGCAAAAACCATTTAGAATTTTTGGGGTTTGAAATGCAAACACCTAATTAGAATAAAATATGCCCATGAAATCACTTTTTGTGGAATACTTTAATTAATCGTGGCTATTTTCTCAAAAATGACGAAAGTGTTAATTCACCGAGTGCAATGCATAAAACCGTTAAAATTAATATTTGTAATTATTGTGTGTGTCACTTACACCGCTACCAACACTATCGGTTAAGTTACTTCCGGTAGTAATGAAAGCGACAGGTTTAGATAGCATCGCCGTTGTGGCACAGTTCTTTCTTACATTCTATTATTGTTGGATAAGTAAGCGATAGTCTCATAATAACTTACAATCACCTACAAGTGACTTTTTTTTACACATGCGATAGCTAATGTTTGCAGCTTCGTAAATGAAATAACACACACAGACACATAAGCACAAACACAATCATGGGGGGATGCATAAGCTACGCTGGGTGTAGAGTATGTTGCCAGCTTTTAGCACCGTTAACGGTGAGTTTAAAGCTGCAATATCTTCCGGGGAGAGAAAAAGAGAGCAATATAATTGAGAAAATACTGGGAAATTTTATTCGTTAAATTTTTTATCGAAAATCCGTTATTTTTAAAAAAAGCCTTCAATAAGAGCTTAACACCTACAAACTCACAAACGTGGACTTTAAGGAGTATTTTACCAAAACCAACAGAGACACTAAAAGTGGCTAAATTTAAAATTGTAAAGATTTATTTCCATTTTACTTTATTTCATTAAACCCCGACGTGGATTTTTTAAAAAATTTTTTGTGCAAACCCAACGTGAATTTTTTAAAGAATTTTTTGTTGTAAACCCAACGTGAATTTTTTAAAGAAATGTTTGTTGTGAACCCAACGTGGGTTTTGTAAAGAATTTTTTGTTGTAAACCCAAGGTGTATTTTTTAAGGAATTTTTTGTTGCAAACCCAACGTGGACTTATAAAAGAATGTTTGTTGTGAACCCAACGTGGGTTTTGTAAAGAATTTTTTGTTGCAAATCCAACGTGGACTTTTTAAAGAATTTTTATCAACACCCAAACGTGGATTTTTTAAAGAATTTTTATCAACACCCAAACGTGGATTTTTTAAAGAATTTTTATCAACACCCAAACGTGGATTTTTTAAAGAATTTTTATCAACACCCAAACGTGGATTTTTTAAAGAATTTTTATCAAAACCCAAACGTGGATTTTTTAAAGAATTTTTATCAAAACCCAAACGTGGATTTTTTAAAGAATTTTTATCAAAACCCAAACGTGGATTTTTTAAAGAATTTTTATCAAAACCCAAACGTGGATTTTTTAAAGAATTTTTATCAAAACCCAAACGTGGATTTTTTAAAGAATTTTTATCAAAACCCAAACGTGGATTTTTTAAAGAATTTTTATCAAAACCCAAACGTGGATTTTTTAAAGAATTTTTATCAAAACCCAAACGTGGATTTTTTAAAGAATTGTTATCAAAACCCAAACGTGGATTTTTTAAAGAATTTTTATCAAAACCCAAACGTGGATTTTTTAAAGAATTTTTATCAAAACCCAAACGTGGATTTTTTAAAGAATTTTTATCAAAACCCAAACGTGGATTTTTTAAAGAATTTTTATCAAAACCTAAACGTGGATTTTTTAAAGAATTTTTATCAAAACCCAAACGTGGATTTTTTAAAGAATTTTTATCAAAACCCAAACGTGGATTTTTTAAAGAATTTTTATCAAAACCCAAACGTGGATTTTTTAAAGAATTTTTATCAAAACCCAAACGTGGATTTTTTAAAGAATTTTTATCAAAACCCAAACGTGGATTTTTTAAAGAATTTTTATCAAAACCCAAACGTGGATTTTTTAAAGAATTTTTATCAAAACCCAAACGTGGATTTTTTAAAGAATTTTTATCAACACCCAAACGTGGATTTTTTAAAGAATTTTTATCAACACCTAAACGTGGATTTTTTAAAGAATTTTTATCAAAACCCAAACGTGGATTTTTTAAAGAATTTTTATCAAAACCCAAACGTGGATTTTTTAAAGAATTTTTATCAAAACCCAAACGTGGATTTTTTAAAGAATTTTTATCAAAACCCAAACGTGGATTTTTTAAAGAATTTGTATCAAAACCCAAACGTGGATTTTTTAAAGAATTTTTATCAAAACCCAAACGTGGATTTTTTAAAGAATTTTTATCAAAACCCAAACGTGGATTTTTTAAAGAATTTTTATCAAAACCCAAACGTGGATTTTTTAAAGAATTTTTATCAAAACCCAAACGTGGATTTTTTAAAGAATTTTTATCAAAACCCAAACGTGGATTTTTTAAAGAATTTTTATCAAAACCCAAACGTGGATTTTTTAAAGAATTTTTATCAACACCCAAACGTGGATTTTTTTAAAGAATTTTTATCAACACCCAAACGTGGATTTTTTTAAAGAATTTTTATCAACACCCAAACGTGGATTTTTTAAAGAATTTTTATCAACACCCAAACGTGGATTTTTTAAAGAATTTTTATCAACACCCAAACGTGGATTTTTTAAAGAATTTTTATCAACACCCAAACGTGGATTTTTTAAAGAATTTTTATCAACACCCAAACGTGGATTTTTTAAAGAATTTTTATCAACACCCAAACGTGGATTTTTTAAAGAATTTTTATCAACACCCAAACGTGGATTTTTTAAAGAATTTTTATCAACACCCAAACGTGGATTTTTTAAAGAATTTTTATCAACACCCAAACGTGGATTTTTTAAAGAATTTTTATCAACACCCAAACGTGGATTTTTTAAAGAATTTTTATCAACACCCAAACGTGGATTTTTTAAAGAATTTTTATCAACACCCAAACGTGGATTTTTTAAAGAATTTTTATCAACACCCAAACGTGGATTTTTTAAAGAATTTTTATCAACACCCAAACGTGGATTTTTTAAAGAATTTTTATCAACACCCAAACGTGGATTTTTTAAAGAATTTTTATCAACACCCAAACGTGGATTTTTTAAAGAATTTTTATCAACACCTAAACGTGGATTTTTTAAAGAATTTTTATCAACACCCAAACGTGGATTTTTTAAAGAATTTTTATCAACACACAAACGTGGATTTTTTAAAGAATTATTATCAACACCCAAACGTAGATTTTTTAAAGAATTTTTATCAACACCCAAACGTAGATTTTTTAAAGAATTTTTATCAACACCCAAACGTGGATTTTTTAAAGAATTTTTATCAACACCTAAACGTGGATTTTTTAAAGAATTTTTATCAACACCCAAACGTGGATTTTTTAAAGAATTTTTATCAACACCCAAACGTGGATTTTTTAAAGAATTTTTATCAACACACAAACGTGGATTTTTTAAAGAATTTTTATCAACACACAAACGTGGATTTTTTAAAGAATTTTTATCAACACACAAACGTGGATTTTTTAAAGAATTTTTATCAACACCCAAACGTGGATTTTTTAAAGAATTTTTATCAACACCCAAACGTGGATTTTTTAAAGAATTTTTATCAACACACAAACGTGGATTTTTTAAAGAATTTTTATCAACACACAAACGTGGATTTTTTAAAGAATTTTTATCAACACACAAACGTGGATTTTTTAAAGAATTTTTATCAACACACAAACGTGGATTTTTTAAAGAATTTTTATCAACACACAAACGTGGATTTTTTAAAGAATTTTTATCAACACCCAAACGTGGATTTTTTAAAGAATTTTTATCAACACCCAAACGTGGATTTTTTAAAGAATTTTTATCAACACCCAAACGTGGATTTTTTAAAGAATTTTTATCAACACACAAACGTGGATTTTTTAAAGAATTTTTATCAACACACAAACGTGGATTTTTTAAAGAATTTTTATCAACACCCAAACGTGGATTTTTTAAAGAATTTTTATCAACACCCAAACGTGGATTTTTTAAAGAATTTTTATCAACACCCAAACGTGGATTTTTTAAAGAATTTTTATCAACACCCAAACGTGGATTTTTTAAAGAATTTTTATCAACACCCAAACGTGGATTTTTTAAAGAATTTTTATCAACACCCAAACGTGGATTTTTTAAAGAATTTTTATCAACACCCAAACGTGGATTTTTTAAAGAATTTTTATCAACACCCAAACGTGGATTTTTTAAAGAATTTTTATCAACACCCAAACGTGGATTTTTAAAGAATTTTTATCAACACCCAAACGTGGATTTTTTAAAGAATTTTTTGCTGTAAAACTAACGTGGATTTTTTAAAGAAATTTTTGTTGTAAACCCAGCGTGGATTTTTTAAAGAAATTTTTGTTGTAAACCCAGCGTGGATTTTTTTAAAGAATTGTTTGTTGTAAACCCAACGTGAATTTTTTAAAGAATTTTTTGTTGTAAACCCAACGTGGATTTTTTAAAGAATTTTTTGTTGTAAACCCAACGTGAATTTTTTAAAGAATTTTTTGTTGTAAACCCAACGTGGATTTTTTAAAGAATTTTTTTGTTGTAAACCCAACGTGGATTTTTTAAAGAATTTTTTGTTGTAAACACAACGTAGATTTTTTAAGGAATTTTTGTTGTAAACCCAGCGTGGATTTTTTAAAGAATTTTTTGTTGTAAACCCAGCGTGGATTTTTTAAAGAATTTTTTGTTGTAAACCCAGCGTGGATTTTTTAAAGAATTTTTTGTTGTAAACCCAACGTGAATTTTTTAAAGAATTTTTTGTTGTAAACCCAGCGTGGATTTTTTAAAGAATTTTTTGTTGTAAACCCAACGTGGATTTTTTAAAGAATTTTTTGTTGTAAACCCAACTTGGATTTTTTAAAGAATTTTTTGTTGTAACCCAACGTGGATTTTTTTAAGAATTTTTTGTTGTAAACCCAACGTGGATTTTTTAAAGAATTTTTTGTTGTAAACCCAACGTGGATTTTTTAAAGAATTTTTTGTTGTAAACCCAACTTGGATTTTTTAAAGAATTTTTTGTTGTAACCCAACGTGGATTTTTTAAAGAATTTTTTGTTGTAAACCCAACGTGGATTTTTTAAAGAATTTTTTGTTGTAAACCCAATGTGAAAATTTAAAAGTATTTTTGTTGTAAACCCAACGTAGATGTTGTAAAAAAATTTTTGTTGTAAGTCCAACGTGAATTTTTTAAAGATTTTTTTTGTTGTAAATCCAACGTGGATATTTAAGGCATTTTTTGTTGTAAACCCAAATTGGATTTTTTAAAGAATTTTTTGTTGTAAACTCAACGTGGATTTTTAGAGAAGTTTTTGTTGTAAACCCAATGTGAAAATTTAAAAGTGTTTTTGTTGTACCCAACGTGGATTTTTTAAAGATTTTTTATTGTAAACCCAACGTGGATTTTTTAAAGAATATTTTGTTGTAAACCCAACGTGGACTATTTACAGATTTTTTTGTTGTAAACACAACGTGGATTTTTTAAAGAATTTTTGTTGTAAATCTAAAGTGGATTTTTAAAGAATTTTTTGTTGTAAACCCAACGTGGACTTTTTAAAGATTTTTTTTGTTGTAAACCCAACGTGGACTTTTTAAAGATTTTTTTTGTTGTGAACCCAACGTGGACTTTTTAAAGATTTTTTTGTTTTAAGCCCAACGTGGATTTTTTAAAGAAGAAAAACCTGATGATGTGAGGTTCAACTATAGAAGACCTCGTGATGAGGTCTTCTGTTATAACTGGCCTATTAAGGTGGTGAATCTATCTATAGAAGACCTGTTGGACGGATCTTTTATCTATAGAAGATCTATTGAAGGGATCTTCTACATATAGAATACCTGTTGAAGGGGTCTTCTATATTAAGAAGACATGTTGAATTGACCTTCTATCTCTATGAGACCTGTTGAAAGTGTCTTCTATATATAGCAGACCTGTTGAGAAGATCTTATATCTGTAGAAGACCTGTTGAAGAGATCATCTATCAGTAGATGTCCTGTTGAAGATATCATCAATCTATAGAAGGCCTGTTGAAGATTTTTTTATGTACAGGAAATCCCTTCAACAGTGTCTTCTACCTATTGAAGAGGTCTTCTGTTTATAAAATGCTTGTTGAGGGCCTATTTTACGTATTGGAGACCTGGTGAAAAAGTCGTCTATTATAAATTTGAGTCCTGTTGAAGGGATCTTCTATCTATAGAATACTCGTTGAATGTGTCTTTTATCTATAGAAGACATGCTGAAGGGGTCTTTTATATAAGGAAGACCTTTAAAAAAAGTGTCTTCTACCTATATGAGACATGTTGAAGAGGTCTTCTATCTACAGAACCCCTGTTAGATTAGTCTTTTTGATATAGGCGACCTGCATTCTATCAATAGAAGAACTGTTAAAAAGGCCTTCTATCTATGAGAGACCTATTGGAGCGAACTTTTTCTGTAGTGGTCCAGTTGAAGTCGTGTCTATCTGAGGGAGACCCGTTGAATGAGTTGTCTATATATAGGAGACCTTTGAAGGCGTCTTCTATCTGTAAAAGGCCGGCTGTATGGGTGACCTATCTCCAGAAGACATGTTGATGATGTTTGCTGTTTATAGAAGACCTCTTGAAGAGGTTCTACCTTTAGGAGACCTGTTGAGTGGATTTTTATCTACAGCTGACCTGTTGGAAAGGTCTTCTACCTATTCAAGATCAGTAAAAAGAAAATTCTATCTACAGAAGTGTTGTTGAAGACCACTGTTCTTATCAAAGACCTGTGAGGAGGACATCTGCCTTCAGTAGAAGATTACTTTACCAATGGAAGACAATTTGAAGAGGTTTTTCTAGTACAGAAGAACTTCAGAAAGTCATTTAAGGTGTCTTCCGACTATAGAATGCCAATTGGCGGTGAATAAAATACCTATTCTAGTACTTTTCTACCTACATAAAATCTGTTTAAAATGTTCTCTACTTACAGAAGACTTGTTGAAGATGTCTCCTATCTATAAGATACCTTTTGAAGAGGTCTTTCATTTAAATTCGATCTGTTGAAGGGATATTGTTTCTTTAGGAGACCTTTACAAGGTGTTTTCCTTCTATAGGAAACCTGCCAAAGGGGTCTTCTATTTGTAAAAGATTCGATGAAGAGACCTTCTCTGTATACCTACAGGAGACTTGTTAATGCGTTTTTCTGCTTATAAAAGATCTTAAAAAGAGGCCTTCCACCTTTGGCAGACCCGTTGAGTCCTTTTTTATCCACATGAAACCTACCGAAGAACAGTTAAAGTAATCTTCTATCTACAAGGGTCACTAAAAAACCTTCTGGCCTAGGCAACAGGCAGTGTCGCCAGTTGTCATTTGAATTTTTTTTTTTTTAAAATTTGACAGTTTTTAGCCTAAGAGTACTCAGGACCGTTTGACATACGACCATGTGTTGGGTTGTTGTTATGCATTCGATAGGATATAACACCATTGGACAGCTACATAGTTAGTCCTCGATTGTCTCAATTTCTTCGTCACTTTCTCTCAATTTCTTCTTCACTGTTTGCAGTCGTAGTCCGTATTCTCGCCTCCCTCCCATTTATAAGATAACGATCTAAAATTGCAGTGACCCGTGGATGTGGAGAAGTGGTTCTGCATTTGGAGAGGGTTGGTCAGATTGCCTTGCAAACATTGCATTTTGGTTCATTGCGGCAAATCTGGTTGGCCATATCCCGATAGCGATATTCTACAAATGTCATGAAGTGACACAATGATGACTTTATCGAGTGGATGACTGTAACTTTGTGTGACTCCGATATGTGACGAGCCGATTCATCCACCATAAATCCGTTGACTTACGCAGATTTAATAGAATAGGATTTGGGCGATGTAAGGGCCGCTTTGTTATACTCGTAGATAGTCACCGGTCCATAGATGTCCCTTCGCCTGCCGCCTATTAAATGTGCAGCTTTTTGGACTGCAAAGTTTTTGGCTTGGAAGACGCTACAACTATCATTCCACTTCTTTGGTGGAGAAAGGTTGGTTTCGGTTGAGAAAAAAAAAACCCAGGCCGAGTCAGCCCTTCCCGGTTTATGCATCCTTGACTTAATCTGGGGCTAATTCATCTTTTTTGACTACATATCCTACAACTTTGTCCTGTCGGTGTGGTGGCAGAACCTCCCTTTGAAGAAGATGTTGAGGTCAAATTATTAATCGGGCATTGAACCAAATCACCATCGCTTCGGCAATCCCACGGTAGCGGGTTCTTTCGTTCCGGATTTGCTAGAAACCAAAACCAGCATTGCCTATGTGGGCAAGAGCTAAGGATTTCTCTAGGGCAAGTAAGAGTATCTTCTTTCGAATTTGCTCACCACCTTTAGATTGATCCCAATCAACCTGCACTCTCTCGTCGAAATGGACGAGGGTTCTCTGCTGATGAACTTCCTGTCGACATATCTTTAGGTAACTTTTTACCAACAAATTTGCGACACTTGTTAAGGTTGTTGGCCAATTATTTGGTCGATGTTCCTACCTCAATAATGTCTTGCCTCGGAAGTTTAGTACTATAAGCTTGGGCCAATGACTAGTCCTCATGGGTTTTTAATGGTTTTGGCTTCAAATGTTTAGCGCTTTCTGCTGAGGTCGAGGCCAGTTTACCGATGACTTCAGTCGCTGGGACGACTGTGTTCTCAAGTTCGTAATCGGATAAACTGTACTCGGTACCAACAGTAACACAATCCTGACTTAGACTTAGGTATGGTATTGAAAATGGGCTATATCGGTCCACGCCTCCATAGAACTATACCTCCTTGCGCCGAAATGTCTGAAATTTGGTATTTAGTTTTCGATGGGATTATGAAACTTTCAACAGGAAATTTTTTGGTATAGATCCCCTCCTTCATATAGCCCCCATATAATGATAGCTCCAGATATTCGGTATTTTGAAGGTTGTGACCTCAGTGTCGCACCGAAAAGGTTGAGATTTGGCATATTGTTTTTGTTGGGAGTACTACAATTTTCACATGAAATTTGTGGATATGTCCACACCTTCATAAAGCACCCATAGAACCTCCAGATTTCTGGTATTTTGAAGGTTGTGACCTCAATATCTCACCAAAATGACTGACATTTGGTATTATGTCTTCGTTAAGGGTATTCAACTTTCCACCTGAAATTTGTCGGTATTGGGCCACGCCTTCACATAGGCCCCATAGAACGGTACCTCCCGATTTTCGGTATTTTGAAGGTTGTGGCCTCAATATCCTATCTATGTGGTTGAAATTTGGTTTTAAGTCTTTTTTGGGGGTACTAAATTTCCCACTCGCAATTTTTGGGTATAGGCCCACGCCTTCATATAAGCCCCATAGAGCGGTACCTCCGGATTTTCGGTATTTTGAAGGTTGTGGCCTAAATATCTCACAGAAATGGCTGAAATTTGGTATTAGGTCTTCGTTAGGGGTATTCAACTTTCCACCTGAAATTTGTCGGTATTGGTCAACGCCTTCACATAGGCCCCATAGAACAGTACCTCCCGATTTTCGGTATTTTGAAGGATGTGGCTCCAATATCCCAATGATATGGTTCAAATTTGGTATTTAGTCTTTGCTGAAGGACTAAAATTTGACTGAAGGACTTGAAATTTGTCGCTATAGGTCCACGCCTTCATATATGCCTCATAGGGCGGTACCTCCGGATTTTCGGTACTTTGAAGGTTGTGGCCTAAATATCTCACCAAAATGGCTGACATTTGGTATTAGGTCTTTTTTAGGGGTATTCAACTTTCCACCTTAAATTCGTCGGTATTGGTCCACCCCTTCACATAGGCCCCATAGAACGGTACCTCCCGATTTTCGGTATTTTGAAGGTTGTGGCATCAATATCCCACCGAAATGGTTGAAATTTGGTATTTAGTCTTCTTTGGGGGTACTAAACTTCCCACTGACCTGATTGGTCCACGCCTGAGACTCCCCCCAGTCCCCTCGAGAACAACCGCACATGCAGCCTTTAACACCAGCCGTTGTTGTCCCAATGCCGGAAAATGCATCCTTTTTGCAATTTAATTGCAATGGACTCCGAGGTAATAGTAGATTTCATGAGTCGGAGGAATATCAAGGTCGGTGCGGTGAAACTCAGCTCAACAACAACTGTAGCTTACAACGTTGCGATGGTTACAACGTGCTAAGGAAGGATCGCGCCAGAAGTGGAGGTGGGGATTAGCTTTCGTATTGCACCAGTCTGTCCAATACAGACCTATCTCGCTTGAGCCTGTATCTAATGACCCATACATGGAATGCATGGGGATAGCAGTCAGGTGTGGAACTGCCGAGAAAGAGTTGCTGAACGTATACATCCCGCCGAGAAATAGCTGTATCTCAGATTATAAGCCTGACATTACCCCGCTTTTGAAAGGTCATACTCGTCTGGTCCTGGGGACTTTAATGCGCATCATGAGATGTGGCATACGGCCCTCGGAAACGACCAGAGAGGTACAGCGCTGGCTGAGCAGATTGACAGCTCTACGTTTTGCACGGTCAATGAGGACGCCCCTACCAGAATTAGAGGGGAATGTCACAGCTCGCCAGACATAACCATCGTGTCACCTGGTCTGACAAATGACGTTACCTGGTAACCCGTCATCAGACCATCTCCCCATAATTGTCTCCATTAGCAGACCACCCGATTTCATTACCTCTGAACGCCGCACATTCGTCAATCATAAGAAAGCTGATTGGCCGGGGTTCAGAGAGTTCACCAATCTCCGCTTCAAAGAACTTCCCAATCCTTCTGATGTTCGGGTAGAGGAAAGGACGTTCCGACACATCATCACTGCTGCAGCCGCTCGCTATATCCCTGCTGGTCGAATGCCCGAAGTAAGACCAAACTTCCCAGCAGAGGCGACAGGATTAGCAAATGAGCGTGATGAGCTTCGGCGAACCAACCCCAATGACCCCAGAGTCAGGGAGCTGACACTGACACGGCGAGCATAAGCGGAACAAGTGGTTAAATCATATGAAGAGTTGCAACATTGAAGCCGGTATAGGTGAATTGTGGGCAACGGTTAAGTCACTCTCGAACCCTGGAAGAAGGGAAGATAGGACCTCAGTCACGTTTGGCGGCGTTACGTTGACTGACCCGAAGAGGTGCGCAAGTTATTTTAATCGACAGTTTGTCGAGCACCCCGAGAGTTATAGGGCGAAGAGTATTACTTTGCATCAGATCTCTTCCTGCCGGGGATGAACCACCACAGTTTACAATGGATGATGTTGCCAAAGCCATCAGGAACGCTAAATCATCCAAAGCGTTGGGTCCTGATGGAATCTCCATGGTAATGCTGAAGCAGCTGGATGAGCCGGAAGTGGAGTATCTCACTAAAGTTCTCAACTTGTCGCTATCCACCCTCATGGTTCCCGAAGTCTGGAAAATGGACAGGGTGGTCAAACTACGGAAGCCCGGCAAGGATGCCAGCAAAAGTGAATCGTACAGGCCGATTTCGCTTTTGTCGCTTTTGTAGCAAAGACCCTTGAGGCCTTAGTCCTCCCCAGTATCATAAATAGCTATCAAGTTGCCGATCATCTGCATGGATTCCGTTAGCCGCACAGCACGACAACTGCGCTGTACACCATTACCACACATATTTGTCAAGGACTCAACCACGAGACGGCCGTGCGATAGAACAGTGATGGTGGCGCTTGACTTATCAAAAGCCTTTGATACAGTCAGGCACTCCACGCTGTTTGAGGACATTGAGCAGAAAACCCTCCGACCAAGCTTGAAACGTTGGATAGTCAATTATATGTGTGGACGCCAGTCGTACGTGGAATTCAGGAACAAGAAGTCTAAACCGCGTAGAGTGAAACAGGGAGTTCCCCAAGGTGGGGTGATATCTCCGGAACTGTTTAACCTCTACCTCTCCTGTATTCCGCCCCCCTCCAGACGGCATCGAGATCGTAACGTATGCGGATGATTGCACGATCCTGGCGTCGGGAACCTATCCTGTTGACATCTGTGAGAGACTGAACAACTATTTATCCGATCTTACCACCTTTCGAGGAATATTAACCGATCTTACCACCTTTCGACCAATATGTGGATTTCCCCCACAAAATCAACAGCCACTCTGTTCACCACATGGACAGCGCAGTTTGGAAGAGAATTGAATGTCGTGGTCGACGGTAGCAGAATGCCAACCACAAACTGCCCCAAAATTTTAGGGGTCACATTCGACACTACTTTCACGTCGTGCGCGCACGCCACAGCTATCTGCGACAAATTGATAGGTAGGAACAAGGTCCTCAAGTCCCTAGCCAGCAGCACTTGGGGTGCAGATAAAGAAACCTTGTTGACCACATATAACGCGACAGTGTGGTCCCCGAGATTATGTGATACGAATTGAAAAAATATTCAAACTTGCCAGAATGCCGCCCTGAGAACAGCAACAGGGTGCCTCCTCAAATCTTCAGTGGACCATCTACATGAGGAGGCAAAGATTCTTCCAGTAAAGCAACACAATGAGAGGCTTTAGTTGCAGTACCTGCTTGGATGTTACCGTGTGAGCCACCCCAATCACCATCTTGTGGTTAGGCACGACACATTCAGGCTGATCAGGAAGGATATCCATGCTCTAGAGGGAGAGGTCCAACGATACAGGAGAGAACCCCTAGATCAACAAGCATATCAAGCAGGTTTAAATAGTATTCACACGGATGCAGTTGCCAAGGCCTTAAGCAATTATAGTGTGAATAAAGTCCTCGTAATACATCCCCCATATATTGCAGCTGAGAAGCGTCAGCTGCCACGACAAACTAGAGTAGTTTTGGCTCAACTACGCACGGGATATTGCAGTCAACTGCCCAGTCAAACCTACTCCTCTAACTCCAGTGGATCTGTGGTTCCATCCCATCGAAGCAGCCACTTTCCTGGAACTGGAGATATACCCAGAGCCAGATTGGACAGAGGAACGACAACAACAACAACATCCCGATTTTTATACCCTCCACCATAGTATGGAGGGTATATTAAGTTTGTCATTCCGTTTGTAACACATCGAACTAATCATTTCCGTCCCTATAAAGTATATATATTCTTGATCAGGATAAAATTCTAAGACGATCTAGCCATGTCCATCTGTCCGTCTGTCCGTCTGTTGTAATCACTCTAGCGTCCGCAATAATTGAGATAGAGTGCTGAAGTTTTGCACCCGAGGGTCTTTTTTCCATAGGCAGGTCAAGTTCGAAGATGGGCTATATCGGTCCACTCTTTGGTATAGCCCCCATATAACGGTACCTCCGGATTTGATGTATTTTGACGTTCTTCGCCACATTTGCAGACCGAATTAGCTATAATTTGGCACTTAGGGTTCCTAGTGATCAACAAACTTACATCCCAAAGGATATGGGCATAGGTCCATGTTTTTGTATAGTCCCCATATAACGGTACCTCCCGATTTTCGGTATTTTGAGAATTTTAGCCACAATTTTTCACCGAACTATCTGCAATTTGACATTTGAGGTTCTCAGTGGTCATGAAACGTCTCCACGAAACATCGTCAACATAGGTCCATGTTTTGGTATAGCCCCCATATATCGGTACTTCCCGATTTTCGGTATTTTGAGAATTTTAGCTACAATTTTTAAACGAACTAGCTGTAATTTGCCATTTGAGGTTCTCAGTGATCATGAAACATTTCCACCAAACATCGTCAACATAGGTCCATGTTTTGGTATAGCCCCCATATAACGGTACCTCCCGATTTTCGGTATTTTGAGAATTTTAGCCACAATTTTTAACCGAACTATCTGCAATTTAACATTTGAGGTTCTCAGTGGTCATGAAACATCTCCACGAAACACCGTCAACATAGGTCCATGTTTTGGTATAGCCCCCATATAACGGTACCTCCCGATTTTCGGTATTTTGAGAATTTTAGCCACAATTTGTAACCGAAATATCTGCAATTTGACATTTGAGGTTATCAGTGGTCATGAAATATCTCCACCAAATATCGTCAACATAGGTCCATGTTTTGGTATAGCCCCCATATAACGGTACCTCCCGATTTTCGGTATTTTGAGAATTTTAGCCACAATTTTTAACCGAACTATCTGCAATTTGACATTTTAGGTTCTCAGTGGTCATGAAACATCTCCACGAAACATCGTCAACATAGGTCCATGTTTTGGTATAGCCCCCATATAACGGTACCTCCCGATTTTCGGTATTTTGAGAATTTTAGCCACAATTTGTAAGCGAAATATCTTCAATTTGACATTTGAGGTTCTCAGTGGTCATGAAACATCTCCACCAAATATCGTCAACATAGGTCCATGTTTTGGTATGGCCCCCTTATAACCGTACCTCCCGATTTTCGGTATTTTGAGCATCATAATTACAATTTTTATCCGAACTAGCTGTAATTTGACATTTGATGTTCTCAGTGGTCATAAAACATCTCCACGAAATATCGTCAACATAGGTCCATATTTTGGTATAGCCCCCATATATCGGTACCTCCCGATTTTCGGTATTTTGAAAATTTTAGCTACAATTTTTAACCGAACTAACTGTAATTTGCCATTTAAGGTTCTCATCTCCACCAAACATCGTCAACATAGGTCAATGTTTTGGTATAGCCCCCTTATAACGGTACCTCCCGATTTTCGGTATTTTAAGAATTTTAGCTATAGTTTTTAACCGAAATAGCTGTAATTTGACATTGGAAGTTTTTAGTGGTCATAAAACATATCCAACGAAGCGAACTAGCTGTAATTTTCCATTTGAGGTTCTCAGTGGTCATGAAATATCTCCACCAAACATCGTCAACATAGGTCCATGTTTTGGTATAGCCCCCATATAACGGTATCTCCCGATTTTCCGTGTTTTGAGAATTTTAGCTGCAATTTTTAACCGAACTAGCTGTAATGATCGGTATTTTGAGAATTTTAGCTACAATTTTGTCTATTCAAAAATAATCGTCAATGTAGGTCCATGTTTTGGTATATCCCCCCATTTTCAGTGGTCACGAAATTTCTTCACTAAAATTCGTCGACATGGATCCATTTTTGAGGGTCTACATTGTTTTGATGAAACTACCGTCAATTTGATTCTTGAAGTTCCCTGCAGCTATAAAACTTTTCCGCCAAAAAATTTAAAGATAGGTTGACTCATTGATATAGCCCCGTAGATGGTACCTTTCACCTAGCTGAACACATTTTTTAGATTAGATTAGATAACACTGTGCAACAAAATGGAGGTGAAAGTCTGGGGCACGGAAAATTCCTCTTGTGGAAGAAAGGCCTTGGTTAGTATATTATGAACCCCGAAGGACAGATCCGCCGTGAGTCGAACTTCCGCGTTATGGTGTGATGAAATTTTTGTTAGAGACCCTGTGGGCCATCAGGAATTAGCGTTATATCTTTGTTCACTGTTGGTTAAGTGCTCTACAAAAACAACAAACAAAGATATAAAGCTAATTCATGATGGCTTACAAGGTCTCTTGCAAAAAATTCATCACGCCATAGCGCGGAAGTTCGACTGACGGCGCATCTGTCCTTCGGGGTTTTTAATATACACACACCAAGGGCTTTCATCTCCAAAAGGAATTATCTCTGCCCCAACATTTGTGTTCACAGTGTAATTCAAGCAATAGTGGGAGGCAGTAGGAGTCTATCCATTGCCGAAAAGTTGTTACACCTAAAATTGTGAAAGGACCCTAATTATTCCATTTTAATTAAGACTATTTTATGGTGGAGGGTATAAAAAGTTCGGCCCGGTCGAACTTAACGACTTTTTACTTGTTATTATTATGATGGGTTTAGCCACATTATCCTACCGAAATGGTTGAAATTTGGCATATTGTATTCGATATGGGTATAAAACATGTCTACAAAGAATTGTGGGTAAAGATGCAAGTTTTAATATAGCTGCCATTGAAGAGATATTGCGGGTTCATAGAAATGGGTAGAAAACTTCCACGCAGAAAATTATAAATATAGGTTATACTATGGTATGCACACAGGTACGTCCTGATTTTACATATCTTCAGTCAAAATGGAATGACTGTGACATAATATTTCCGTTTCTGAATGGGTATAAAACATTGATGTCACATTGGTACTAAACCATGTTTAAAAGAAAATGTACATTTCAGTTAGCAATTCCACTTCTCCTAGGAATAAGCCTTGACGCGGCGCAGAATTTAGTACTTTAGAAACTAATTGGTCCGTTTTACTTTAATACAACTCATGGTGTAGGGTATTAAAAATTCGGCCCGGCCGAATTTAATGCCTTTTTTTACTTGTTATTATCATTATCTATGGACATTTCTGAAATGTAGTCATCGTTGTGTTTTGAAGTTCATTTTGACAACACTGAGTCGCCTAAATATCAACAAGGGTCCCTTCTTACATCATCGCCAAGATTGTTATCCTTGGTGAGAATATTAATGCAATGCTTGAAATAATTTCCTTGAAAAATCCACGTTTAATGGATATGTTGGTCCATGGGGAAACTACCATGGATTTATAAAAACACTTTAAGAGTATATGTCTGCTTATTTTTAATATAAATTCTGTTAATTATATTTTAATAAAATTTAAGAGAAATTTCTTCGAAAATCTCTTTAAATGGACGAATGTAAATACAAAATGTTAATGCACGTGTTTTTCTTTGTTGAATAAAGGCGGCATTTTAACATAAATGCATTTATTCGATAACATAACTCTCTCCACATGTGCCTCCTTTTATTTTCTCTCTTAACTCCTGTTAAAAAATAAATAACAATACCATTACCGTTAACCACAAAACAACATGATATTTGCTGTGTTGATTTTTGGTCCATGGTTGCTGCTGTTGGCACATTTAACATTTGATGTTGTTGCTACAACATGAAGTGACTGTGTGTGTGTTCGTGTGTTTTTATTTACCAAGGAGAGAGAGTTATACGACGAAGTATAAATGCCATGGCCCAGCAAGCATTTTCTATCGCCCATTACCCGAAGCAGTCACTCCCGGGCGATAGAAACACACATCCGCGATATCGCATTCTAATTGATGTAGGCACACCGTACGGGAAGAAATGAACCACGCATTCGTTTCCTCATAAAAATATCGCCATCGTGACTCTCGACTCTGGACTAAAGCGATTCTTTCAAAGACAACGCATGAGACACATTTATGAGGAAACGAGTGCGTGGTTCATTTCTTCCCGTACGGTGTGCCTACATCAATTAGAATGCGATATCGGGGATGTGTGTTTCTATCGCCCGGGAGTGACTGCTTCGGGTAATGGGCGATAGAAAATGCTTGTTGGATATAGTACCTTTAGGCGACAAATAAGTACATTGTTTGAAAGATATTGTATATTTTACCATAAAATAGTGGCAATGACCAATAAATAAATAAATAAATAAATAAATAAATAAATAAATAAATAAATAAATAAATAAATAAATAAATAAATAAATAAATAAATAAATAAATAAATAAATAAATAAATAAATAAATAAATAAATAAATAAATAAATAAATAAATAAATAAATAAATAAATAAATAAATAAATAAATAAATAAATAAATAAATAAATAAATAAATAAATAAATAAATAAATAAATAAATAAATAAATAAATAAATAAATAAATAAATAAATAAATAAATAAATAAATAAATAAATAAATAAATAAATAAATAAATAAATAAATAAATAAATAAATAAATAAATAAATAAATAAATAAATAAATAAATAAATAAATAAATAAATAAATAAATAAATAAATAAATAAATAAATAAATAAATAAATAAATAAATAAATAAATAAATAAATAAATAAATAAATAAATAAATAAATAAATAAATAAATAAATAAATAAATAAATAAATAAATAAATAAATAAATAAATAAATAAATAAATAAATAAATAAATAAATAAATAAATAAATAAATAAATAAATAAATAAATAAATAAATAAGTAAATAAATAAATAAAACAAAAATTAAAATCGAAAATGTTTACATTTTAAAAGTCAAATTATATTATCATTATTTCTGCAAACTTATTTGTTTTAATTTTCTTTGTCGAATGAGTGTAATAAGTACTGTTGGCACTTTTGAATTTTTGGAATTTTTTCGATTTTTTGTTTTTTTTTTTCTAATATTCAAATTCACTCTATGATAAAGAAAAAGAAAATCACATTATACACAATACATATTATTATTTTTTCTGCTTTTTATCATTCACAATTATTTAGTCACTGCACTTTTTTACATTTCAATTTATAAATGTTTAAATATTAAATTATTAATTTAATTTTTTCAATTTCACTTTTCCACGAACCTTTCGCACTTACAATATCAAACTGACTGATATTTTTCTTATTGTTGATATTTGCAAATACTTGGAGTAGCTGTAAAACTCTCACCTTATCTCTCTCACGAGAAGAAATAGTAAAACAATGTAAATTGTTTGTGTAAACAATCAAATGCAGAATTTTCATCTTCTTCTGTGACACTAGGTAGTTCTTGCAGATCGATCTAATTTGAACAGTAATACATTTGTTATTGTAAAATGATAAAGTATCGCTCTTTTATAGAAAAGAAGTTCAGAAAGCGATTACTTTTGGTAGAGGAAGTGAGTAAGTCACTTCCAAATGCTAGCTGGGGGATGACGACGAAGGCAATGTTGGTCGGTCGGCTTTAATGTTGATGATGGAGTGTGTGTGTGGTTATGTGTTGTGTGTACGATTGTTGGTTGGTTGGTTGGCTGGCTGGCAGGTTATTTGATGTTGACTACAACTGTGAAAATCAGAGATAATCATGATTGCAATGATAATAATGCTGCTAATGACTATAACAATGATGATGATGATGTTGATGTTAAACGACTGCAGACAAAGACTTCCTTTGGTCGCAACGAAAAAAACTTTTAGTAATAAAACGAACGTTGTCGAACGTGGTTGTTATGAAAACGGTGACGCGAACGCGATAATAAATTAAATAAATTGCCAAAAATAATATACAATATGAATAAAATCAAAACAGGAAACGGATGTGACAAGTGGGTTTTGTTGTTAATTTGAAAAATTAAATTAATATACATGTGATATAAATTCACATGAAAATATGGAAAAAATATTAAAAATATTTAAATAATTTAAAAAAAAAAATTGTTGAAATATAATTTAATGAAAAATCGAGTTTTAAACCGGTCGTTGAAAAAAACCGTTAAAATTTAAATGTGTTTGATTAGAGTGGAGTGAAGAAATTGTAAACATAATATAAAATATAAGAAAAAATTATAAGAAAATTAAAAAAAAAAAAATAAAAAATAAATAGAAAAAATAAATTATAAAAATTATATATTGTGGCCAGTGTGTAAAAACAGTGCATTGATTTAACTGCAGCATATTTATTTATAGAAAGGTGCGAATAATTTTCTAAATAAATATTTTGTTATAATTTTTATGAGATTGAAGATCGTAGGTATCTTTCTTTTATGTCATCAATCCAATGTAAAAAGGTTTACAAGTAATTATTGAAAATTTTTTTAAACTATAAAAAATTACAATCTTTTATATTATCCATACATATTATCGCTTTTGGAATAATACATCAGAAATGTTGTTAACATAACACGGTGTACCTTTCACTGAGCATTCTTAGGATCAACGAATTCAGCTTAACATAATAACACATAATCACATGATTGTTTGAATATTCTTGAAAGAGTGTCTTAAACAATCTATTTTTTATTCATTTTCTCGTTTAGGGTTAAGCTTGATGATCGGAAATTATTTGCAAGTGAAAAAGGAAAGCCAAGGACTCGAACCCACATAGTTTCACTGGTGGTAAAGCAGATCTTCGGACGTATCGACTATGTAGTGGCTTCTCTGTCCTAGAACTTTTCGTTTTTCAAATGCAAATCTATGTTTTAAGGATAAACTTTAAAGGTTTGCCATTTTTAGAGATTTAAACTACGTTTGGGATTAAAATTGTTCTTATATGTTTCTTATGTAACTTTCCCAAGGAGCACCTGACATGGTCTTAACTTCGTATATCGTAATGAAGTTGGGTTAAATCTATTAACGGCTTCCAGAACTCTAACTTTCGAGCTGTCCAAAGGTTAAAGATTTTCAGTTAAATGTACCAAATTTTACGTATAAAGTACCAAATTTTACGTATAAAGTTCACACCAACTAAAAAATGTCCCATGAAAAAGTTTAGCCAAAGGTCAGTTTCGGTCATATACGTTCTGAAATTAGGGATTAATTGGATTCTAACTACATTTTCTCCTTGAATATTTACTTCAATTCGCAATGGAGGTCAGTTTCGGTCATTTACCTTCTGAAATTAGGGATTAATAGGATTTTAACTACATTTTCTCCTTGAATATTTACTTCAATTCGCAACGGAGGATATAAAAAGTTCGTCACGGTCTTTTCACTTCTTTTTATTTGCGTAGACCATACGTCCTGAAATTAAAATCTTAAGGTTAACAAAAAACCCTGCAGCCGCCGAAGAAATGGCGAATAGTGCGTATAACCGTTGATAGGTAAAAATATATCTCATCAAAACAAGTAAGAACAGCTTTAAGTTCGGCCAGGCCGAACTTGTTAGACCCTCCACCACGAGTTGTATTGCAGTAAAATGGAACAATTAGTTTCCTTTCGTTTATGAAGAGGACAAAATTACCAAGTTTCAGCAAGTTCGGTAAAACAAAGCGGGTTACCTTAAAAATATCGAAATTCGGGGGTACGTTCCATGGCGGCTATATCAAAACGTCGATCTTTACCTACAAATACCTGGCGGAAATTTTTTGGACTCAAAGACGACTAAATACCAAATTTCCGATATTCAAAACACCGAAAATCAAGAGGTACGATTCTTTGTGGGCTTTAGGAACCCGCAGACCTATACTGATAATTCTCTTCTGGAATATTTTATAACCACATGGAAGACTAAATAACAAAGTTCAGTCTTTCGGTGTGATATTGACGTCACAACATTCAGAATTACCGAAATCGGGAGGTACCGTTTTATGGGGGCTATATCGAAATGTGGACTCATACCAACAAATTTCAGTCAAAAAGGTTTTTAACTCCAACAAAGACTAAATACCAAATTTCAGCCATTTCGGTGGATTGCTGTGGCCACAATGTTCAAAATACCGAAAATTGGGAGGTACCGTTCTATGGGTGCTCTTTGAAGGCGTGAACCTATACCGAGCAATTTCTCGGAGAAAATTTTATAACCCCAATGAAGACTAAGTACCAAATTCCAGCCATTTTGGTGTGATAATGAGGCTAAAACCTTCAAGATAACGGAAATAGGGAGGTACCGTTCCATGGGGGCTATACTAAGGCGTAGACCTATACCGATAAATTTCATATTGAACGTTTAATACCTAAAGTGAACAACAAATACCAAATTTCAGCCATTTTGCTGGAATATTGAGGCCACGACCTTCAAAATACCGGAAATCGGGAGGTACGTTAAATGGGGGCTATTTGAAGGCGTGGACCTACACCGACAAATTTCATATGGAACGTTTAATACCAAGTGAAGAACAAATACCAAATTTCAGACATTTCGCTGGAATATTGAGGCTACAACCTTCAAAATACCGGAAATAGGGAAGTGCCGTTCAATGAGGGCTGCACTAAGGCGTGGACCTGTACCGACAAGTTTCTGGGGGGAAAGTTTTATAACCAAACCAAGACTAAATACCAAATTTCAGCCATTTCTGAGGAATATTGAGGCCACAACCTTCAAAACACCGAAAATCGGGAGGTACGTTAAATGGGGGCTATTTGAAGGCGTGGACCTACACCGACAAATTTCATATGAAACGTTTAGCTCCCCAAATGAATACCAAATTGCAGCCATTTCGCTGTTATATTAAAGCCACAACCTTCAAAATGCTGAAAATCGGGAGGTACCGTTCTATGGGGGCTATACTAAAGGTGGACATATTTCAGGTGGAAAGTTGTGTACCACCAACAAAGACTAAATACCAAATTTGTGATAATGAGGCAAAAACCTTCAAAATACCGAAAATCGGCAGGTATAGTTCGATGGGGGCTATATGAAGGCGTGAAACTATACCGACAAATTTTTGGGGGAAGTTTTATACCCCAACGGAGACTAAATACTAAACATCAGCCATTTCTGAGGAATATTAAGACCACAACCTTCAAAATACCGAAAATCGGGAGGTAAGTTCTTTGGGTGCTATATAAAAGCGTGGACCTATACCAACAAATTTCAAATGGAATGTTTAGTACCCTAAATGAAGACCAAATACCGAATTTCATCCATTTCGGTGGATTAATGTGGCCACAATCTTCAAAATACCGAAAATCGGGATGTGCCGTTCTATGGCAACTATACGAAAACGTGGAACTATACCGACTAATTTCAGTCGGAAAAGCTTTTACCTTCAACGTAGACTAAATGCCAAATTTCAGCCATTTCGGTTTAAAATACCGAAAAACAGGAGGTACCGTTCTATGGGAGCTATATGAAGGCGTGGACCTTATGGAAAGTTGTATACCCCAAATGAAGACTAAATACCAAATTTCAACCACAATCTCCAAAATACCGAAAATCGGGTGGTACCGTTCTATGGGGGCTATATGAAGGTGTGAACTTATACCAACAAATTTCTGGGGGAAAGTTTTGTATCGCCAATAAAGACTAAGTACCAAATTTCAGCCATTTCGGTGTGATAATGAGGCTAAAACCTTCAAAATACCGAAAATCGGGTGGTACTGTTCTATGGGGGCTATATCAAAAAGTGGACCGATATAACCCATTTGCAATACCAAACATCCTAGGAGTAATATAAACTTCTATACCAAATTACAAAGCTCTGTTTTAAAAATTGCGAGCTTTATCTTGATTTCAAAAGACGGACGCACGGACGGACATGGTTATATCGACTTAGAATTTTACCCTGATCAGGTATATAAATACTTTACAGGGTCTACGTTGAATATTTCGATGTGTTACAAACGGAATGGGGGG
This sequence comes from Musca autumnalis, assembly GCF_047663935.1. Lineage (NCBI taxonomy): Eukaryota > Metazoa > Arthropoda > Insecta > Diptera > Muscidae > Musca > Musca autumnalis. The sequence continues at coordinate 27,872,994 of NW_027411755.1, forward strand.
TATAAAACGCTCTGTAAACGCTTTGCTTTTTTGCCCCTATTACTACAGTACAATTTTTTTCAGGGGCACTTCCATACTTCGAGAGAAACTGGTCCGAAAGCTGTAAAGAACATCTACGGCCATCATGTGTAGTGGCCGATGCGCACGACAGCACTTGAAACGGACACTGCGTTGGTCAAAACATTGTTTATCGCAATATTTCTGCGAGCCTTATATAAAGTTCGAAGATTGTGATTTTCGGTCTACTCCTTCTGGTATTTTCCCCTCAAATTTCAAGAATTTTAGCTGAAGTGGAATGTGCGATTTTTCATGAATGGAGCAACAGATTTGGTCCAAACTTTGGATTTAGTAATATTTTGTCCAAACTAAGTTTTAGCTCGAAAATGAACTATACTGGGTACATACCTCACAAATCTTCAAAATAATTGTTTAATGTAGTTTAGGTCTGTTCGAGGATTCTTAGAAATTGATACTGAAGGTATTCCTTCTGTTTAGAGCAGTATTATGTCTGAAAAAAAAAACTGAAAATTATACTGTGACGAACTGAAAGGAATGGTGGGCGCAATATTTTTAAAATGAATGACTCCCAAAATAAGATCTACTTCCAAGCTGAACTATGTCGGTCTGGTCCATTTCTTCAGGTACCTCCTCCGCAACACTTGTGATCAATGATAAAATCCATATTTTGTTGGCAAGTTCATATCTCCGAAAATAGCTACACAATTCTGAAAATCTCCTAATGTATAGCTTTGGGTTAAAAGATTTTGGTTTTGTAGCCGCTATTCGATCTGATCATAGATGAAAATTTTAGTCCACACAGGCTCAGGGTATATTCATGTCCGCAAAGCCGACTGATACTTGATTTCGTTTGTCGTCACAAAGTCCTTTACCGAAGAAGGAAAAAGGAACATTTCTAGAAATGTGCATCCATTGAAAGTACTTTTCTAGCCATTTCGATAGGACTTGCGGTTAACAAGCAATATTGTGAAAACCTAAATAACGCCAAAAATGTGAACTTTGATCGCGATTTATTTAAAAAGCGCTCCGGCGATTTTTTTATTTTTCTCATCCGCAAAAACTTCCAAGGTGTAAGCTCCTTAATTTAAAGTTGGTCAAAGAGCACTATGTAGTTATTATAAGGCGTGACTGAGATTGGGCCATATTTTATATCAAGGACACGTCCATACTTCCTGAGGTAATGACTCACAACAGGGCATGATAACATACGATTTGTGAACCCATTTCAGTTATAATTGTTCCACAAACATCCCAGATGGGACAAGGGATACTTCTCTCATATCAATGAGTGCACTCCGATTCATATTAGCCTAATGATATGGCACCTACAGTTTATCGCCTAGTCCGAACGGTGTGTCTTAAGACACCACTTGTAGAGAAGTTTTACATGGCTGAAATACTCAGGAAATGTCGCCAACATAACTGCGGGGTATTTTTTGAAATTTTGCCTTTTAGGGCGAAGATAATTTTTAATGAGTTTTGAGTTATTTTCTCGTTTTGAGTTAAGCTTGATGATCGGAAATTATTTGCAAGTGAAAAAGGAAATCCAGGGACTCGAACCCACATAGTCACCAAATTACGTTACCTGATTTCACTGGTGGTAAAGCAGATCTTCGGACGTATCGACTATGTAGTGGCTTCTCTGTCCTAAAACTTTTCGTTTTTCAAATGCAAATGTGTTTTATACATTTACGCGGATATTTGGCCGCTGAAATGTATTTTCTTCACGACAAACGCTTTTTTTGCGCTGCCTTTGAAGTTATGAGTTTTGGCTTTGAACGCTAACACGCCGTGACAACATTTTTTGATATGTTTTCATTTTGCCACCGTTGAAAATTGTTTGATGTTGCTTGACCGGGGAATCGAACCCACGACCTTCAGCGTGGAAGGCGGGTGTGCATATCATTGCACCACGGTTCCCATTTCCGTTACACTTTGCAAATCGTAATATTTCTTCCAAGTGTACATCAAATTCCACTAAGGTCTATATTGTTTCTCTTTTTCTGGTACGTTTTCCACAAAAGTTCAACATTTTCGGTTATATGCAGTTTAAGGGCTCTTTAAAGTACGTTTTGAAATTTTGACCGAAGATTATCCAGTTAAATGCTACTTATAGAGTGATCTTAGATCATTTTGAAAATTAGTACCACTTTAGTTGATTTATGGATATTTGTCAAAAGCTCGGGGTATTTTGCTGTGGATAAAACCGACAAGAATTAAGGATTTTGTCTATGTGTACCCAAAAAACGTCTTAATATTTTAGAAAATTTTAAAAAATAAACAGCACTCCTGATCTTTTTGGGTACTTGTCATTGGTTGAACTATTCGTCATAGGCTGAGGGTATTTACGGAGATATTCTTTTTAAAGTTTTTTTCTAATAAATTAGATAATCGAGGTCTTAAAGTCTAGTTTGGATAGCATCTAGAGTTTGGGAATTCCCGACTTTTTTTCATTCCCGGGAAGTCGGGAATGAACATTTCTCATTCCCGGGAACCCGGGAATTCCCGGGACTATGGGAAATCGAATCCGTGGGGCATAGACGTGACAGAGAATAAGCAAACATGAAGTACTTACTCCCTTTATGCGTATTTGTGACGTTAGTTATCTCTTTGGAACAATATTAAGGGTAAACTACAAAAGGGTCAAAAAGCAATAGGAAACATCTTAAAAGACGTTGCGCCGAAATCATGAAAGAACCAATAAATCATATACGGCATATGGCAGATGTTCAAGAATATCTATATGTATGCTATCAATATGTTTGATATCAAAGAATGCTGTCCGATTATATTTTTAAAGTCAACGATATGGTATGTTGTTCTTATGGTTCGAAGAGCGTGTTAATCATAGAACAAATCCGTTTATAACGAATTTTTATACGGCTGACGTTTTGAGTACAAGACAAATTTCTGGGGAAAGTCTTATACCACCAACAAATACGAAATACCAAATTTCAGCCATTTCGGAGGAATATTGAGACCACAACCTTCAAAAATACCGAAAATCGGCAGATGCCGTTCTATGGGGGCTATATTAAGGCGTGGACCTGTACCGCCAAATTTCTAGGGGAACGTTTTATACTACCAACGAAGATATTTCAGCCATTTCGCAGAAATATTGAGGCCACAACCTTCAAAATATTGCTAGCTGTATCTTGATTTCAACAGACGGGCGAACGGATGGATGGACAGACGGACATGGTTATATCGACATAGAATTTTACCCTGATCAAGAAGATATGTATATACTTTATATGGTCCCCGATGAATATTTCCATGTGTTACAAACGGAATGACAACTTTAATTATACCCTTTGGTGGAAAGTATAAAAATATACATGCTTTAGATTCACTTTGGCAGTTTTGTTGTGATGTGTGTTTACTTTTTATTTTTAAAATAAGCCCAGCTTAATCACAGATTTGTTGTTTTCAAATTTTAAAAACAAAAAGCTTTTAAAGTGGGTGTAGTTAAAATTGATTTACTTTATGGAAGGGCAGAGAATACTATACATGACTTATACATGAAAATACAAATACCCGTATTCCCGGGAATTTCAAAAAAATTTCCCGGGAAATCCCGTTCAAAAAATTTCGGGAATTCCCGGGAAATCCCGGACCGGGAATTCTCGACCAGAAACTCTAATAGCATCCTTAGACTTCCTCTACTGTAGACATTTTAACTGGCATAATTTATTTTTTTTTTCTGTAAAAATCAGCAATAAACAAGTTTTGTTGGATATTCTAACCTATACCCTAATGCGTATTCACAATTACACCAGTCATACGCCCGGCTTACTGCAATTACTAGATAACAACTACGCAAATGCTATAGTCGAACGGGGACGACCATGTGATACCCTACACCAATTAGCTACTAGCACATCACAATTTATTTATTTAACAAATAAACTTATTGTAAGAAATAACTTTGTGGATTCTACCGTGTCCTAAGACTCCACTTGTAAAGAAGTTGTTCATGGCTGAAATGTTGCCAACATTACTGAGGGATATTTTACCACCATTAAAAAGTTTAAGTTGCGTGGCAGGAAAAATTCATATTCAATTATACGTCAGGATTGCCTTCTCCAAAATGAATATTAAAACAAGTAAGCAAGGCAATAGTCGGACGGGGCCGACCACAACTTCTAGGAATTAGCTATGTGCAACCATTTTGCACGCTGAATGTCCGGGTATGATTCCCAGGCCTGGCCACATCAAATTTTCAACGGTGGCATAATACCCCTTAGTAATGCTGCCGATATTTCCTGAGTATTTCAGCCATGAAAAACTTCTTTACAAGTGGCAACTTAGGCCACGTCTTTCGGATTCGGCGATAAAAATACGTAACATAGCAGTTTTGTGATTTTCATGGCATTTGGACAATAGTTCATTGTGGTTATATATGTACATATTTTATACCGACAGAAATAACTAATAATGAATAAAAATTCAAATAATTATAAGTCCCAAATTATTCATATTCAATTACACACCAAATAAGATAGTATAACTCAGCTCCGCTAACGGTGATATACCCTCAGCATCTGACCATAAAAGAAACAAACAAAATAATTATGCCGTATAAAAAATATATGTATATATTTTGTATTTTGTAGGTAGTGGAATGTAAGGCTATACCAAATCAATTGTAGTAAGTTAACTTCTGATTTTTGAAAAAGTTTAAGAATATTTTTTGTCGGAGATTTTGGTCTATTATCTCAGGAAGTATAGACTTACTCCGGAAAAATTGTACCGTTGCAATAGGTACCGTGAAAAGAACCTTCTTCAAAAAATTCAAATTGATTCGAGACTGGTCCTCAAACTGCACTTTTCCCAAATTTTGTGTAGGAGGTACTCGAAGGACCGATATAGTCTTACCCGATCTATATCTGGAAGGAATAATATATGGAAAGTTTGGACCAAATCGATTTCGCACTTCGACAGTTATCGTTCACACAATTTTTAAGAAAAATTTTGAACTTTTGTGTGGGAGGTGCCCGAAGGAGTGAACCAATATAGCCCATATTCGAAATTAAACTAAGTTTGGGCAAAAACTTACGAAGTCCAAAATTTGGTTTGAATCGGTAGATCCGTTCGGGAGTCATCGTGCGCACCAGCCAGCTAGACAGAAAGAGAGACAGATTAACGTACAGGGCTAAATCGACTCCAAATAGTTTGAAACTAATTTCGTCCAAACATACTTGGGGTCTAAAACCATTTTTTTCGATGGGCACATCTTTGGTCCTATTTTGTATATTTTGTATTAACCTAAAGGCTGAGGGTATAAAATAAGTGGCGAAGCGACCCCATGCTGCAATATTTGTATAAAAATTCGATTGGACAACTGAACTGAACATTGCTGTCATGATTGAGACAATTTGTAGCATGAGAGAAAATTGTGGTTCTCTACACAAAACCCATTATATATTTAGTCCGGTCAAAATAGACATGCGTATAAGGCGGAAATAGCAAAAATTCCCACAAAGCTGAATTTTGGTGGAGAGCTAGGGTTAGCCATTAGAAGCAATGTCCTAAAAGTCCCCATCGATCCCATGTGTGCAAAACAAGATATTCGGGGTCAAAGGTCATTTTTGGAGCCATTATTCAGTTTTTTAATTTTTCTCAAAAACGGTAAGGCTTAGCAAAAGCCGGCTAAAGTAAAAGTTGTAGATTTAATAATTGCCTACAAGAATGGTCTTTATGATTCTTAAAAAAGACTTACCATTTTCGAGATATCGCGATCTATAGGTCAAATAAAGAATTAGATACTTCCGTAAGCTTTCAAACGATATCCACTTTGCAGTAATCGGTTCAGTAGAACCGGGTCTAACCCGGTTTTTAAATTTGGCCTTTCGGGTCGAATAACCGGCGAACCGGATCCGCAACCGTTGAAAATTATACATTTCCGCAATCAGCGCAACAAACCCTACCTTCGGACAAAACTTGAAAAAAATCGGAGAGTTTTCGTTGGGGTCGTTCCCGTTGGGCTTTCGATTATACATGTGGGTTAAATGGGCTATTTTCGCATAAAATGACTCTAACATTGAATAACTCTACTAAACACGCTCCGATTTTGTTGGATTTTTTTTTTAGAAGATAGCTATAATTTCGCTCTTCAAGAAAAAATACATTTTTTGGGGGGACAGACCCGATTACTTCGCTTATTTTAGCCAGTTCGTCTGAATATGTGCATATTTCCCTTATAAGTGCATAAAAATCATGTGTTTTTTAGAACAGCTATATCTCAAGAATATTTCCTCCTAGGAAAAAAATTATAAAAGTCAAACTTGTAGATAATTTTCCTGTCTACAATATTTACTTTAGTTAGGCTGTAACTCTGTTATCTGATCACGTACATCTACATAATTGACATCAATGGAAAGGTCAAGAGATCGTCTTCAAAGTATAGCTTACTTGCCCGGAATGTCTCTTCCAGGAATAAAGATATATGCTGTATATTAACAAATTTCACACATTTCACACAAAAGTTCTGGTCCATTTAACCCTCTAAATATTATCTGATCTCCATCTCATATTGCAAGCTTCTTCTTTGTCATATACTCTTACCTTATTTAAAATATCGCGTTGATCAGACCATTAATGCGACCAGAGCCGCTACAAAATTGGATAAAAATTATGTTTTTGGTCCATTTCCCCCGCTAAATATTTTACGATCATCACCAATTAAAATAGCGATCTATTCTGATGTGAAACCGACCTCCATAACAAATTTTCGATCGGTCCATAATTGCGGCCAGGAGTTTGATTACAATTTATAATGGACAGACGGACACACTGACGGACAGACGGACACACATCTCAAAATCGCTTTATCTCGCCGAGATATGAAGATTGGTATACCACATTGCGGGTCTCCGACGAATATTTCGCGGTGTTACATGAATTTTTACCAAAACAAACTTATAATACCCTTTCCACATAGTGGTGTAGGGTATAAAAACAAAGATATGAGGAGAAAAGAGAATAATATTGTACAGCAGACAAAAACTATTGTCGGATATGACAAAAACAATTGTTGTAATTAACAAAAACGATTTGTATTACCCCATGTCACGGTTTTAGCTACTTTGAAGACTTTAGTTTAAGGTTTCTAGAGATTGAAAAACTTATCCCTAACATTGTAGGGCGATAGTGCTGTTATTTCGTATATCAAGTTCTTAGAAGGTCCAATTGGAGCGATTTGACTTATGTATAATTATTATGTATATAAGCAAATTAACTAAAATAAAAAAGTTCTTAGATAGAAGTTAAACGATACCGCCCGTTGTCTTTTAACGTTTTTTCTACTGAAGTGGCTGTAACTTGGTATTTCGGATTCTAAACGGGTGGAAAACCTCCACGCATCAATATAGACTCATATTTAGGTACATATATAACCCATATGAAGTTACCACCCGATTTCACGTATTTTAAAGGTTGTCCACACACCATTCAAACGGAAAGACTGCAACGACTTTGATTGGGTAGAAAACACTGATGTCGTATTTGATAAGCCTTGGCGTGACATTCACGAGTTGTATAGTGGTGTATGCTATAAAAAGTTCGGCCGGTGTGTGGTGTCGAACGGTCTATTAAATTATTTGAGTGGTCCCTTTCATTAGTAAAATCACTTCCTTTAATCCAATTTTTTTTGGCCCGAGAGTCCTTTCAAAATCCAAGTTTAAAAGCCAAATAAAAAGAATATTTAATTGAATTAATTGAGCTATCATGACCTAAGGAGTTTTGTATTGAAAAAGTGATATCTAGCAAAGTCCACACACACCCGAACAATATGCTAAGATCGTTTCGCTGGTGGTTTAATTCAGCTATTCAGGCATATTTAGATGTGGTGGTAGACAAAGGCTGAATTTGAAAAAGTGTATATATGTACTAAACTTATTGCGAATTTGCAGTTGTGAAGTATTTTTAAAGCCTTTTTACTATCAAGTCAGCCTAGTGTGTCTGGTCTTCATAGAATCCGTCTTCAATACACACACACATACAATCGAAGATTTTTTTTCCTTCATGAAGAAGAATATTCCTTATAATAAAAATAATATTCTTTAGAAATCCACGTTTATTGGGCAGATATTTGTTCAAAATGCCTTCCTTGAAAATTCACGTTTAATAGTGAGATAATGCATGGAAACATTTTCTGCAAAACCCTAATTGAATTGGGCTATTTTTGAAAAAAAAAAATGATTTAAATGCGATTCCTAGTTCGTATGATTATTGACACTAATCATACGCCCCTTCCGTATTTCCTTATGTGCGATTGACGTTGATCGCCACTTTTGTATCCGCATCAAGCATATGATTAGTGCCGTAAATCATTCGCTCTTGCATATTTTTATACCCTCAGCCTTTAGGCTAGAAAGGGTATGTACACTTTGATACGACCAAAAATGCGCCTCATTGAAATAACGGTTTTAGAATCCAAGTATGTTTGGACGACATTAGTTTCAGACAATTTGGAGTCGATATAGCCATGTCCTTCCGTCTGTCTGTTTGTCCGTGTGGCTGGTGCACACGATAACTTTCGAACGGATCAACCGATTCGAATCATATTTTGGGTATCGTAATTTGTCCAAACTTAGTTTAAGTTCGACGAAAGGCCATATCGGTCCACTCCTGCGGGTATTTTCTCCAAAAAGTTCCATTTTTTTCAGTAAAATAGTGTGAACGATAGCTCTCGAAGGTAGTAATCGATTTGGTCCAAACTTTGTACATCGTACTATTCCTTCAAGATATAGATCGGATTGGAATGTGGTCTTTATCGGTCCACTCCTTTGGGTACCCCCCACACAAAAATCCGGATAAAAAGAAGTTAAAGAGCTCCCCTCGGATCATTTTGAACTTTTTAGAAGGTTGTCCTTGCGACTGCCTTTACGACGGTGCAATTTTTTTCTTGCCTAAGTCCATACTTCTTGAGATATTGGCCTTATAGCTCAAAGAAACCCTCACGACACCAACTAAAATGTCAAATCCGTAACATAATTCTCGCTGGGAATTTCCGATTGGTGTATACTTTGCACATCGTTTTATTCCATCCAGTCATGTATCAGGAATATGGAATATATCGGTCCACTCCTACGAGTACCTCCCACACAAAATTCGGAAAAAGTGAAGTTTAAGAGCTCCTCTCGCATCGTTTTGATAATTTTTCCAGTAGGTTGTTCTAGCGGCCTCATTTACAACGACACAATCTTTTTTTTCCGGTGTAAGTCAATATTTTCTGACATAATGACCCAGCTCTAAAACCTTGCCGGCACACACTACAATTGCTACTGTGCATGATAACTCTAAAACTTTTTAATTTTTTTCCAATCTTACTAACGTAATTTAATATTTCAATTCCTTTATGAAGAATTTTGGTTACTAAAAATTTTTGGTATATGTTAATGATTTGGTATAGCCTAACATCAAAAAATCAAAATCAATATATTTTAGATACGGCATAATTGTTGCCTTTGGGTTGGTTTTGTTGTTGTTGTTTTTTTTCAGCGGCTAAGGTTCTATCTCCGTCAGCACAGCTGACTGACACTTTCTTACTTGTTGTCGTTACATATATGGAAAAATTTCAATCAATTTATGTGAAGCCTCAGCACCTGCACATATCCCACTTTATTGGCAAAACAAGTTCTGTACAAAGCTGCGACTTTTGACTAGAAGTGTCTTAAAATATTATTTTAAAATTCACTCTTATTGGCCAGTCATTCCTTCGAAATACCTTCTTTAAAAATCCACTTTTAATAGTCAGATTACCCATGGAAACTGATTAGGAAAACATTTCGTTTTAAATGAGTCCACGCCTTTTTGGTTCTTGAAAGATTATATTTTAAAATTCCTTTTTTAGTCCTTGAAAAAATATTCTCAACAAATTCTGCACATCTGTAGGTCCTTGAAAAAATATTCTTTAAAAATTCCACGCTTTCGATAGACCTTGGAAAAATATTCTTTAAAAATTCTACGCTTTCGTTAGTCCTTGAAAAATATTCTTAAAAATTCCACACCTATTTTGTTCCTTGAAAAAAATATTCTTTAAAAATTATACGCATTTGTTGGTCCTTGAAAAATATTCTTTAAAAATTCCACGCCTATGTTGGTCCTTGAAAAAATATTCTTTAAAAATTATACGCATTTGTTGGTCCTTGAAAAATATTCTTTAAAAATTCCACGCCTATGTTGGTCCTTGAAAAAATATTCTTTAAAAATTATACGCATTTGTTGGTCCTTGAAAAATATTCTTTAAAAATTCCACGCCTATGTTGGTCCTTGAAAAAATATTCTTTAAAAATTATACGCATTTGTTGGTCCTTGAAAAATATTCTTTAAAAATTCCACGCCTATGTTGGTCCTTGAAAAAATATTCTTTAAAAATTATACGCATTTGTTGGTCCTTGAAAAATATTCTTTAAAAATTCCACGCCTATGTTGGTCCTTGAAAAAATATATTTAAAAATTCCACGCCTATGTTGGTCCTTGAAAAATATTCTTTTAAAATTCCACGCCTATGTTGGTCCTTGAAAAAATATATTTAAAAATTCCACGCCTATGTTGGTCCTTGAAAAAATATATTTAAAAATTCCACGCCTATATTGGTCCTTGAAAAAATATATTTAAAAATTCTACGCCTATGTTGGTCCTTGAAAAAATATATTTAAAAATTCCACGCCTATGTTGGTCCTTGAAAAAATATATTTAAAAATTCCACGCCTATGTTGGTCCTTGAAAAAATATATTTAAAAATTCCACGCCTATGTTGGTCCTTGAAAAAATATATTTAAAAATTCCACGCCTATGTTGGTCCTTGAAAAAATATATTTAAAAATTCCACGCCTATGTTGGTCCTTGAAAAAATATATTTAAAAATTCCACGCCTATGTTGGTCCTTGAAAAAATATATTTAAAAATTCCACGCCTATGTTGGTCCTTGAAAAAATATATTTAAAAATTCCACGCCTATGTTGGTCCTTGAAAAAATATATTTAAAAATTCCACGCCTATGTTGGTCCCTGAAAAAATATATTTTAAAATTCCACGCCTATGTTGGTCCTTGAAAAAATATATTTAAAAATTCCACGCCTATGTTGGTCCTTGAAAAAATATATTTAAAAATTCCTCGCCTATGTTGGTCCTTGAAAAAATATATTTAAAAATTCCACGCCTATGTTGGTCCTTGAAAAAATATATTTAAAAATTCCACGCCTATGTTGGTCCTTGAAAAAATATATTTAAAAATTCCACGCCTATGTTGGTCCTTGAAAAAATATATTTAAAAATTCCACGCCTATGTTGGTCCTTGAAAAAATATATTTAAAAATTCCACGCCTATGTTGCTCCTTGAAAAAATATATTTAAAAATTCCACGCCTATGTTGGCCCTTGAAAAAATATATTTAAAAATTCCACGCCTATGTTGGTCCTTGAAAAAATATATTTAAAAATTCCACGCCTATGTTGGTCCTTGAAAAAATATATTTAAAAATTCCACGCCTATGTTGGTCCTTGAAATATTATATTTAAAAATTCCACGCCTCTTTTGGTCCATGAAATATTATATTTAAAAATTCCACGCCTATGTTGGTCCTTGAAAAATATATTTAAAAATGCCACGCCTATGTTGGTCCTTGAAAAAATATATTTAAAAATTCCACGCCTATGTTGGTCCTTGAAAAAATATATTTAAAAATTCCACGCCTATGTTGGTCCTTGAAAAAATATATTTAAAAATTCCACGCCTATGTTGGTCCTTGAAAAAATATATTTAAAAATTCCACGCCTATGTTGGTCCTTGAAAAAATATATTTAAAAATTCGACGCCTATGTTGGTCCTTGAAAAAATATATTTAAAAATTCCACGCCTATGTTGGTCCTTGAAAAAATATATTTAAAAATTCCACGCCTCTTTTGGTCCATGAAATATTATATTTAAAAATTCCACGCCTATGTTGGTCCTTGAAAAATATATTTAAAAATGCCACGCCTATGTTGGTCCTTTGAAAAATATATTTAAAAATTCCACGACTATGTTGGTCCTTGAAAAAATATATTTAAAAATTCCACGCCTATGTTGGTCCTTGAAAAAATATATTTAAAAATTCCACGCCTATGTTGGTCCCTGAAAAAATATATTTAAAAATTCCACGCCTATGTTGGTCCTTGAAAAAATATATTTAAAAATTCCACGCCTATGTTGGTCCTTGAAAAAATATATTTAAAAATTCCACGCCTATGTTGGTCCTTGAAAAAATATATTTAAAAATTCCACGCCTATGTTGGTCCTTGAAAAAATATATTTAAAAATTCCACGCCTATGTTGGTCCTTGAAAAAATATATTTAAAAATTCCACGCCTATGTTGGTCCTTGAAAAAATATATTTAAAAATTCCACGCCTATGTTGGTCCTTGAAAAAATATATTTAAAAATTCCATGCCTACGTGGTTCCTTGAAAAAATATATTTAAAAAGTCCACGCCTATGTTGGTCCTTGAAAAAATATATTTAAAAATTCCACGCCTGTGTTGGTCCTTGAAAAAATATATTTAAAAATTCCACGCCTATGTTGGTCCTTAAAAATATTTTTAAAAATTCCACGCCTATGTTGGTCCTTAAAAATATTTTTAAAAATTCAACGCCTATGTTGGTCCTTGGAAAAATATATTTAAAAATTCCACGCCTATGTGGTCTATGAAAAATATATTTAAAAATTTCACGCCTATGTGGTCTATGAAAAATATATTTAAAAATTCCACGCCTATGTTGGTCCTTGAAAAAATATATTTAAAAATTCCACGCCTATGTTGGTCCTTAAAAATATTTTTAAAAATTCCACGCCTATGTTGGTCCTTAAAAATATTTTTATGTGTGGTCTATGAAAAATATATTTAAAAATTTCACGCCTATGTGGTCTATGAAAAATATATTTAAAAATTCCACGCCTATGTGGTCTATGAAAAAAATATATTTAAAAATTCCACGCCTATGTTGGTCCTTGAAAAAATATATTTAAAAATTCCACGCCTATGTTGGTCCTTGGAAAAATATATTTAAAAATTCCACGCCTATGTTGGTCCTTGAAAAAATATATTTAAATTTTCTACGCCTCTTTTGGTGCTTTTAGTCGATGGCAAATAACAGAACTTGACGTAAAGTGTCACTACTTATCAGCTTATGCAAACACCTATTGATTTTGGTCTTATAAAACTTGGAGGAAGAAACCAACTGTCTGTGCTAATCAAATGCAGTTTTTCATATTCATTTTGGTGTATTGAGTCAAGTTGTATTGTATTGCTGAGCATGCAATTATTTTATAATTTAGAATAAATTTAAATGTGCAACTGAAAGAATAATAAATTTCGTTAAGTATGAGCGTATAATTATTCTCATTAGTTATACGCTCGGGCGATCTCTCTACTAGAGTAATGACAGCTTGGGCGTATGATTCGCCTTTATGATCATACGCACCCGTACACTCAATAGAAAAGACTTAAACGCCAACTTTTGATTTTAGAAAATAATTATTCTATTCCCCAACAATTCTACTTTCAATTACATCAAATCAATATTGTTAATAATTTATAACTATTTCGCAACAAAAGACGCATACAAATACACATTTTCATTTTCATTTCAATTGATTTAATGGTCATCATAATGCCTTCACTCACACTTTCACCTTCACTCTGACGACTATTGAAATGCGGCGGCGGTCAACATATTGAAGTGTGGTTGTAATATCCTCTTCAAAATGTGTTTCAATTCATAAAATTCATTTATTTTTCATTTCACGCTGTGTAAAGTGTGCGTGTTTGTGTGTGCGTTTCTGTTTTATCAAAATCACTTGAGATTCACCAAGGCATCATGCCATGCCATCAACGCTTTGGGCATTCCAACGAAATGGAAACCACAGCAATGGCTATTGGGTAGGTAGCATTATTGCGTATTTGCTGTGGTTAGTCTTCGGGGAGCAAAACAAGCATCCACTGCCATGATTATGGTCATCAATGGTTACCTTCAATTTGGTGTTCCTAGGAGTTTTGTGTGTTTCACCTTACTCTCTCTTTCATTTTCCCACTTCAAATACTTGTTTTTTGGAGTTCTTTTGCTTCAGTGATACTATTAAAATTATTATTGAAGTGATTTTGTATTTCAAGTGCTTGTGATGCTGCTGCCTTTGTTTCAGTACCATAATCAGTAGAATCAATATCACCGTCGGTGTGGCAGGCGACCAGTGTTATAATGAGTATCTCTTCTGGGCATCCTTAGTCTATATCTATTCAGGTTCATCATTAGCACCAGAGTTGAGAGAACAAACAATTCCGCAAGTCTCAAGTGGAAATCGAAAATTATTGTTGTTTTTTGTTTCTTCTTTTTACTTTTCCGTTTGTTTGGTGGCACTGCTGGTGGCCATGTAGCCATTATAACGTTTCATATACGTTTTCCGTTTCGATTTGCTATGTGGTTCTGCATTCATTTATTGTTACACACTCTCTCTTCCTTGCTCATCTCTCCATTTAGTTGTTGTTACGCCTTGTGCAAAGTGTCTGTTTTAATGGGTTTAATTAATGTCTGATTGATTAGTTGTTATACAAATAAACTTTCTTCTTTTCTGCTTCCTTTTGTTTTAGTTGAATGTTGGTCTATTCAGTTGGTTTCATTACTACTTGGCCAGTTGCCAATTTATCCAAAAGGATGCTTTGTTTTTTTGTGCTAATGGAATGGTCAATTAATTGATGTAAAAGTGAATAGCAGATGTCTTTAGGGTTATAATAATGATGATGACTGTAAAAGAGGAGTTGTTATTAATTTGAATCACTCCTACATGGGTGAGCGAGGGCGTATTATTATTGTCAGTGCTTATACGTATTGGAAAACTCAATACAATTTTTTTCAGGTGTCATTTGTCATCAAAGACTATTTGTCAAATAATCGTGAACATTTAAAGAAGGTTTTTAATGGCTTTTTAGCCCATAATCGTAGACTTTTAAGGAAGGTGTTTTGACCAGTAATAGTGAGCGCTTAAGGAGGATCTTCAACCTTCAACGACCCTCTAACGTGGTTTCATATTTTTTCAAGTGTTTTTTTTAAACTAAATTTTGAAGGACCAAACGTAGCTATTTTCAAAAAAGTATTTTTCACAGGACAAAAGTGGAATTTTTAAAAATATATTTTCAAAGACAAAACTTATTTTTTGTAATATATTTCCAAGGAAAACAAGTAAAAAAGTATCAGTCGGCCTTGCCGACAGAGATATACCCTCAGCCTATGTGAATTGAAATGTTCATCTACGGACAGATCGAATGTATTTAGAGTCTTTTCAGAATTTTGTGGCCCTTTTTGAACATTTGAACTTACAGACAAAAGTGTGGATTAGGATTTAAGTTCAAAAGTGTTGCGGAGGAGGTACTTGACTGAATGGACCGACATTGCCCATTATGAAAGTAGATCTTATTTTGGGAGTCATATCGTTTCGATAGATATCGCGCCCACTAGTCATTTCAGTGGGTCATCTTATAACTTTTGGACCAATATATCAGGAAGCATGAACTTGTCCATGGAAAACATAATATCACTGTAAACAGGACGACAACAAATAGCATCGGTATACATTTCCAAAGGATCTCCGAACATACCCTAAACTGCATTTAAACAAACATTTTGAACTTTTGCTGGGAAGGTACCTTAAGGAGAGGATCAATATGGGCCATTTTTGGAAGTTAATCTAAATTTGGACAAAATATAAGAAGATCCAAAGTTTGGACCATATAGGTTACCCCTTTCAAGAAAGTGCATCGTGCATACCATTTTAGTGAAATTTTTCAGATTTTGGGGGAAGTACGGAATTTTGTGGACCGGAATTGCCCATCTTCGAACTGAAACTAAGTTCGGACAAAATATGTCGAAGGGCAAATTTCCGGCCAAATCGGTTGACCATTGCGAGTGCTTTAGTGTGCTCCAGCCACTACACTTGGTGCCATAGGGATTTTTACAACTTTCGGGCTATTTTCTTAGGAAGTGTTTACTTGCCCCTGAAAAAAACTTGTACCATCGCAAAGGGGGTCAGTGAATGCAGGTTGTTTCAACAAAAATCGAAGTGATTCGATGGAAGGCCTTAAAGTGAACTTATCCGAAATTTTGTAAGGGTGGTACCCGAAGTACTGAACCGATTGAGTCCATATTGGAACCTCATCTAAGTCTGGCAGAAATTTCACTATGTACAAAGTATGGACTAAATCGGTTACTAATTTCAAGAGTTATCGTGCGCACAATTTTTCCGAACATTTTCGAACTTTTGTGAGGGAGGTACCTGAAGGAGTGAACCGATATAACTCATCTTCGAACTTAAACTAAGTTTGGAGAAAATATTACGAAAGCCAAATTTGGGACCGAATCAGTTAATCTGTTCAAGAGTTATCGTGCGCTCCAACAACTACACACGGTGTCATAGGTTTTTTTGCACCTTACCCCTGATAAAACTTGTGCCATTGTATAGGGGACAATAAATACAAGTTGTTACAACAAAAATCAAATCGATTCGAGAGCTTTTCCTAAACTGAACTTTTCCGAAATTTTGTGTGGGAGGTACCCGAAGGAGTGGACAAATTGAGTCCATATTGGAACCTCATCTAAGTCTGTAGTAGAAATTTTACGATGTACAAAGTATGGACAAAATCGTTTACTCCCCTTAGGAGATATCGTGCCCACAATATTTCCGAACTTTTGTGGGGGAGGTACCGGAAGGAGTGGATCGATATAACCCATCTTCGAACTTAAACTAAGTTTGGACAATATAATACGAAAGCCAAATTTTGAACCGAATCGGTTGATCGGTTTGAGAGTTATCGTGCGCTTTAGCCAGCCAGACAGACAGACGTACGGACATGGCTAAATCAACTCCAAATTGTCTGAAACGTATTTCGTCCAAACATACTTGGAGTATAAAACCACTATTTCGATGATGCACATTTCGACCGTATGAAAGTGTATATACCCTCGTTAGCATAAATGCTGAAGGTGTAAGAACTGCATGTTTTCTAAATATGCCCGTTTTGTCCTCTTAAAATTCCTTATAAAAATCTTAAAAACTCCATGTTTTTGTCATCTTATTGATCTCTAAATAAATTAAAAAAATCTACTTTATGTTATTTTAAAACAAGTAAGCAAAGGGTATAATCGGACGGGGCCGACCATGTGATACCCTACACCACAACCTGTAGGAATTAGCTATGTGCAACCGCCTTGCACACTGAATGTCCCGGTTCGATTCCCATCAAATTGTCCACGGTGGCAAAATACCCCTTAGTAATGTTGGTGATATTTCCTGAATAATTTCAGCCATGAAAAACGTCTCTACAAGTGGCAACTTAGGACACGCCATTCGGACTCGGCGATAAAAATTAGGTCACATATCAATAACATAATATGAATCCATTGATATAGGAGAAGCCTCCCTTGTCTTTACTGGGATGTTTGTGGAAAAATATATAAATTATACATTTCTAAAAAATATTCCAAAATTGGAAAATTCACATTGATTAGCCCCTCCTGCTACATCTTCAAATTGCCTTTGAATATCAGGTTCCTTTTTGGAATACACCTAAAATAAATTAATATATATACCATGCAGTTTGGTATATTTGATAATTGGGAAAATTGCGAGTTTATTGAAGATCTTCCTTCAGTCTCTAAAAATATATTTATTTTGTAACACGAGTTTGCTTCAAAATACGTGGAATCTGTAGGTATCGTAATATGTGGCTATACCAAATCAATTTTAGTAAGCTAAATTCTGAGTTTTGGAAATATTTGAGAATTATTTTTTCAGATTTGTAATTTTAATTGGAGCCGGCAGGGGTTTTTGGAACTTCTGGACTATTATCTCAGGAAGTATGACTTACCCCGGGAAAGGGACCAGAAAATAAATAAATAATCAAATAGATCCGATCCGATACGGGTCCTCAAACTGCACCTTTCCCAAATTTTGTGTTGGAGGTACTCGAAGGACGGACCGATATAGTCCATATTCTGACCGGACACATGACTGGATGAAACAATACGATGTGTAAAGTTTCGACCAATCAGAAAATCCCCTTCAGAGTTAACTTGCGGATTTGCGGTGCAATCTGCTGAAAAAAAATCAAAACGATTCGAGAGGACTCTTAAATTTCCCTTTACCGAATTTTGTGTGGGAGGTACTCTAAGGACCGATATAGTCTTACCCGATCTACATCTTGAAGGAATAATAATATATGGAAAGTTTGGAGCAAATCGGCAGTTATTGTTCACACAATTTTTCGAAAACAATTTTGAACTTTTTTGGGGGAGGTGTGGACTGAAATAGCCTACATTCGAACTTAAACAAAGTTTGGGCAAAATATTACGTTGTATATAATTTGGTTCTAATCGGTAGATCCGTATGAGAGTTATCGTGCGCACCAGCCAGCTAGACATTAAAAGAGACAGATGAACGGACAGCGCTAAATAGACTCCAAATTGTCTGAAACTAATTTCGTCCAAATATACTTGGGGTCTAAAACCAATATTTCGATGAGACACATCTTTGGTCGTATTTCGTTTGTATCCCCTTTACCCTAAATCCTGAGGTATAAAATAGGTGGCGAGGCGACCCCATGTTGCAATATTTGTATAAAAATCCAATTTGACAACTGGACTGAAAATTTCTCTGTCATGATAGAGACAATTTGTAGCATGGGAGGAAATTGTGGTTCTCTACTCAAAACACATTATATAACAGGCAATTATTGCAATTTGCATCAGGGGAAAGATCTGTAGTTATTTTTCCATATGTAGGCTACTTTGCCGGTATATGCCCTCCAGGAATGAAAATATGGACCAAAAATAAAATTTGTATATTTTTCATACAAAAGTAATGGTCTATGTCAACCGCTAAATAATATCAGATCATCATGCAAAATTATAGGCATTTTCTTCAACCTAAACTCTTACCTCGTGCAAATTTTCGTGACTATTGAGCTATAATTGCAACCTCTAGCGGGTTTATGATTACATTACAAACAAAAAACTGGATATATTAGGCTGTAACTCTGTTATCTGATCAGGTACATCAACATAATTGACATCAATTGAAAGGTCAAGAGATCGTCTTCCAAATATAACTCACGAGTGGGGAATGTGTCTTTCAGGATCAAAGATTTAAGCTGTTTATAAAAAATTTTCACATTTTTCACACAAAAGTTGTAGTCCATTTAACCCTCTAAATATTATCTGATCGCCATCTCAAATTGCAAACTTCTTCTTTGTCATATACTCTTACCTTATACAAAATTTCGAGGCGATCGGACTATTATTGCGACCTACAGAGCAGCTACAAAATCGGATAAAAATTTTGTTTTTGGTCCATTTCACCCGCTAAATATTTCACGATCATCACCAATTAAAATAGCGATCTATTCTGATGTGAAACCGACCTCCATACCAAATTTTGTGACGATCGGTCCATAATTGCGGCCTGGAGTTTGATTACAATTTATAATGGACAGACGGACACACGGACGGACACACATCTCAAAATCGCTTTATCTCGCCGAGATATGAAGATTGGTATACCACATTGGGGGTCTCCGACGAATATTTCGCGGTGTTACATGAATTTTTCCCAAAACAAACTTATAATACCCTTTCCACATAGTGGTGTAGGGTATAAAAACATTGCATATGTAATTTATATAGGCGTATATACTTATTTTAGTGCTCTTAAAAATCATTAAAAAATACATGTATTGATCTTCAGAAAATACCACGATTTTTTCGTCTTAAATATCATTGGAAAATCTACGCTTTATTCTTTTTAAAAATCTTTAAAAAATTCGCATCTTCATCGTCTTTAAAATACCAAAAAATCCTTAAAAATTAAATATTAATATCTAAATTGATCCCCTTAAAAACCATAAAAAAACTTCGTTTTGGTATTTTTAATTTTTTTTAATTCACATTTTTTTCTTCAAAAAATCTACGTGTTGATCTTCAAAAGTCTACCTATTTTCCTTTTAAATATCATTACACTGTGTGTTATTTTTTGAGTCATGGTTTATTAACCATATTCTGATATCAGAGCGTGATAAAAGACCAAAATAGAGAAGACACGTTTCTTGCCGTTTTCCCTATCTCATCAACTTTTGCGGTTATAGGCCATATCTTCCAAAGTGAGAACACATTAAATCCATCAACTATCATCTGCAAGGTCAAAATTTATATAAAACATTTTTCTCGGGTGTGGTCTACAGATATCAAACCGATCAAAATTTAAGCAAGAACCAACTACAAAAATATACCTTAACCGCCTGTTCATGTATGTCGCACGGAAACCTGTACGAAAGGAAAGCAGGCACTCACTTCCGTCTAAAAATGCGTTCATGTATTTCTCAAACTACCGTGCGACTGCCGTTACGTATCCTATGCGAAATACTACTAATTTGAATGTACAATTGTACAACTATGTTCCATATATGAGAGCCAAATGAGAAATGAAAACAAAATCCACATATACATACAAACATTGGAATATGTGTGATTTTTTTTTGTTTGAAAAATAAAATGTGTCGGTATTTTGAATTATTTTATTTTATTGATTTCTTCAAAATAGTGAGTGAAACCCTCATTAAAACGTGTCTATAAAATTTTTATTTGGTTTCAAGATTGTGTTGCATCAATTTGTTTTAAGATTTTCGGTGTTATTCGCGAGTTTACGTTCTACTCGACAGCTACAAAGCAAGTGAGTGATTTTGACATTCTCCTTCTACAAGAGACAGTCCTTTCGAAATACATAAACCCAAATGTACAGGAAAAGTGTACGTTTACGTGTTATTTCGTATGGCTTGTCGGTCGCATAGATTTTCGTTTGGAATGTGTTTACATGAACAGAAAATGATTTTTTTCGACTTCCGAAGCGCAAGAAACCTTTCGGTCGACATACATGAACAGGCTGTAAATCTCAATAAACAGCTTTGTAGAGAATACGAACTCTGTAGAAACTGTTCTTAAAGGTCAAAATAGTAAAACAAGTGTGACATTAATCTAGTTTGTTCTGGTTCTTGTCCACAGATACTAAACCGTTCAATATTCAAGACAACAATAAACTGCAATAATGTTGCAAATATATTAGATTCTTAAAGGTCAAAATAGCAAAACACTTTAGAAAATATTTGATTCTTTTTAAATTTTAAGAATAGAGTCAACTACAAAAATGTACCCAAGATCTCAGGTAACTACTTTCTAGAACCTATGAACTTTCTAGGAACTATTCTTTAAACTCAAAGTTCGATTACACTGTGATACAAAGTTGACAAAAAATTTTTGCAGGTGTTCTGATGCATAAATTCGGTTTTGTGGGAGTCCATAGAAGACGAAAATACCTTTGGTTTCTTTGGGTCACTTCGGTTTTTGGTTTTATAACGGTAAGTGTAGCGAAAAATAGGCATTCTTGGATTTTCAACTTTAAACGAACATTACTTCTTTTCTCCACAGCCGATTTGCACACCCTTTTTTCACTACAAAGGGGAGAATAATGTCTTTCGAATAAGCCATAGGTTTTTAAAATCGGTTAACAAATGGCTAAGTCATAGCGGTTTATATGTGACAAAAACCCATTAAAAAACAGTGACATGTTTTTCCTTGTGCTCTAGGCTGCGTAAACGATACCTAACAGTACAATTATTTACTGTTAGCAAGTAGTTGGCTTTCCAAAATGGGAAAAACCAACGAAATCGGTTGAAAAATGAATGCGCTATGTCATTTTTTGTGTTTCAACTTTTTGTCTTTTTTCATATTTTCCTTTCCAAAAAGTGTGCAAATCGGTTGTGGAAAAAAGAAGTAATGCCCGTTTAAAGTTGAAAATCCAAGAAAGCCCATTTTTCACTACATTTACCGTTATAAAATCAAAAGCCGAAGTGACCCAAAGAAACCAAAGGTATTTTCGTCTTCTATAGACTCCCACAAAACCGAATTTATGCATCAGAACACCTGCAAATTTTCACTGTAGCAAGATGTTATATTTGCTCATTCTATCCTGTTCAGGTCCGTAAACACATGACCTTAAAAAAATTCTTGAATTTTGGAGAGTTTGTTATTCACAGAGCTGAGTAGGGGAAAATGTTAACAATAATTGATTTGTTTATGAATTTCAACTTAAAGCGTCATTCCGAGAATGCTCATATGTTCTGGAAAGTTGTTTATTGAAATCTTAGGTGCATTTTTGTAGTTGACTGTATTCATAAATTTTGGAGGATTTGGTATTTATGGACTAGAATCTGAGAAAAAAAGTATAAAAATCGAATTTTTTAGCGTCTTTTACTATTTTGAACTATAAGAACCTTTCGCAGACAGTTCGTATGTGCCAGAACATTGTTCACTGGTATCTTTGCTACATTATTATAGTTGATTGTTGTCTTGAATATTGAACGTTTTAGAATCTGTGTGACCAGAACAAGAGAAAACAGGATAAAACCCCCATTTGCTTTGCTATTTTGGCCTTTAAGAACCCTTTATACAGAGTTCGTATGTTTTAGAAACATGTTTATTGAGATCTAAGGTACATTTTTGTAGTTGGTTGTTAGCTTCAATTTTGATCGGTTTGATATTTGTAGACCAAAACCCGAGAATAAATTTAAAAAGAAGTTATACATCTTGACGGTTATGGCCTAGAAGATGAAGTCTGATGGAATTATGTGTTCAGAATTTTTGAAGGTATAGTCCATACAAATTGACCCCTGTTGACATCAAAGCCTCAAACCTTTGGAGGCCTATAACAGCGTATGTAACGAATTTTCGTTTATGATTTCCGACATATTCAATCAAATGTGAAAAATTATTAGTTTTTTTAATTCGAATAATTTATAGACATTTCCTTCTTTTGTTTAGAGTTCCAGGTGACACTAACATTACAAACAAAAACAAATTTTTATGTGGTTGTTGTTGAGTTGTATTTGTTGTAGTATTTACTTTACCTTATTTATTCTACAATGGTTTTCTTAAAAATTATTAAAAAAAATACAATTTTGTCTTCTGAAAAATGTTCAAAAATCAAGTTTTGGTATTTTTAAAACCTCCGTCTTGAAGATGCTTAATATGCATTTTTAAAGTGCTCTTCTTTCCAAGGCAATATATCCGGGTGTGTATAAGTTATACGCATCAATATCCACATCAATTATATTCGGGCTGTTGATCGTATGATCGATGTTCAAAGTCATACACAACCCTGTCCCCTATTAGAAGATGTAAGTTGTTATATTTAATTTCTATGTCGCCCTAAAGGGTTTCACACAATATTCAATAGTCTCTTTTGACTTTTGACAATTTTTTTCGAAAAGTTCTTAATTTCTCAAATCATCTTGTTGAGTTCCAACACTTCCAAAAATATTTTAATGAATCCCAATTACCATATCCAATCAATTAAGATTGTTTCCAAAAGGCATTATGCTCTCAAATTGAAATCCTAGCCATACAAGAAGCAACAACAAAAAAGAAGACACTAAACTTCCTGGAATAACCTGGTATTCAATCAAAACATAATTTTGCATGTGGCAACAAATAAAGAACAACAATCAAAGATTAAGATAACAATCCGTGTGGAGGATGTTGCTGTGCTGTTGTTCATGTGAAGTTTTTTTCTGTAGATTTACCTTTTTGCCCGGAATTCTTTCAATATCCTTTTTCACACACACACGTACACTGTTGTACATACATATTCACATGGTTTGCATAGAATGGTTTATTAGTAACAATTTCACTGTTGCCCTGTTGCTTGCTGCTGTTGCTCTGTGGTATTTGTAACAATTTGTAGCCGAGTATTACCATTTAACTCCCTAACATGGCCCACTTGTCCTCATTCCACAGCGTTGCCACTTGAGTTGAGACTCTCATATGTACATTTGTGTGTATGTACACAAACAGAGATACATATGTAGATAATTCTGAACATGATATACGCTTGGAAGACTTTTGACAATAGACCACGTCAAATGTTATGTTAGTTCATTGTATACGAAAGGCAAAAAAAAAACAACATAACAAAAAAATGAACGACGAACCAACGGAAACGCCAGAGATTTTCCCCACACTCCTTCTCTCCTCATTCCATTGAAATGGCATGATGGCCCAACTCTGTTTTGTTTACTCTAAAGGGCTCAAGGTTAGTTAGGATACAACAGAGAACAAAAAAGTGGCTCAGAGAAGTGAAACATAAAACCAAAAAAGAAGACAAGAGATTAATTTAATTATTGTTAAAGCTTTAGTGGTTTACGTCGAATATGTTACGCTCAATGTAAAGCCACATGCATTCCCGCACACACACACACACACACTCGCATGTCTACAAATAATAAAATGCAAAAGGATTGCCTTTTATGAACCATACGAATAAGCATTTCATAGACAATGAAGTCATAAGTCATAAACTAAAGTACCCGCTAAGACCTTGGAAACGGCTGAAAGAAGATACTAAAACAATGACAACTCTGACTTTGTATGCCAAGTGACATTTAAAACGAGTAGAAGAGGAAGAAGACGAAGCAGCAGAAAAAAAAGGGAAAAAAGGAAAAAACTGAGTATAAAAATGTCATATTTAATCATTTTAATAATTCCTGTGACAAGTGGAAATAAAGTTGGGATAGAGAAATTTAAACATTAAATTTATTTAAAAAATTGTTTTATCTATATAAATAAAAATTAAATGTCCTTCGTTGGTAATGGCATCAGTTGAGAACGGCTGGACCGATTTCGATAATTCTTTCTGTAAAATGTGCTCCATGACCCGACTTGGGGTTTTATGCAACGAAATTTTGACCACGCCCACTTTTAGGCCCACTTTCTTCAATTTTCAATTTTTGTCACTTCTATAAAAACTACTGAACCGATTGGAATGTACTTTTACTTTACAAATGCTATATCTATATAAATAAAAATCAAATGTCGTTCGTTGGTAATGGCCCCGGTTAAAATAGGCTAAAAATTTTGTTGAATTTCGGAAGGGGCGGGGTACTTCCCCTATACCCTATGTCTTTAAAAATGATATCTAATATATAAAAGACAGTGTGTGTATGTTCCGTATAGACTCAAAAACGGCTGAGCCGATTTTTTGAAAATTTCAGGGCATGTACATGAAATACCCGTGTTGGAAATAGGCTATATAATTTTTAATTGCGGTGAGGGCGGGGTACCTCCCCCATGCCCTAATTAAATACTCCCACTTTTTAAATACGTTACATACCCAAAACTACTGAACCGATTTTCCTGAAAATTTCAAAGAATGTACAGGGAGGACCCGTAGTTAAAATAGGCTATACATTGGGTTGAATTTCGGAGGGGTTTAATACCTCCACTATGTCTGATTTAATAAAACCGCTATTTTAGCAAAAATGAAACGAGTGCTTGAATTAATTCTTCCGAACAACCACCCTCTGAACCACCCCGCTCCGAACTTCCACCCTCCGAACCACCCCGCCCCGAACTTCCACCTTCCGATCCACCCTGCTTCGACCTTCCACCCTGCGGCGGACTTTCACCCTCCGATCCACCCCGCTCCGAACTTCTACATATCGAACCATTCTGCGACGAACCACCCTGCTCCGAACTTCCACCCTTCGATTATTGGGATAATCCTGGTGAAAATAGGCTGCATATATGTCCCTGGGGCTTGGTGAAAATAAACTATATATTTTGTGGAATTTCGGCGTGGCGTGGTATGAAAATTAATTCGATAGACAATGGTGGTTGTGTCTCCGACCCGAGGGACTTATTTGTGGCTTTAAGACCCGGCCACGCCCACTTTTTTAAATGTGTTATATCTTCAAAACGTCTAAACTGATTTCCATGTAATTTTCAGATGATGTACAGAAATGGTCCTTGGTGGAAAAATGCTATAAATTTTGTTAAATTTCGGAGGTGTTGGTTATACCCTGCGTCCTATTTTTTTAAATGCGCTATATATGTAAAATGTACAAACCATAAGACCCACTCCTACTTTCTTAAATATGTTACAAATCAATTGAAATACCAGATGTTAGGCATAGCGAATCTTTGGTCGTATTGGAAAGCAAGTATTTAAATTAAAAGGCAACATATCGATAGCTAAAGCTTCATCAGTTATATAAGATGTACATGATAAGAAGGTGGAAGGACGACACAGTTGGCCCTTAAGCCACTGAACATTCATGTGAATGAAGGGCACATATGCAATATTAAATATAAGTTATCACCTGGAACGAATTTACAATGGCACATAATAATTTAAGAAGCAATTCACCTTTAGATTCCAGGCAAACACTTCCAGTTATACTATTCCAGTAGATGAAATAAATGCATGCCTCAAGTCATCAGCAAATCTGAAGATTTTTTATTTATAATCACTTGCAGATCCCGACTAATTAGCGATGCAATAAAAATACAATCGCTGACTTAAGGTAACATAAAACTGCTTCAAGGCCAGCAATGCGGACCGGGTCGGCTAGTTTTTAATATTTTCCAAAATCCGCATTAAGATTTTTTAAAAATTAAGTTTGCACAAACGTGGATTTCTTAAAAAATATTTCCATAAACGTGAATTTTTTTTAAAAAAATATTTTTAGTAAACGTAGATTTTTTTAAATATTTGAATTTTTTTAAAAACTATTTTTCCATAAACGTGGATTTTTTTAAAATATTTTTCCTTTTTTTTTCAAAATAGTCTGGTTTAATTAATCCCATTGTTGTTGTTTTATTATTTTAAAACAACTAATTTATTAGTGGAAAAAGTTTGGCATGGTTCGGCAAGGGGTAAGGCAGGGAAGACTAGTTTCGATCCACGCCACTGGATCTCATCAGTTCCCTTGTTTCTTGTTTGTGGATATTCTCCACCGAAAATATTTTCCTTAAACATGGATTTAAAAAAAAAATCCATAAACGTGATTTTTTTTTAATGTATTTTTCCATAATAGTGGCTTTTTTAAAAATGTATTTTCCATAAACGTGGAGTTTTTAAAAATATATTTCCATAAACTTGGATTTTTTAAAAATATATTTTTTCATAAAAGTGGATTTTTTAAAAATATATTTTTTCCATAAACCTGGATTTTTTTAAAAATATATTTTTCAATTTTTCCAAAAACTTGGATTTAAAAAAATAATACTTGTTTATAAACGTGGATTTTTTAAAAATATATTTTTCCATAAACGTGGATTTTTTAAAAATATATTTTTCCATAAACGTGGATTTTTTCAAAATATATTTCTCCATAAACGTGGATTTTTTCAAAATATATTTCTCCATAAACGTGGATTTTTTAAAAATATATTTTTCCATAAACGTGTAATAAATATTTGTTAATAAAGTTGGATTTAAAAAAGTAATATATTTTTTCATAAACGTGGATTTTTTAAAAAAATATTTTTTCATAAACGTGGATGTTTTAAAAAAAATATTTTTTCATAAACGTGGATTTTTTAAAAAAATATTTTTTCTTAAACGTGGATTTTTTAAAAAAAATATTTTTTCATAAACGTGGATTTTTTTAAAAAATATTTTTTCATAAACGTGGATTTTTTTAAAAAATATTTTTCCAAAAAAATTGGATTTTTTAAAAAAAAATATTTTTTCATAAACGTGGATTTTTTTAAAAAATATTTTTTCATAAAAGTGGATTTTTTAAAGAAATATTTTTTCATAAAAGTGGGTTTTTTTTAAAAAAATATTTTTTCATAAACGTGAATTTTTTAAAAAAATATTTTTTCATAAACGTGGATTTTTTAAAAATATATTTTTCCATAAACGTGGATTTTTTAAAAATATATTTTTCCATAAACGTGGATTTTTTAAAAATATATTTTTCCATAAACGTGGATTTTTTAAAAATATATTTTTCCATAAACGTGGATTTTTTAAAAATATATTTTTCCATAAACGTGGATTTTTTAAAAATATATTTTTCCATAAACGTGGATTTTTTAAAAATATATTTTTCCATAAACGTGGATTTTTTAAAAATATATTTTTCCATAAACGTGGATTTTTTAAAAATATATTTTTCCATAAACGTGGATTTTTTAAAAATATATTTTTCCATAAACGTGGATTTTTTAAAAATATATTTTTCCATAAACGTGGATTTTTTAAAAATATATTTTTCCATAAACGTGGATTTTTTAAAAATATATTTTTCCATAAACGTGGATTTTTTAAAAATATATTTTTCCATAAACGTGGATTTTTTAAAAATATATTTTTCCATAAACGTGGATTTTTTAAAAATATATTTTTCCATAAACGTGGATTTTTTAAAAATATATTTTTCCATAAACGTGGATTTTTTAAAAATATATTTTTCCATAAACGTGGATTTTTTAAAAATATATTTTTCCATAAACGTGGATTTTTTAAAAATATATTTTTCCATAAACGTGGATTTTTTAAAAATATATTTTTCCATAAACGTGGATTTTTTAAAAATATATTTTTCCATAAACGTGGATTTTTTAAAAATATATTTTTCCATAAACGTGGATTTTTTAAAAATATATTTTTCCATAAACGTGGATTTTTTAAAAATATATTTTTCCATAAACGTGGATTTTTTAAAAATATATTTTTCCATAAACGTGGATTTTTTAAAAATATATTTTTCCATAAACGTGGATTTTTTAAAAATATATTTTTCCATAAACGTGGATTTTTTAAAAATATATTTTTCCATAAACGTGGATTTTTTAAAAATATATTTTTCCATAAACGTGGATTTTTTAAAAATATATTTTTCCATAAACGTGGATTTTTTAAAAATATATTTTTCCATAAACGTGGATTTTTTAAAAATATATTTTTCCATAAACGTGGATTTTTTAAAAATATATTTTTCCATAAACGTGGATTTTTTAAAAATATATTTTTCCATAAACGTGGATTTTTTAAAAATATATTTTTCCATAAAAGTGGATTTTTTAAAAATATATTTTTCCATAAACGTGGATTTTTTAAAAATATATTTTTCCATAAACGTGGATTTTTTAAAAATATATTTTTCCATAAACGTGGATTTTTTAAAAATATATTTTTCCATAAACGTGGATTTTTTAAAAATATATTTTTCCATAAACGTGGATTTTTTAAAAATATATTTTTCCATAAAAGTGGATTTTTTAAAAATATATTTTTCCATAAACGTGGATTTTTTAAAAATATATTTTTCCATAAACGTGGATTTTTTAAAAATATATTTTTCCATAAAAGTGGATTTTTTAAAAATATATTTTTCCATAAACGTGGATTTTTTAAAAATATATTTTTCCATAAACGTGGATTTTTTAAAAATATATTTTTCCATAAACGTGGATTTTTTAAAAATATATTTTTCCATAAACGTGGATTTTTTAAAATTATATTTTTCCATAAAAGTGGATTTTTTAAAAATATATTTTTCCATAAACGTGGATTTTTTAAAAATATATTTTTCCATAAACGTGGATTTTTTAAAAATATATTTTTCCATAAACGTGGATTTTTTAAAAATATATTTTTCCATAAACGTGGATTTTTTAAAAATATATTTTTCCATAAACGTGGATTTTTTAAAAATATATTTTTCCATAAACGTGGATTTTTTAAAAATATATTTTTCCATAAACGTGGATTTTTTAAAAATATGTTTTTCCATAAACGTGGATTTTTTAAAAATATATTTTTCCATAAACGTGGATTTTTTAAAAATATATTTTTCCATAAACGTGGATTTTTTAAAAATATATTTTTCCATAAACGTGGATTTTTTAAAAATATATTTTTCCATAAACGTGGATTTTTTAAAAATATATTTTTCCATAAACGTGGATTTTTTAAAAATATATTTTTCCATAAACGTGGATTTTTTAAAAATATATTTTTCCATAAACGTGGATTTTTTAAAAATATATTTTTCCATAAACGTGGATTTTTTAAAAATATATTTTTCCATAAACGTGGATTTTTTAAAAATATATTTTTCCATAAACGTGGATTTTTTAAAAATATATTTTTCCATAAACGTGGATTTTTTAAAAATATATTTTTCCATAAACGTGGATTTTTTAAAAATATATTTTTCCATAAACGTGGATTTTTTAAAAATATATTTTTCCATAAACGTGGATTTTTCAAAAATATATTTTTCCATAAACGTGGATTTTTTAAAAATATATTTTTCCATAAACGTGGATTTTTTAAAAATATATTTTTCCATAAACGTGGATTTTTTAAAAATATATTTTTCCATAAACGTGGATTTTTATACCCTCCACCATAGTATGGAGGGTATATTAAGTTTGTCATTCTGTTTGTAACACATCGAACTAATCATTTGCGACCCTATAAAGTATATATATTCTTGATCAGGATAAAATTCTAAGACGATCTAGCCGTGTCCGTCTGTCCGTCTGTCCGTCTGTTGTAATCACTCTAGCGTCCGCAATAATTGATATAGAGTGCTGAAATTTTTCACCCGAGGGTCTTTTTTCCATAGGCAGGTCAAGTTCGAAGATGGGCTATATCGGTCCACTCTGTGGTATAGCCCCCATATAACGGTACCTCCGGATTTGAGGCATTTTGACGTTCTTCGCCACATTTGCAGACCGAATTAGCTATAATTTGGCACTTAGGGTTCCAAGTGATCAACAAACTTATATCCCAAAGGATATGGGCATAGGTCCATGTTTTGGTATAGTCCCCATATAACGGTACCTCCCGATTTTCGGTATTTTGAGAATTTTAGCCACAATTTTAAACCGAACTATCTGCAATTTGACATTTGAGGTTCTCAGTGGTCCTGAAACATCTCCACGAAACATCGTCAACATAGGTCCATGTTGTGGTATAGCCCCCATATAACGGTATATCCCGATTTTCCGTATTTTGAGAATTATAGCTGCAATTTTTAACCGAACTAGCTGTAATTTGCCATTTGAGGTTCTCAGTGGTCATGAAATATCTCCACCAAACATCGTCAACATAGGTCCATGTTTTGGTATAGCCCCCATATAACGGTACCTCCCGATTTTCGGTACTTTGAGAATTTTAGCCACAATTTTAAACCGAACTATCTGCAATTTGACATTTGAAGTTCTCAGTGGTCATGAAACATCTCCACGAAACATCGTCAACATAGGTCCATGTTTTCGTATAGCCCCTATATATCGGTACCTCCCGATTTTCGGTATTTTGAGAATTTTAGCTACAATTTTTAACCGAACTAGCTGTAATTTGACATTTGAAGTTCTCAGTGGTCATAAAACATCTCCACCAAACATCGTCAACATAGGTCCATGTTTTGGTATAGCCCCCATATAACGGTATCTCCCGATTTTCGTTATTTTGAGAATTTTAGCTGCAATTTTTAACCGAACTAGCTGTAATGATCGGTATTTTTAGAATTTTAGCTACAATTTTGTCTATTCAAAAATAATCGTCAATATAGGTCCATGTTTTGGTATATCCCCCCATATAACTGTACCTCCCGATTTTCAGGAATTTTCAGTGGTCACGAAATTTCTTCACTAAAATTCGTCAACATGGGTCCATTTTTGAGGGTCTACATTGTTTTGATGAAATTACCCTCAATTTGACTCTTGAAGTTCCCTGCAGCTATAAAACTTTTCCGCCAAAAAATTTAAAGATAGGTTGACTCTTTGATATAGCCCCGTAGGTGGTACCTTTCACCTAGCTGAACACATTTTTTTAGATTAGATCAGATAACACTGTGCAACAGAATGGAGGTGAAAGTCTGGGGCACGGAAAATTCCTCTTGGGGAAGAAAGGCCTTGGTGAGTATATTATGAACCCCGAAGGACAGATCCGCCGTGAGTCGAACTTCCCCATTATGGCGTGATGAAATTTTTGTTAGAGACCCTGTGGGCCATCAGGAATTAGCGTTGCATCTTTGTTCACTGTTGCTTAAGTGCTCTACAAAAACAACAAACAAAGATATAATGCTAATTCATGAAGGCTTACAGGGTCTCTTGCAAAAACTTCATCACGCCATAACGCAGAAGTTCGACTCACGGCGCATCTGTCCTTCGGGGTTTTTAATATACACACACACCAAGGGCTTTCATCTCCAAAAGGAATTATCTCTGCCCCAACATTTGTGTTCACAGTGGAATTTAAGAAATAGTGGGAGGCAGTAGGAGTCTATCCATTGTCGAAAAGTTGTTCCACCTAAAATTGTGAAAGGACCCTAATTATTCCATTTTGATTAAGACTATTTTATGGTGGAGGGTATAAAAAGTTCGGCCCGGCCGAACTTAACTACTTTTTACTTGTTTAAAAATATATTTTTCCATAAACGTGGATTTTTTAAAAATATATTTTTCCATAAACGTGGATTTTTTAAAAATATATTTTTCCATAAACGTGGATTTTTTAAAAATATATTTTTCCATAAACGTGGATTTTTTAAAAATATATTTTTCCATAAACGTGGATTTTTTAAAAATATATTTTTCCATAAACGTGGATTTTTTAAAAATATATTTTTATAAACGTGGATTCTTTAAAAATATATTTTTCAATAAACGTGGATTTTTAAAAATATATTTTTTCATAATCGTGGATTTTTTAAAAATATATTTTTCGATAATCGTGGATTTTTTAAAAATAAATTTTTCCATAAACGTGGAATAAATATTTGTTAATAAAGTTGGATTAAAAAAAATAATATATTTTTTCATAAACGTGGATTTTTAAAAATATATTTTTCCATAATCGTGAATTTTTTAAAAATAAATTTTTCCATAACCGTGGAATAAATATTTGTTAATAAAGTTGGATTTAAAAAAATAACATATTTTTTCATGAACGTGGATTTTTTAAAAAAATATTTGTTAATCAACGTGGATTTAAAAAAAAATATATTATTGTATAATTTTGGATGTTTTAAAAAAACATTTTTTGCATAAACATGGATTTTTTTAAAAAAAATATTTTTTCATAGCTTGAATTTAAAAAAAAACAGTTTTCATAAAAGTGGATTTTTCAAAAAAAAAAAATATTTTTTCATGAACGTGAATTTAACAAAAAACCCTTTTTTTCACAAACGTGGATTTTTAAAAAAATATTTTTAATAAACTTGGATTTTTACAAAAAAAAAAAAAAAAAAAAATTCATAAACGTGGATTCAAAAAAAAATATTTTTCAATTTTTCCATAAACGTGGATTGTTAAAATTTTTTTTCATAAACGTGGATTTAAAAAAATATTTTTCAATTTTTCCATAAACTTGGATTGTTTAAAAAAAATATTTTTTCATAAACTTGGATTTGTACAAAAAATATTTTTTAATTTTTCCATAAACGTGGATTGTTTAAAAATATATTTTTCCAGAAACGTGGATTTTTTAAAAATATATTATTCCATTTTTCCATTATCGTGGATTTTTTAAAAATATTTTTCCATTTTCTTATATACCCGGATTTTTTAAATATAGGTATAGATCAGGTTCAAATATGGTATATATTTGTCCACTCCTTCATGTACATCCCACACAAAATTTCGGATAAGTTCACTTTAAGACCTGCTCCCGAATCTCATAGATTTTTATTGAAGCAAGTTCCATTCGCTGCCTCAATTACGAAGGAAAAAGTTTTTTCAGGGGCAAGTCCATACTTTTTGAGAAAACAGTCCGAAAGGTGTAAAAAAACCCCTATGACACCATATGTAGTGGCTTGAGAACACGATATTTCTCGAACTGATCAACCGATTTGGTCAAAATTTTGCCTTCGTCATATTATGTCAAAACTTAGTTTCAGTTCGAAGATGGGCAATACCGGCCCACAACTTCCGGTACTTCCCCCCAATATTTAAAAATGTCACTAAAAGAAATCCACGAAATATCTTAAACGGGGCAACCAAGTTGGTCCCAACGTTAGATCTCGTAATGTGTTGTCCAAATTTTGTTTATCTCGGCCCTTAGGGGATCTCCATCACAAAAGTTCAACATTTGTTTCTAAGTACAGTTTAGGATCTGTTCAAAGATCCGTTAGAAAAGTATATCGATGCTCTTCATTGTGGTCCTGTTTACAGCGATATTTTGTTTTCATGTACATGCTTCCTGGCATACTGGTCCAAAATTTATACGATGACCCACTGAAATGACTAGTGGTCCACTTCCAAAATAGACAAAATTCAGAAAAGACTCTAAATACATTCGATCTGTCCATAGACACACGTAGGCAGAGGGTATATATATAAAAATAATATTTTTCCACAAACGTGGATTTTTTAGAAAATTATTTTTCCATAAACGTGCATTTTTTAAAAAAACTGTTTTTATACCCTACACCACTATGTGGGGAGAGTATTATAAGTTGGTTTTGCCCAAAAAGTTTGTAACGCATCGAAATAATATACCATCGAAATATATACCAAAATGAATGTCTCGACGAGCTGAGTCGATCTGACTATGTGTGTCCGTCCGCCAGTCCGTCCGTCCGTCCGTCTGTCCATCTAAACCTTGTAATCACGCTACAGGTCGCAATTTTGATCGGATCGTCACGAAATTTTGGGTGTTGATGAGGGTCCCGGAGGGGAAGCAGCCTATTGATTTTGGTGATGGTCGGATAATATTCAGGGGTCAGAATGGGCAAAAAACTTATGTGGATAAAAAGACAACGTTTTCTTCCAAAGCGAATATCTCAGCTTCTATATGGGATATACCAAAAGCAAAACCTGACAATAAAAGTAGAAAATATCACCTTTCTAATGATGTAAAGTAAGTTCTCGTAGGTGACGAACAACAACAACAAACAACGAAGATATTACAATAGTCGCAAATAAAAGCCAAATTTTCATTCTTGCGATTTTAATTATAATGAAGAATATCACAGCTTTGGTTGGGGACTTTCCAAAAGCAAAGCCTGACTATGAAAGTAGATGATCCCATCTTTACAATGATGCAACCAAGTCGGCGTAGGTGACCAACTAACGGAGATATCGCAATAGTCGGTAATACATCCCATTTTTCCATTTTTTTTGAAATCACGCTACAGGTCGGAGAAGAAGCCTATTGATTTTGATGATGGTCGGATAATAATTAGGGGTCGGAATGAGCAAAAAAGTTATTTGGAGAAAAGGTCTACATTTTATTCCAAAGCAAATATCTCATTGTCTATAAGAGGTATATAAAAAGCAAAACTTGGCAATGAAAGTAGAAAATATCGCCTTTGAAACGATGTAACGTAGGTTGTCGTAGGTGGTCACACAACGATGACATCGCAATAGTCGCTAATAGAACCCAACTTTTCATTTTTGCGATTTTAATAATAATGACGGATATCACACCTTTGGTTGGGGACCTTCTAAACGTAAAGCCTGACTAAGAAAGTAGAAAATCCCATCTTTAAAATTATGCAAACTAGGTTGGCGTAGGTGGTCAAATAATACAGATATCGCAATTGTCGGTAATGCATCTCTTTTTTCCACTTTTTCTGCAATCACACTACAGGTCGGAATTTTGATCGGATCATCACGATCACGAAATAAAAGCCAGATAGTCAAAACTTTCGTATCCCCCTAAAAGAAATGTTTTCGAGTGAAAAGATTATGCACAGGGGTAGTGGTGTAGGATATTACATAGTCGGGCCCGTACCGACTATAGCCTTTTCTCACTTGTTTTTTAAATATATTTTTCAAATATTTTTACATTAAACGTGGATTTTTTATAAATATATTTTTTTGAAATATTTTTCCATTAAACGTGGATTTTTTAAAAATACTTTTTTTCCAAAATACTTTTAGTTAAACGTGGATTTTTTAAAAACACATTTTTTCCAAAATACTTTTAGTTAAAAGTGGATTTTTAAAAACTCCTTTTTTAAGAGATACTTTCAGTTAAACGGGGATTTTTCAAAAAATACATTTTTCAAAATACTTTCAGTTAAACGGGGATTTTTCAAAAAATACTTTTTTCAAAATACTTTCAGTTAAACGGATTTACTATAAAATACTTTTTTCAAAATACTTTCACTTAAAAGTGGATATTTTAAAAAATGTTTTTTTTTTTTTCAAAATACTTTCAGTTAAACTTGAATTTTTAAAAAATATTTTGTTCAAAATACTTTCTTGTAAACGTTGACTTTATTTCTCCATTATTTATTTATTTATTTATTTATTTATTTATTTATTGAATGCCTACACAACAAGAAAATGATCTTATAGTTACAGTGCAGGTTTATTGATACAATGAAATATCCATCTAATATAGGTATAATAAGATTCGACAAAGTTAAGGTTAATAAGACATATTCGTGGTACATATATAAATATAACATTTAAAGGGGGGGGGGGGGGGTAATAATAATTAAAAGATATAATTAAAGAGAAATAAAAAAAGTAATAAACACATAAAAAAATATTATTTAGGAATTTTTTTTTTTTTTTTTTCTTTGATAATTTGATGTTACATTGATATTAAATGAGTGACAAGTTTTTTCTTAAAATTGAACGCGTTGCTGATGGTTTGAAGTTCGTATGGTAGTGTATTCCAAAGACGTATTGTATTTATGAAGAACTGTCTGTCAGAAACACGATTACGTTGCTTAAATGGTACTATCCTTTTACCTCTAATAGATCGATTAAACCTTAGTTTGCCGTATAGATATACAGGTTTTTTTTAGTAATGATTTTTTGCATGAACAACAACGATCTAATTTTAAGAAGAGATTTAAAGCTATAGCCGTAGAGAGAATTAACAAATTGTGAAATATGATCGGTCCTTTTCAATCCATATACATAACGAATGATGTTATTGAATGCAACATTTAATTTCCGTTTACTCCGTGACTCACAGTTACTGAAGAGTTCGCATCCATATATTAGTCCTGGGACAAGGAAAGTTTTTGCAAGCAGAACACGTACATTGAATGGTGTGAATGATTGGGTGATCCATAGTGTTCGCAGTTTAGCGTAAGTTTGACCAACAACCACATTCACATGATTGGACCATGTCAGTGAACTGTTAAATATAACACCTAGGTTCTTTGCTTCGGAGACTATAGTTATTTTTTGATTATTAATAAAGACATCAGGAGTTCTTATTGAGATTTTTTTGTTTTTATGGATGACTAAATATTTGGATTTCTGGGGATTTAACAGCAAACCATTAGCAGTAGCCCACTTGTATACTCTCGAAAGATCTTCATTTAGTTTATCAAAACAATCACTAATATTATCGATAGAACCGCTTCGATAGATTTGCACGTCATCAGCATACAAGACAATTTGACTGTGTACCAATTGATTTGGGAGGTCATTTGCGTACATAGAAAACAAAAGAGGTCCCATTATTGACCCTTGTGGAACTCCCTTTGTTAATTGTACTGGAACAGATATATTATTTCCAACACAGACAGATTGATAACGGTTGTTAATATACGATTTAATTAATTTTATAGCAGTTTGACTGAAGTTAAAGAATGTTTGGAGTTTCATACATAATATCCGATGATCAACAGAATCAAATGCTTTGGAATGATCGAGAAGTACTAAAGCACATACCTTGTTATCATCTATATCTGCCCGAATGGATTCTGAAACTTCAATCAAAGCACTAACGCAGCTGTTATCAGCACGGAAACCAGTCTGCCTTTCCGATAGCAAAGACTCGAAGTTGAGATAATCCGACATTTGTTTATGTAAAATTTTTTCGAATACTTTAGATAGATAGCATAAGATGGAAATTGGACGGAATTCAGTACTAGATTTTGGGATAGGAATAATTTTCGCGTGCTTCCAAATGGTCGGATAGGAACTAGAACACAGAATAGTGTTAAAAAGATGCGTTATATAAGGAAGAATTTGAGGAAGAATAATACGTATGAATCTGGGGTCAATGTCGTCAAGACCTGTAGCATTCGACTTTACTTTTGTAAAGCTAATAAAAACTTCTTCATTGCTTACACATCTGAACTCAAATCCTCTGTCAATTCTAAAGCTATCTTCAGGTAAAGAGTTATAATCGTAGAAAGATGTGTCTGAAGGTAGTGTTGGTATGTTAGCGAAAGATTTGTTAAGCTCATCTATATCACCCTGGTACGTGAACCTCGATTTAGCTTTGCCAAGACCAATATCTCGAATTACCTTCCATTTGCTTTTCGAGTCTATTGCATTATTATATTTAGAAGAGAAGTAATCCAATTTAGCTGCTTTTATTGCATTATTTGCTCGTCTTCTCGATGTTCGAAATTCCTCATGCAACTCAGGTGTTCTAAAACGCTTCCACCTGGAATATGCCAGGTCTCTTTCGTTAATGAGGTTCTGAATGTTGGAGTCAAACCAGGGTTTTGTGTGTGATCCAATTTTTTTATTTTTAATGGGTACCGAAGCATTGTAAATACGAGTAATATTATCTTGCAAGAAACTCGTTTGTTGATCCACAGAGATGAATGTGTAGATTTCACTCCAGTTCACTTCACTGATCTTATTATATAAATCTGAAAAATTTATGTTTTTGTAATCACGATAAGAGATATTTTCAATCTGCTCCTGTACACTAAAATTATATACCAAAAAAATAAGATCATGTTTAGAAAAACATGGCGCAGAAACCTGGTCATAGAGTAGTATATTGATAGGCTTGTTTACAAAAAACAGATCTAGCAGAGTACTTGCGGTAGCTGTAAAATGTGTAGGATTTGAGACATTAGTAGCGGAAAGACCTAGTGTCAACATTATATCAGTAAGGGAGTTATCCACCAGAGTATTGGAATTAAAATCTCCTGCTACAACAACATCACTGTAATCCCGTGTTATGAAATCAAGAACATCATAAACTTTTTTAATGCTAATAGAATTATTAGGCCTATATATACAACCTGCAAGAATTTTGGTTGTGTTTGAAAAAATTTCAACAAAAACGTACTCAATTTGATCGCTGGTATTAGAATTATAACAAAGCTTTGCTTTTAATTGAAGTTTCGCGTATATTGCAACCCCACCTCCACGACTTCCTCGATCAGATCTAAACACATTATATCCCTCTAAGTTAATAAGGTTATCAGGTATTCCAGAATGTAACCACGTTTCTGACACGCAAATTAAATCTATACCGGAGTTTTCAAATATGTATCTAAATTCGTCAATTTTGTTCACAATACTTTGTGCATTTATGTGACAGATTTTTAGACCATTTCTTTGATTGGCCATAATTTTAATTAAGTTCCTGGTAACGTCTTTGGAATGTCGATAATCTCTACCTATGTGGTTCATTAATAAATAAGACATACGTAAGGATTTTTACATCAGCAGCGCGTAATAAATGCGAGTTCCCTATCATAAACAAATTAATGAATTTTCCGAAAAAAACATTTGATAATGCAGTTATAAAGGTAACAAAATATAAAGATAATAATGTTATAAAAATAATAAGATATTTAGTTAATATATAAAATATGACTGAAGTTGATAATAAAATGTATACTTCTACGCTAGTTCCTTTTATCGGCGACCAACTCATTTTGCAAAGCCTGGATTTCATCAATGACCTTGGCATGGAATATACATATTGGCTCATTGCTGTTGTTGGTCTTAACATAGACGAGGCCACGAAAAGTATATGCCGATTTTACATATCCTTGTTTTTTCAGATGAATCGTATCTTGCAGCAGTTGATAGTTGGTATTGGACAAGTTTTCATTAATATAGTATTGTGAAGTGGAGTTAAACCCAATTGAATTCAACAACAGCTTATTATTATGCTGCTTCTTGAAACCAGCAACAGATTTTAAAAAGAAATTCTTGTCATATTGAGACATAAACTTTGTTATTATGACGCCATCTGGTGAATCTATTTTTTTTGTGTTGTTGCGATTCTGAAGGCGATGAATACTCTTTATATAAGGATTATTCATGTTTATGCTACTGCAAATTTTTCCAAATACATCATTCAGATTTTCACCAGATTGAAATGGTATTCCATTTATGCGAATTTCGCAGGAAACAGGAGCATTTTCCTGCCTCAAAAATTGCATTCTCAAATCATCTATCTCAGATTTAGCTATCTTATAATCCTCAGCAATCTTCTCAAGGTTTCCAACAAGATCCAGATCAGTTTTCACCACTGATAGTCTCTGGTCAATCTCTGTTAATATTCGGCTTTCCGTCTCTTGCAACATTTCCTTAATCTGATCTAGCAACCTGTCACTCAGTTTATCAAAGCGAGCATCTAACATTTGCATCCACCGGAGGGGGGAATCAGACAATCTGGGGGTTTTAGACAGATTTCCTATCGAACGATGGATAAAACTCTCCCTGTCACGTTTAGGTGCTCTAGTTCCATTGATAGGGTTCTCGTTATTCAAGAAGAAATCAGTTTGTGTGACGTCAAATTCATTACATTCAGCCATTTCTATCGAGAAAATGTTGTAACAAATTTTCCCAACAATATACAAAACGCTAGCAGTGTGGCTTGTGAGAATGACTTTATAGGGCGAGTTATAATACCCCTTACAACACTTTTAGGCTCAAATAAAAATTAATAGAGTATGTAAAAAAACAGTAAACAGGGTGACTTGTTTCGTTACTGTTTTATGAAAACCACAGCAGACTTTTAGGCTCAA
The DNA here is from genome assembly GCF_047663935.1 of Musca autumnalis. Taxonomy (NCBI): domain Eukaryota; kingdom Metazoa; phylum Arthropoda; class Insecta; order Diptera; family Muscidae; genus Musca; species Musca autumnalis. The sequence continues at coordinate 27,913,594 of NW_027411755.1, forward strand.
TTTAATATGATGTAAAGCTTTACCAGTTACTGTTTGTAATATATCGGACGCTGTTAAGTGTTAGCTGAGAGAGCTTTTGACAATCAAATGTTAAATCACTTAGTTTGACACTTATTGATTTAGCCTCTCTTCCAAGTTGACGTTATGTCTCTCAGTTGTTATTGTATCGATCTTCTTTTTTCAATGTTTGTTTTTGTTGTATTTATAAGTTTTGTTTTGGTTATTTCATTGCAAATATATCAACAGCAAAACAAAAGACGATTTTATGATGCTGGCACTCATCGACAGTTTATGAAATATGTAATTAAACACAGGATGCACTACACAGTTTACTTTTGTTATTTAGTTTTAGGTATAGAGCTTTTTTTCCGACGTAAATAGCGTTTTTATCGAGAGCTTAAATTAAACACGTCTGCTCACTGTGTTGTTTTTTCTAAATATATTTCTAATAAATGTGGATTTGTCTAAAAAAATTCAAAATATTTTTCCTTTAAACTGGATTTTTAAAAAAATATTTTTTTAAACACCTTTTCATTAGGCGTAGATTTTTAAAGAACTATTTTTTCAGAATATTTTTTAGTTAAACAGGGATTTAAAAAAAAACATTATCTTTCAAAACATTTGTCCACTATACGTGGAATTTAAAAAAGGATTTTAATTAATATAATTAGAATATTTAAAATAAAGGTCGAAGTAAACAACCAAAAAATATTTTTTTTAATATTTTTCCATTAAAAGAGGATTTAAAAAAAATGATTTTTTTTACAATATTTTTCCATTTTAAAAATTTTTCTTTCAAAATATTTTTCCATTAAAAGTGGAGTTTTTTTCAAAATATTTTTCTAGTGAACGTGGATTTTAATTTTTTTTTCAAAATATATTTCTATTAAACTTGGACATTTCAAAAATATTTATTCTTTCAAATTATTTTTTCTATTAAACGTGGATTTAAAAAAATATTATTCCATTAAACGTGGATTTAAAAAAATAATCTTAAAAAAAATTCCATTAAACGTCGATTTTTAATTTTTTTCAAATTATGTTTCCATTAAACGTGAATTTTTAAAGAATTATTTTTTCAATAATTTTTGTCATTAAACGTGAATTTTTAAAAAAATCATATTTTTTTCCAAATATTTTTTCATTAAACGTGGATTTTAAGTTTTTTTTTCAAAATATTTTTCTATTAAACGTGGATTAAAAAAAAACATTTTTTTTCAAAATATTTTTCTATTAAACGTGGAATTTTTAAAAAATATTTTTCTATTAAACGTGGATTTTTTAAAAAAATATTTTTTTCAAAATATTTTTCTATTAAACGTGGATTTTTTAAAAAAATTTTATTTCAAAATATTATTCTGTTAAACGTGGAAAATGTTTTTGTATTAAACGTTGATTTTTTAATAAAATATTTTTTCATCTTTGTGTTTATTTCAGCTTGAGTCCATATTTTGTTGTAATTCAATTGTTTGAATAACAACAAAATATTTTAAAGTGGATATGAAATTGATTAGTTGCGGGCGAAGGGTAGGGAATACTATAGTTTCAGTTGTCACCATTCAACCATTCAACTTAGTTTTTTTAATATCGGTCCATTACTTCGGCTACTTTCCTCATAAAAATAATCCTCAATGCGAATAAGCTATTTTATTCAAACTTTGCACATAGAAATATTTATTCCAAGCTCAGATCAGGTCCACTCCTCCCGGTTTCTCCAACACAAATTTTCAAAATTTTTCTCCAAAGTGCAGTGTAAGGATATGCACAGGATCGTTTTGCAGGTTGTCTGTCCTTGTAGCTCCTATTACGACGGTACAATAGGTTTTGTGGACAAGTTGATGCTTTTAGCCGAAAATTTTTTAAAATTATTGATTACCACGACAGCTTACGGATTTAGTATCCGATTTGACTGAAACTTTGTGGACCGTTCTTCCGAACATATATCAAGTTTGAGGCAGGTCTATATATCAAACAACTCCTTGTTGTCCCTCCCTCACAAAAGTTCAACATTTTCACTCAAGTGCAGTTTATGAGCAGGTCCGACTTAAGGACGCAAAATCTTTAAAAAGTTCTACGTCGGTGAAATAAAATGGCAGGTTATCATGATAACCATTAAAAGGAATCACTCTAAAAAAATATTCAATTCCCTTTAAAGATTGAAGTTTTATTTTAATTCGTATCACTTACAGGCTAGCAGTTGTGTCTACAGAGATGCCGGAGACTTTGTATTCCGGTATGTAAAAATCTTTGGTAGGTTGTCACGTAGAAATCAGGCCAGGTTTACTGAACTTTTTGTGCTTCTAATTGGGAGAGCCTACCTATAGCGGTATGTAAGTCATTTAAAAATCTTTTAACGGTGGTGTTTAATTACTTTCGAAATGCTGAAACTCTTAAACCTGGCGATCAAATAAGGCCTTATACTACAAATTGTCAGTAGTATTTGATATGAAATGCATATATTCTAAAAAATAAATTAACACACTTAAAAAGTCTAAAGAATAAAAAGTGGCTTTTAGTGTTCCTGTTCACCTTTGCGTATAAGTGTTGCCGTATATTATACGCCATTATGCATTTACCGTTTATACATTTTTTTGTTTTGTCTCTTATATATTAAGTGCCATAAATTTCACATTTTATCATCATCATTCACAAGAAATGCCATGACAACAAAGATGTATTTAAAACATTGATTAAAATATCTTCTTTCCACAAAGATTTATTTCTCATTACATTAAAAGTTCTACTCATCTTCTTCTCCTGGAGTTTTTTTCTGCTTCTACTTTTTAATTAGTCATATACTTTTGTTTAACACCTGAATTATGGGTCAGACAAAGTCCATAATCCTGGCAACGTAAAAAAAATAAATCTTATTCTTATTTTATCACATTCACAAAAAAGAAAGAACACACACTCGCACAGAAAAGGACTCACATACACAAACACCGGAATAATGTCGGATATTTTACACTTAAAACACAACTCCACACAGCTCCGTTTTTGTGATGTCAGTTGGAGGGAAAAAGCGAAAAATGGCACATTAAAAAAAGCAACACGACAAAAATGAGATGCAAAATTAAATGCAGATAATAATACTTGAATTAAGGAGGAGAACGAACGCAACGGCGAGGAGTGCTGATACGACTTATTCACGTATTTTTCCCAAGCTATTTAAAATGCAAATCCATAGTAGTAGCTTGAGCAGCAGTAACAGCAAACGAGAAAGTGAAATGCGAAAATAAATACAAAGAAAGAGCTACAGACAGCAGCCACAAAAGCACAGAAAACTACATTTCCACCTCTGGCTTTAGTGTGACTGCAACATGGATATATTTATTTAAGGTTAAGCAATAAAAAAAATGCAACAACAACTAACGAAACTAAGACGAGAAAAAAGAGAAACAAAATGCATGGTTCATATATATTTAGTTCTATATAAAAGTTTTCTTTCTTTCATTGAAAAAGTGTTTCAATTAATGGGATTTTTCGTTATTGTTCTAGAAGAGATTTTTCTTAATACTTCTTTTTATTTTTCGCCCAGTTAAAACTTCGAAATGAACAATTAGCCTAAGATTTAAGAATCTTAGAAATTGATTTATGTTTTATTATCCGATGAGCTCTTTTTGGTGGATAAAATTAACAATTTATTGCCATTGTTTAAGGTTTTCTCAGAGAATAGAAAGATTTCTCATTGTTGCATATAAAGATAATATAGAACATAAAGGAACAAAGTTCGTGGGTGCGTATGAATTATGACAACACTTATACGCTGCATGGGAACTGAAGGAAAACAATAAGAAGAACATACCTAAATGAACTTTATTCGAACGGATTTCCTGCACAAAGAAAACTACAAAATTAAAATCAGAAAATATTCTTTAAAAAATCCACGATTATTGAAAAAATATTTTTTAAAAAATCCACGATTATTGAAAAAATATTTTTTAAAAAATCCACGATTATTGAAAAAATATTTTTTAAAAAATCCACGATTATTGAAAAAATATTTTTTAAAAAATCCACGATTATTGAAAAAATATTTTTTAAAAAATCCACGATTATTGAAAAAATATTTTTTAAAAAATCCACGATTATTGAAAAAATGTTTTTTAAAAAATCCGCTATTATTGAAAAAATATTTTTTAAAAAATCCACGATTATTGAAAAAATATTTTTTAAAAAATCCACGATTATTGAAAAAATATTTTTTAAAAAATCCACGATTATTGAAAAAATATTTTTTAAAAAATCCACGATTATTGAAAAAATATTTTTTAAAAAATCCACGATTATTGAAAAAATATTTTTTAAAAAATCCACGATTATTGAAAAAATATTTTTTAAAAAATCCACGATTATTGAAAAAATATTTTTTAAAAAATCCACGATTATTGAAAAAATATTTTTTAAAAAATCCACGATTATTGAAAAAATATTTTTTAAAAAATCCACGATTATTGAAAAAATATTTTTTAAAAAATCCACGATTATTGAAAAAATATTTTTTAAAAAATCCACGATTATTGAAAAAATATTTTTTAAAAAATCCACGATTATTGAAAAAATATTTTTTAAAAAATCCACGATTATTGAAAAAATGTTTTTTAAAAAATCCACGATTATTGAAAAAATATTTTTTAAAAAATCCACGATTATTGAAAAAATATTTTTTAAAAAATCCACGATTATTGAAAAAATATTTTTTAAAAAATCCACGATTATTGAAAAAATATTTTTTAAAAAATCCACGATTATTGAAAAAATATTTTTTAAAAAATCCACGATTATTGAAAAAATATTTTTTAAAAAATCCACGATTATTGAAAAAATATTTTTTAAAAAATCCACGATTATTGAAAAAATATTTTTTAAAAAATCCACGATTATTGAAAAAATATTTTTTAAAAAATCCACGATTATTGAAAAAATATTTTTTAAAAAATCCACGATTATTGAAAAAATGTTTTTTAAAAAATCCACGATTATTGAAAAAATATTTTTTAAAAAATCCACGATTATTGAAAAAATATTTTTTAAAAAATCCACGATTATTGAAAAAATATTTTTTAAAAAATCCACGATTATTGAAAAAATATTTTTTAAAAAATCCACGATTATTGAAAAAATATTTTTTAAAAAATCCACGATTATTGAAAAAATATTTTTTAAAAAATCCACGATTATTGAAAAAATATTTTTTAAAAAATCCACGATTATTGAAAAAATATTTTTTAAAAAATCCACGATTATTGAAAAAATATTTTTTAAAAAATCCACGACTATTTAAAAAATCCTCTATCATTTTATTTTTTTTAAATCCACTATTATTAACATTTTTTTAAATCCACGATTATTTAATTTTTTTTAACTCTGGAGAATTGAAAAAATATTTTTTAAAAAATCCACGTTGTTGGAAAAAATATTGTTTAAAAAATCCACGTTGTTGGAAAAAATATTGTTTAAAAAATCCACGTTGTTGGAAAAAATATTGTTTAAAAAATCCACGATTATTGAAAAAATATTTTTTAAAAAATCCACGATTATTGAAAAAATATTTTTTAAAAAATCCACGATTATTGAAAAAATATTTTTTAAAAAATCCACGATTATTGAAAAAATGTTTTTTAAAAAATCCACGATTATTGAAAAAATATTTTTTAAAAAATCCACGATTATTGAAAAAATATTTTTTAAAAAATCCACGATTATTGAAAAAATATTTTTTAAAAAATCCACGATTATTGAAAAAATATTTTTTAAAAAATCCACGATTATTGAAAAAATATTTTTTAAAAAATCCACGATTATTGAAAAAATATTTTTTAAAAAATCCACGACTATTTAAAAAATCCACTATCATTTTATTTTTTTTAAATCCACTATTATTAACATTTTTTTAAATCCACGATTATTTAATTTTTTTTTAACTCTGGTTATTGGAAAAAATATTTTTTAAAAAATCCACGTTGTTGGAAAAAGTATTGTTTAAAAAATCCACGTTGTTGGAAAAAATATTGTTTAAAAAATCCACGTTGTTGGAAAAAATATTGTTTAAAAAATCCACGTTGTTGGAAAAAATATTGTTTAAAAAATCCACGTTGTTGGAAAAAATATTGTTTAAAAAATCCACGTTGTTGGAAAAAATATTGTTTAAAAAATCCACGTTGTTGAAAAAAATATTGTTTAAAAAATCCACGTTGTTGGAAAAAATATTGTTTAAAAAATCCACGTTGTTGGAAAAAATATTGTTTAAAAAATCCACGTTGTTGGAAAAAATATTGTTTAAAAAATCCACGTTGTTGGAAAAAATATTGTTTAAAAAATCCACGTTGTTGGAAAAAATATTGTTTAAAAAATCCACGTTGTTGGAAAAAATATTGTTTAAAAAATCCACGTTGTTGGAAAAAATATTGTGTAAAAAATCCACGTTGTTGGAAAAAATATTGTTTAAAAAATCCACGTTGTTGGAAAAAATATTGTTTAAAAAATCCACGTTGTTGGAAAAAATATTGTTTAAAAAATCCACGTTGTTGGAAAAAATATTGTTTAAAAAATCCACGTTGTTGGAAAAAATATTGTTTAAAAAATCCACGTTGTTGGAAAAAATATTGTTTAAAAAATCCACGTTGTTGGAAAAAATATTGTTTAAAAAATCCACGTTGTTGGAAAAAATATTGTTTAAAAAATCCACGTTGTTGGAAAAAATATTGTTTAAAAAATCCACGTTGTTGGAAAAAATATTGTTTAAAAAATCCACGTTGTTGGAAAAAATATTGTTTAAAAAATCCACGTTGTTGGAAAAAATATTGTTTAAAAAATCCACGTTGTTGGAAAAAATATTGTTTAAAAAATCCACGTTGTTGGAAAAAATATTGTTTAAAAAATCCACGTTGTTGGAAAAAATATTGTTTAAAAAATCCACGTTGTTGGAAAAAATATTGTTTAAAAAATCCACGTTGTTGGAAAAAATATTGTTTAAAAAATCCACGTTGTTGGAAAAAATATTGTTTAAAAAATCCACGTTGTTGGAAAAAATATTGTTTAAAAAATCCACGTTGTTGGAAAAAATATTGTTTAAAAAATCCACGTTGTTGGAAAAAATATTGTTTAAAAAATCCACGTTGTTGGAAAAAATATTGTTTAAAAAATCCACGTTGTTGGAAAAAATATTGTTTAAAAAATCCACGTTGTTGGAAAAAATATTGTTTAAAAAATCCACGTTGTTGGAAAAAATATTGTTTAAAAAATCCACGTTGTTGGAAAAAATATTGTTTAAAAAATCCACGTTGTTGGAAAAAATATTTTTAAAAAAATCCAGGTTGTTGGAAAAAATATTTTTAAAAAAATCCACGTTGTTGGAAAAAATATTGTTTAAAAAATCCACGTTGTTGGAAAAAATATTGTTTAAAAAATCCACGTTGTTGGAAAAAATATTGTTTAAAAAATCCACGTTGTTGGAAAAAATATTGTTTAAAAAATCCACGTTGTTGGAAAAAATATTGTTTAAAAAATCCACGTTGTTGGAAAAAATATTGTTTAAAAAATCCACGTTGTTGGAAAAAATATTGTTTAAAAAATCCACGTTGTTGGAAAAAATATTGTTTAAAAAATCCACGTTGTTGGAAAAAATATTGTTTAAAAAATCCACGTTGTTGGAAAAAATATTGTTTAAAAAATCCACGTTGTTGGAAAAAATATTGTTTAAAAAATCCACGTTGTTGGAAAAAATATTGTTTAAAAAATCCACGTTGTTGGAAAAAATATTGTTTAAAAAATCCACGTTGTTGGAAAAAATATTGTTTAAAAAATCCACGTTGTTAGAAAAAATATTGTTTAAAAAATCCACGTTGTTGGAAAAAATATTGTTTAAAAAATCCACGTTGTTGGAAAAAATATTGTTTAAAAAATCCACGTTGTTGGAAAAAATATTGTTTAAAAAATCCACGTTGTTGGAAAAAATATTGTTTAAAAAATCCACGTTGTTGGAAAAAATATTGTTTAAAAAATCCACGTTGTTGGAAAAAATATTGTTCAAAAAATCCACGTTGTTGGAAAAAAATATTTTTCCGTTCAGCACCTGTTTTTTTTTTTTTTTGATTTATCGAATTCCCAAATATTTTGTTCGATTACCTTGCTATACAAAAAGTAAGTAACCAATAAATATTGTGTGAATATTTTTTTTCTTATTACGTGGCCTTATGTTTTAATTTCCCCTGTTAATTGTAGATTTATGACACATTTTACGTGCCACAAAATAACAAGAGAAACATACCAACAAACAAAAAATCACAATCTGTACCACCACAAACCTTGTTAGATATGTTGTATGGCCCATTTTCTCCCGTGATGATCCCAGGAGTATAATAGAGAATTGTTTTGTTGGTTGTTTTGTTTTTCATAACAATATAAAAATTTTATTTAATTTTTACACTTTCATAAACTTTTTAAATACTTTCACATCTAGTTTAACACACACACATGTATAAATTACACATATATAGAACGAAACAAAATGAATATTTTTTTTTGAATTTTTTGTTTCTGTGAAAGCAACGACGACACTAACTAAAAACGAGGATTTGTAAAGTAGAGAGAGGGAAAATCTGTCGGAGGACCATTTAGTTGGTCTTCTGAAAAAAAAAACACATACACCCTAGAACAGATATTCAAAGGCCAGAATTTATAAGTGCATGAATGTATGTGTGTGTGTCTGTATTTATGTGTTCATGTTCAAGAGTTGGTAATAAAACCACAAAGTCGCATAATTCATGACTTTAACATTAAACTTCTGAACAAATGTACATTACACACAGAGTTTTTTTTCACACTTGCAAACCACACACACATACATGTGTACCAATACACACACACACATAGATAAATGTATAGAAAAAGCCACAGACTCTAAAAACCCACTGTCTCTTGTTAAAAGAAAAACGAAACATTTCCACATACAGAGGCTTTACATTTACAAAACCAGGCAGCAGCCTCACATGAAATGCTCTTTAAGCACCAAAAAACACAAAGTTATGATGACAAATGTCTTTTGACACCCCGTAAAGGAAACCTTTAGATTTATAAAACTCATATGGCATAGCATCAACACGCACGCACGTCCTTACTTAGTCACTCACGCAGCCAGGAACTTGGATGGTTGGTTGGCACTGAAGAGGACGAGAATGTCAGACAGCATTACCTCAGAGAAAGTAGAAAAGTTAATGCAGTTTTGTTTAGAATGAATGAAAGACTTGTGTGGTTCCTTGTTGTTAGTTTTTTTTTGTGAGCTTTAGTCTCCAAGAAAAAAATGGAACGAATGTTTCTGGGGGGGGGGCTTTATAAATGGTGAACAAAGGTATCCACATTAGAGCTACAACTAGTAATCCCAAGGATATTTGGGACAAAGGTACTAGTTTCCAAGAACATAAGACACCTTTGCTCGTATTTAAAAAGTAAATTCTTTGGTGTGTTCGAACGAGCAAAGATTTGTGTGTAACACTTTGAAACAGTTCAAGGATCATCGAAAAAATCAACTCGGATTTTGTAAAAAAGTGGATTTTCAAAACATTATTTTTTTAGTGGATTTTTTAAATGATATTGGTTTTTTTAAACAATGATATTGGATTTTTTAAACAATATTTTTTCCAACAACGTGGATTTTTAAACAATACTTTTTCCAACAACCTGGATTTTTGAAACAATATTTTTTCCAACAACGTTGATTTTTGAAACAATATTTTTCTAACAAAGTGGATTTTTTAAACAATGTTGAAGTGATTTTTTTAAAGTATATTCTTTCCAAACTATATTCTTTTTTTAACAATATTTTTTTTCAACAACGTAGATTATTAAACTATATTTTTTCAACAACGTGGATTTTTTAAACAATATTTTTTTAACAACGTAGATTTTTTTAACAATAATTTCTCCAACAACTTGGGTTTTTGAAGAATATTTTTTCCAACAACGTGGATTTTCCAACAACGTGATTTTTTAAATATTTTTTCCAACAACGTGGATTTTCCAACAACGTGATTTTTTAAATATTTTTTCCAACAAAGTGGATTTTTTAAATAATATTTTTTCCAACAACGTGGATTTTTTAAACAATATTTTTTCCAACAACGTGGATTTTTTAAACAATATTTTTTCCAACAAAGTGGATTTTTTAAAGAATATTTTTTTCAACAGCGTGGATTTTTTAAAGAATATTTTTTTCAACAAATTGGATTTTTTAAACAATATTTTTTCCAACAACGTGGATTTTTTAAACAATATTTTTTCCAACAAAGTGGATTTTTTAAAGAATATTTTTTTCAACAGCGTGGATTTTTTAAAGAATATTTTTTTCAACAAATTGGATTTTTTAAACAATATTTTGTCCAAAAACGTGGCTTTTTTAAACAATAATTTTTCCAACAGCTTGGATTTTTTTTAAAAATATTTTTTCAACAATGTGGATTTTTTAAAGAATATTTTTTCCAACAACGTGGAATTTTTTAAACAATATTTTTTTCAACAACGTGGATTTTTTAAAGAATATTTTTTCAACAACTTGGATGTTTTAAACAATATTTTTTTTTAACAACCTGGATTTTTTATACAATATTTTTTTCAACAACGAGGATTTTTTAAACCATATTTTTTCAACAACATGGATTTTTTAAACAATATTTTTTCAATGGCGACGTGGATTTCTTTTATCATTTTTAAATGACCACTTGGATTTTTTAAACAATATTGTTTGAGTGACCACGTGGATTTTTTAAACAATATTTTTTCAACAATCGTGGAAATGTAAAAAAATATTTTTTCAACAATCGTGGAAATGTTAAAAAATATTTTTTGAATAATCGTGAATTTTTTAAAGTATATTTTTCACTATTCGTTAATTTTTAAACAAATATTATTTAAATAATCATAAATTTTTTAAAAAATATTATTTCAATAATCGAGCATTTGTTATTAAAATAATCGAAAATTAATCGGGGATGTTTGTAAAAATATGTTTTCCATAATCGTGAATTTTTTAAAAAATATTATTGAAAAAAATCACGAATTTTATAACTTTGTTCAATATTCGTAAATTTTTTTAAAAAAAAATATTTTTTCAATAATCTTGTATTTTTTAAAACATATTTTTTCAATAATCGTGGATTTTAAAGTAAAAATGTTTATTGTAATAGATATTGTTGACCTTTGAAATTTTGTTATTTTATGGTTTATTTTGGCTCGAGGTCGAAAAAAAAGAAATTAAAATGTTTTTTAAATATTACTTTTTTCAATAATTTTCCAATAATCGTAAATTTATTAAATAATATTTTTTCAATAATCGGGAATTTTTTTAAAAATATTTTTTCCATAATCCTTAATTTTTTAAAAAACATTTTTTTCAATAATCGTGGATTGTTTAATTTTTTTTTTCAATAATTGTGGAATTTTTAAAAACTTCTTTTTCAATAAAAGTGGATTTTTAAAAAAAAAAAATATTTTTTCAATATTTTTTTCAAAAATATTTTTTCAATAATCGTGGATTTTTTAAAAAATATTTTTTCAATAATCGTGGATTTTTTAAAAAATATTTTTTCAATAATCGTGGATTTTTTAAAAAATTTTTTTCAATAATCGTGGATTTTTTAAAAAATATTTTTTCAATAATCGTGGATTTTTTAAAAAATATTTTTTCAATAATCGTGGATTTTTTAAAAAATATTTTTTCAATAATCGTGGATTTTTTAAAAAATATTTTTTCAATAATCGTGGATTTTTTAAAAAATAATTTTTTCCATCTTTGTGTTTATTTCAGCTTTAGTCCATATTTTGTTGTAATTCAATTGTTTGAATAACAACAAAATATTTTAAAGTGGATATGAAATTGATTAGTTGCGGGCGAAAGGTAGGGAATACTATAGTTTCAGTTGTCACCAAACAACTTCATCAGTTCCCTTTTTCGCCGACTCTGTATCGATAAACAGGTCAATAAAGCCATCTAGCAAATTAAATAAAATGAGAAATTTGCTGTATGGCCCTAAAGCTGTTTACCCTACACTTTGAGTCGAACTAAAGAATTTCATATCCACCACTGTTTTTATGTCGTCTTTGCTTCGCAATGAATACGAACATAGGAGTGTTGCTTCAATAAGCGGGGGTAGAAACAACAAGAAAGTTGTTTTTGCATTACGCATTGGTCAACAAGGCCGTGCTGATGCCTATTATTGTTGTTGGCGTTTTTTATTTTTTCAATAATCGTGGATTTTTTAAAAAATATTTTTTCAATAATCGTGGATTTTTTAAAAAATATTTTTTCAATAATCGTGGATTTTTTAAAAAATATTTTTTCAATAATCGTGGATTTTTAAAAAATTTTTTTTCAATAATCGTGGATTTTTTAAAAAATATAAAAATACTTTTCCACAATCTTTCAATATTTTTTGAAAAAATATTTTTTCAATAATCGTGGATTTTTTAAAAAATATTTTTTTAATTCTTTCAATATTTTTTGAGAAAATATTTTTTCAATAAACCTTTTATTCTTTCAATAATTGTTTATATTTTTAAAAAATATTTTTTCTATAATCGTGGATTTTTTAAAAAACATTTTTTCAATAATCGTGAGTTTTTAGAAACTATTTATTCAATAATCGTGAATTTTTAAAAACTATTTATTCATTAATCGCGAATTTTTTTAAAAAAATATTTTTTTAGTAATCGTGGATTTTTTAAAAACTATTTTTTTAATGATCGTGGATTTTTTAAAAAACATGTTTTTCAATAATCATGGATTTTATAAAAAATATTTTTTCAATAATCGTGGATTTTTTAAAAAATATTTTTTCAATAATCGTGGATTTTTTAAAAAAATATTTTTTCAATAATCGTGGATTTTTTAAAAAAATATTTTTTCAATAATCGTGGATTTTTTAAAACAAATTTTTTCAATAATCGTGGATTTTTTAAAAAATATTTTTTCAATAATCGTGGTTTTTAAAAAAATATTTTTTTCAATAATCGTGGATTTTTTAAAAAATATTTTTTCAATAATCGTGGATTTTTTAAAAAATATTTTTTCAATAATCGTGGATTTTTTAAAAAATATTTTTTCAATAATCGTGGATTTTTTAAAAAATATTTTTTCAATAATCGTGGATTTTTTAAAAGATATTTTTTCAATAATCGTGGATTTTTTAAAAAATATTTTTTCAATAATCGTGGATTTTTTAAAAAATATTTTTTCAATAATCGTGGATTTTTTAAAAAATATTTTTTCAATAATCGTGGATTTTTTAAAAAATATTTTTTTTTTTAAAAATATTTTTTTGTTTTGAATAATTGTGGATATTTTTAAAAATATTTTTCAAAAATCGTGGTTTTTGAATAATCGTAGATATTTAAAAAAAATGTCAATAATCGAGAATTTTTTAAAAACTATTTTTTTAATAATCGTGAATTTTTTAAAAAAAATATTTTTCAACAATCGTGGATTTTTCTAAAAACATTTTGTTAATAATCGTGAATGTTTTTAAATATTTTTAATAATCGTGGATTCTTTAAAAAGTATTTTTCAATATTTTTTTTAATAATCTTGGATTTTTTTAAAAACTATTTTTTCAATAATCTTAATTTTTTTTTAAATATTTTCAATGATCGTGCATTGTTTAAAAAATATTGTTTTGAATAATTGTGGATATTTTTAAAAATATTTTTCAATAATCGTGGTTTTTTAAATAATCGTAAATTTTTTTAAAAATATTTTTTCAATAATCATGCTTTTTTTTTAAAAAAAAAAAATATTTTTTCAATAATCGTAGATTTTTAAAAAAATATGTTTTCAATAATCATGGATTTTTTAAAAAATATTTTTTCAATAAACGTGGATTTTTTTTAGAAAAATATTTTTTTCAGGCACGTGAATTTGTAAAGAATATATTTCAACAACATGGATTTTTTTTAAAGAATATTTTTTCTATACACATGAATTTTGTAAAGAATATTTTTTGATTTTTATTTTTCCCTTCGACCATCCCCCAACTTACCATTCTTCTACTTCCACACCATTTAATCTCCCAATTCTATTGAATGTAAAATCCTCCCCTCGATTATTACCCAATATAAAATATTATTTATTTTTGATTGTTGCTAATTTACGCCCAAATAAATATTATTGATAAGCCTCTTTGTGAGGAACGGTTACAGTCTTTCTGACTAAGAGGCTTAGCATCGATACAAATTTATTTTTACGATTGATACGATTTGTTTTCATTAAAGAAGAGATGAAAGTAACAATTGAGGGAATTCACAGAAATAATTTGTGGAATAATGACAACAAAATAAGTGCACAATTCAAAGAGGTGATTTATTTATTTATGTTGGAGAAGAGAAACAAATTTGAAACAATAAAAACAATACATCAAATCAAATGAAAATAAGCAAAGCGTGGGCGGATGGTAGTGGGAAAGAAAAATATTGTTTGGGAATTTGGGACGATATTATTATGAGGGCTATTAAAGATATATTGGTCCTTAAAAATATTGTTCCGAAAATGCCAAGATTATATTGGCATTTCATAAAAGTCTTTTTTAAAAATATTTTTCGGTAAAATAAACCTAGTTTTTGAGAGAAAGCAGAGAGGGAAGACCTACTCTATACTTCTTCGTACCCTCTATTTCACAAAAACTCAATTTACCTTACCGCAAACTTTGTGCATGTGACTACTGACTTACTTATTTAGTAAGTCCGTTACAGAATATTTTTTCTAAAAACTGATTTTTAAATACATTTCCAGCCTCTCTGATTTTTCATTTTGTTTCACATTTCTTCCTTTTGTCTTTGCCTACACCGCCTCATAAATTTTACCATTGGAAATTGGACAATTTTCCAATTTCTTTTCAATTTCGTTAATGGCAAAGAAATACAACACATAAAGTATCTGTACAAAAATAATAAAAGAAAAAATTTGAATATATTCTTAGTTCACTTGAAAAAAAAACTCCATTACTAACCTTGACTTTATAATATTTTTAGCCAACCAAAAAGTGCCGAATACTAAAAGCCAAAACCACTATAGTATGCCAAAAAAACTGAGTAGAAAAAATCTGCTGTGGCTGGCAAACCACAAACATATTTCAAAAACTTCATTGTAAACATGAACAAACATGTATATTACATGTAATACACTTTGCAAATTTTCGACAAAAAACAAAGAATGATAGAGAGGACAAAACGTGTGCATAAACAATCCTATGTGTGAGTAGGCCCTCAAAGTAAACCAAAAACATCACTCTTGTGCCAAAACAAAATTTAAATATAAAGGACAATGGATAATGGAAAACAAAATAATAACTGTAAATATGTAGATATTTGTTCTATATTGTAAACAAAAACATGCAGAAACATAGGAAAAACTTGTGATTTAACCCCCTGTTTTTGTAACTATTTTTTGTTCGTTAGTCTATATTCGTAATAATTTGGGCATCCATAGCTCAGCCCCTACACGACATACAGACCTAATTCTTCGTAGACACCTTCTATATATAGTTAAGAATTCCTCATTAAAAAATCAGCGTTCCATATTTGTGCTAAGGCGAGTAAATCGATCTACAAAATTTGACAATTCGTGTGAGAACATAAAAGTTTTTTACAAAAACAGGGGGTAATTTGTTTAAAAAAAGTAGAATGAAGTACGTCACCTATGAAGAAAATTCCGGATATTATGGAAATATGCAATTCTTCTCCTAGAGATTTTGCAGGGGAGTGGTTTTCGTCAGAAATATGTAGCATACATTCCTGACGAAAGGGGACACATTTAACCCACAAATTTGTGATTAATGCAGTTTAAGGCCTGCTCTCAAATTGTTTTGCTTCTTTTTGTAACAACTTGTATTCGCTGCCTTCATTACGACAGTACACATTTTTTCAGGGGAAAATCCATACTTCTTGAGAAAATAGTCTGAACGGATCAGCTGATCCGGTCAAAATTTGGCCTAGAACCCCTTTTGTTTTTGTTGTTACAGCTTGTATTCGCTTTCTCCATTAAGACGGTACATGTTTTTGAGATAATGACCCAAAAACACATAAAAAAAGCCTGCCGGCACCAACTAATATATGTAGTGCGTAAGATAACCCTCGAAGGGAGAAACCGATTTGGTCCAAGCGTTGTACATCGTATTATATACACGTCAGACGTATTGTGCGTTACTTATTTTCTTTAGGTCCGAGACTGAGGATATATCTCTCTCGGCAAAGCCGACTGATACTTTTTTACTGGTTTCAAGAGCTTTTCAAACACGGGGATTTTTTAAGGAAAGTTTTTTCAAGAGCTTTTCAAACGCTTGGATTTTTTAAAGAATTTTTGCAAGAACTTTTCCAACACAGAGATTTATCAAAGATTTTTTAAGTGGTTTTTAAAGGTTTTTTTCAAAAACGTGGATTTTTACAGATTTTTTCCAAAATGGGAATTGTTAATAGAATTTTTTTTCAAGAAAATTTTCAATTAATTGGCTTAAAAAATAAGACACGTGAAATTTTAAGGATTTTTTTCCAAACAAGTGTATTTTTCAAAGAATTTTAATTAATATTTTTTTTATGGAATTTTGTCTAGTAATAAGTGTACCATGTTATATAGAAATCTGTTCAAATTGATATATATCTTCTATATATATTTTATATATTCACAGTGGTGTAGGGCATCATAGTCTTTTTTTAAAGGAAATCTTTAAAAAATCCACGTGTTTGTTTTTTTAAGAAAAACGTGGATTTTTTAAAGATTTCCTTAAAAAAAAGACTATGATGCCCTACACCACTGTGAATATATAATATATATATATAGGAGATATATATCAATTTGAACAGATTTCTATATAACATGGTACACTTATTACTAGACAAAATTCCATAACACGTTCCGTATTTCATCAAAATTGGACAGATATAGGGTGTTTGGTGCAGCAAATACGTGAAATCGGGTGAAAATATATATGGGAGCTATATCCAAATCTTAACCGATTTCGATATAGTTTGGCACACATATTTCTAGACCAAGATCAGTCACATATTCCAAATTTCATCAAAATTGGACAAATATAGGGTGTTTGGTGCAGCAAATACGTGAAATCGGCCGAAAATATATATGGAACCTATATCCAAATCTTAACCGATTTCGATATAATTTGGCACACTTATTTCTAGACAGAGATCAGTCACACAATCCAAATTTCATCAAAATCGGACGTATATAGCGTGTTTGGTGCAGCAAATACTTGAAATCGGGCGAAAATATATATGGGAGCTATATCCAAATCTGACCCGATTTCGATATAATTTGACACATTTATTTCTAGACGGAGTACAGTCACACATTCAAAATTTCATCAAAATCGGACGTATATAGCGTGTTTGGTGCAGCAAATACGCCAAATCAGCCGAAAATATATATGGGAGCTATATCCAAATCCGAACCGATTTCGATGTAGTTTGGCACATTTATTTTTAGACCGAATTTAGTCACACATGCCAAATTTCATCAAAATCGGACTTATATATATAGCGTGTTTGGTGCAGTAATTACGTCAAATCGGCCGAAAATATATATGGGAGCTATATCCAAATCTGAACCGATTTCGATGTAATTTGGCACACTTATTTCTAGATCGAATTCAGTCACACATCCCAAATTTCATCAAAATCGGACCTATATAGCGTGTTTGGTGCAGCACATACGTCTAATCGGACGAAAATATATATGGGAGCTATATCCAAATCTGAACCGATTTCGATTTAATTTGGCATACTTATTTCTAGATCGAATTCAGTCACACATCCCAAATTTCATTTAAATCTGACCTATATAGCATGTTTGGTGCAGAAAATACGTCAAATCGGCCGAAAATATATATGAACCGATTATCCAAATCTGAACCAATTTCGACATAATTTGACACAATTATTTCTAGATCGAATTCAGTCACAAATTCCAAATTTCATCAAAATTGGAGGTATATAGCGTGTTTGGTGCCGAAAATACGTCAAATCTGCTGAAAATATATATGGGAGCTATATCCAAATCTGAACCGATTTCGATATAATTTGACACACTTATTTCTAGACCGAGTTCAGTCACACATGCCAAATTTCATCAAAATCAAACATATATAGGGTGTTTGGTGCAGCAAATACCTGGAATCGGGCGAAAATATATATGGAAGCTATATCCAAATCTGAACCGATTTCGAAATAATTCGACACACTTATTTCCAGACCAAGTTCAGTCACACATTTTAAATTTCATCGAAATCAAACATAAACAGTGTGTTTGGTGCAGTAAATACGTAAAATCGGCCGAAAATATATATGGGAGCTATATCCAAATCTGAACCGATTTCGATATAATTTGACACACTTATTTTTAGACCGAATTCAGTCACACATTCCATATTTCATTGAAATCAAGCATATATAGCATGTTTGGTGCAGCAAATACCTGGAATCGGGCGAAAATATATATGTGGGAGCTATATCCAAATCTTAACCGATTTCGATATAATTTGGCATACTTATTTCTAGTCGGAGTTTAGTCACACATTCCAAATTTCATCAAAATCGTACGTATATAGCGTGATTGGTGCAGAAAATACGTCAAATCGACCGAAAAAAAAAATATATATATATATATATATGGGAGCTATATCCAAATCTGAACCGATTTCGATATAATTTGACACACTTATTTCTTGACCAAGTTTAGTCACACATTCCAAACTTCATCAAAATCGGACGTATATAACGTGTTTGGTGCAGCAAATACGTCAAATCGGCGGAAAATATATATGAGAGCGAACAAAAATACATGGACAGACGGACGGACATGTATAAATCGACTCAGAAAGTGATTACACTGGTCAACGCGACTTTTGTTTCAACCGAAGTTGTTGTTGTTTCTAAATGAAATCGGTGAGCTATTTTTAAATCTGGTCACGGTTTTTCTCCATCAGCTCTTGTTCTTGAGATATAGCTCAAAATCGAGTTTACCCAGTTTACGAGTTTTACCCAGAATTTCGTTATTTTCGGGTACAAACAAATATTTTTTGCGGGTTTTTCCGACACTAATATATTAAGAAGATGTTGTACGCTCGATACAAAACGCTTTTTGAAATAAATATGGCGAATATATGCATGTCAAAAAATATAGAAAACATACGATGAATCTTGTAAAAATTTCATATTTTGAGTATTCTAAGTTGTAATTACGTCATCGGGGGAAGTCATAGGAGCTTCATATGGGATTCAGGATATGCTCAGGGTGTCTACTATATAGTCCTGTATTCAAATATATAATATAAAGTTCATAGCGCCCACGATTCGCCCATAACCTAAAAATCGTCATGAAGACTGACATTGAAAATTAAATGGCATATTTGGTAATGACATCACAGGTAAATGATTTCCCTTTAGCAGTCTTCATGACGATTCTTAGGATATGAAAAAATATTGAAAAAGGCCAGAATTATGGAAAAAATATTTTTTATAAAATCCACGATTATTGAAAAAATATTTTTTATAAAATCCACGATTATTGAAAAAATATTTTTTATAAAATCCACGATTATTGAAAAAATATTTTTTATAAAATCCACGATTATTGAAAAAATATTTTTTATAAAATCCACGATTATTGAAAAAATATTTTTTATAAAATCCACGATTATTGAAAAAATATTTTTTATAAAATCCACGATTATTGAAAAAATATTTTTTATAAAATCCACGATTATTGAAAAAATATTTTTTATAAAATCCACGATTATTGAAAAAATATTTTTTATAAAATCCACGATTATTGAAAAAATATTTTTTATAAAATCCACGATTATTGAAAAAATATTTTTTATAAAATCCACGATTATTGAAAAAATATTTTTTATAAAATCCACGATTATTGAAAAAATATTTTTTATAAAATCCACGATTATTGAAAAAATATTTTTTATAAAATCCACGATTATTGAAAAAATATTTTTTATAAAATCCACGATTATTGAAAAAATATTTTTTATAAAATCCACGATTATTGAAAAAATATTTTTTATAAAATCCACGATTATTGAAAAAATATTTTTTATAAAATCCACGATTATTGAAAAAATATTTTTTATAAAATCCACGATTATTGAAAAAATATTTTTTATAAAATCCACGATTATTGAAAAAATATTTTTTATAAAATCCACGATTATTGAAAAAATATTTTTTATAAAATCCACGATTATTGAAAAAATATTTTTTATAAAATCCACGATTATTGAAAAAATATTTTTTATAAAATCCACGATTATTGAAAAAATATTTTTTATAAAATCCACGATTATTGAAAAAATATTTTTTATAAAATCCACGATTATTGAAAAAATATTTTTTATAAAATCCACGATTATTGAAAAAATATTTTTTATAAAATCCACGATTATTGAAAAAATATTTTTTAAAAAATCCACGATTATTGAAAAAATATTTTTTAAAAAATCCACGATTATTGAAAAAATATTTTTTAAAAAATCCACGATTATTGAAAAAATATTTTTTAAAAAATCCACGATTATTGAAAAAATATTTTTTAAAAAATCCACGATTATTGAAAAAATATTTTTTAAAAAATCCACTATTATTGAAAAAATATTTTTTAAAAAATCCACGATTATTGAAAAAATATTTTTTAAAAAATCCACGATTATTGAAAAAATATTTTTTAAAAAATCCACGATTATTAAAAAAATATTTTTTAAAAAATCCACGATTATTGAAAAAATATTTTTTAAAAAATCCACGATTATTGAAAAAATATTTTTTAAAAAATCCACGATTATTAAAAAAATATTTTTTAAAAAATCCACGATTATTAAAAAAATATTTTTTAAAAAATCCACGATTATTGAAAAAATATTTTTTAAAAAATCCACGATTATTGAAAAAATATTTTTTAAAAAATCCACGATTATTGAAAAAATATTTTTTAAAAAATCCACGATTATTGAAAAAATATTTTTTAAAAAATCCACGATTATTGAAAAAATATTTTTTAAAAAATCCACGATTATTGAAAAAATATTTTTTAAAAAATCCACGATTATTGAAAAAATATTTTTTAAAAAATCCACGATTATTGAAAAAATATTTTTTAAAAAATCCACGATTATTGAAAAAATATTTTTTAAAAAATCCACGATTATTGAAAAAATATTTTTTAAAAAATCCACGATTATTAAAAAAATATTTTTTAAAAAATCCACGATTATTAAAAAAATATTTTTTAAAAAATCCACGATTATTGAAAAAATATTTTTTAAAAAATCCACGATTATTGAAAAAATATTTTTTAAAAAATCCACGATTATTGAAAAAATATTTTTTAAAAAATCCACGATTATTGAAAAAATATTTTTTAAAAAATCCACGATTATTGAAAAAATATTTTTTAAAAAATCCACGATTATTGAAAAAATATTTTTTATAAAATCCACGATTATTGAAAAAATATTTTTTATAAAATCCACGATTATTGAAAAAATATTTTTTATAAAATCCACGATTATTGAAAAAATATTTTTTATAAAATCCACGATTATTGAAAAAATATTTTTTATAAAATCCACGATTATTGAAAAAATATTTTTTATAAAATCCACGATTATTGAAAAAATATTTTTTATAAAATCCACGATTATTGAAAAAATATTTTTTATAAAATCCACGATTATTGAAAAAATATTTTTTATAAAATCCACGATTATTGAAAAAATATTTTTTATAAAATCCACGATTATTGAAAAAATATTTTTTATAAAATCCACGATTATTGAAAAAATATTTTTTATAAAATCCACGATTATTGAAAAAATATTTTTTATAAAATCCACGATTATTGAAAAAATATTTTTTATAAAATCCACGATTATTGAAAAAATATTTTTTATAAAATCCACGATTATTGAAAATTATTTTTTTAAAAATCCACAAATATTGAAAAAAATATTTTTGGAAAAATCCACGGTTATTAAAAATATTTTTTGAAAAATCCACGATTATTGAAAACTTTTTTTTTGAAAAATTCACAATTATTGAAAAAATATTTTTAAAAATATCCACGGTTATGAAAAAATATTTGTTGAAAAATCGACGATTATTGAAAAACTATTTTTTAAAAATTCCACGATTATTGAAAAGCATTTTTTAAAAAATCCACGGTTATTGAAAAGCATTTTTTAAAAAATCCACGATTATTGAAAAAATATTTTTTAAAAAATCCATGATTATTGAAAAATATTTTTTTCAAAAGTCCGTGATTATTGAAAAATATTAAAAAAAATACACGATTATTGAAAATATATATTTTGAAAAAACCACAATTGTTGAAAACATATTTTTTAGTAATCCAAGATTATTAAAAAAAAACAATTTTAAAAAAATCCACGATTATAGAAAAACATAAAAACACGATTATTGAAAAAAGATTTTTTGAAAAAAACACGATTATTGAAAAAATATTTTTTGGAAAAAAACACGATTATTGAAAAAATATTTAAAAAAAATCCAAGGTTATTGTTGTTGGCGTTTTTTTTATTGTTGGACTGCAGAATTTTACATCTTTGTGTTTATTTCAGCTCTAGTCCATATTTTGTTGTATTCAAGTATTTGAATAACAACAAAATGTTTTACAGTGGATATGAAATTGATTAGTTGCGGGCGGAGGGTGAGGAATACTATAGTTTCAGTTGTCACCAAACAACTTCATCAGTTCCCTTTTCCGCCGACTCTGTATCGATAAAACAGGTCAATAAGCCCATCCAGCAAATTAAACAAAATGAGAAAATTGCTGTATGGCCCTAAAGCTGATTACCCTACAATTTGAGTCGAACTAAAGAATTTCATATCCACCACTGTTTATTGTAAAATATTATTGTAAAAATATTTTTTAAAAAATCCACGATTATTGTAAAAATATTTCTTAAAAAATCCACGATTTTTAACAAAAAATTTTTTTAAAAATCCACCATTATTGAAAAAATATTTTTTAAAAAAATCTTCGATTTTTGATTTTTTTTTTAAATCAACGATTTTTGGAATTTTTCTTTAAATCCACGATTATTGAGAAAATTTTTAAAAATCCATGACTATTGAAAAAATATTTTTTAAAAAATCCACGATTACTGAATAAATATTTTTTTGAAAAGTCCTCGGTTATTGAGCAAATAATTTTGGAAAATCCACAAAAATTGAAAAAAATATTTTTTAAAAATCCACGATTATTGAAAAAATATTTTTTCTAATAAAATCCACGATTATTTAAATAACATTTTTTGAAAAATCTACGTTGAATTGAGAAAATATGCTTTAAAAATCCACGATTAGTGAAAAATTATTTTTTAAAAACAATCCACGAATATTGAAAAAATATATTTTTGAAAAATCGGCATTGATTGTTAAGTATTTTTTTTTAAATCCACGAAAATTTATTTTTGAAAAATTTTAGTTTACTGTTGAGAATTTTTTTACATCCACGTTGATTGGAAAAATATATTTTAAAAAATCCACGATTATTGACAAATATTGTTTAAAAAATCCACCTTAAAAAACATTAATATTCGATTCGCAACTATTTTTTCCTTGTTTTTATAAAAAATTATAATTCTTATGTCCTCATTTTTCTTCTTTATTACACCCTGTTTTCCATGCAGTGCACCAACAAATTTTAAATTAAAAACAAAAGGTGCAAATAATCGAAATGGAGTTCGCCAATATTTTTCTTATAAATGCATCTAATTAAATATGATCTATGTGTGTATGTGTGTGTGTGTATTGATATAAATTATTATTAATACTGTGTTGCTCTGTTCTTACTTAAATTATATAGGTTTACAGGGTGTCCTCTGTAGGATGAGCAGCTATCATTATCAAGTTCAAGTATTTGAGGTTTTATAATTAATTTTGTTTATAGAGAAAAATAATGCATAATTATAGGTGTCTGATTTGCTTAATAAAACCTCTAATGAGAGTTTCTACTGTAACCATATGTATCTTTTAAAGCGTTATACTCCGAATTTATTGTCAATACCAAAATAAAAAATTCTATTTCTTCTTTATTGCAGATTAATGACAAACAACTTCAATTGAAGGGCTGGATGCTGGATGCCATATAAAGCAATAGAGGTTTGGAAATATGTTGTTGTATTTCTACAAAAGGTTAAGCCTGCTAAATCTTGTGTCACTTTAACACCACCTGCCAATGTTGTTGTGAAAGATAATTTAAACAAAATTTTAATTTAAACAATATTTTCCCTCGACCACAAAATTAATGTTGAACAAAATAAAAAACAACCTCCCATGCCTAGTGATGACATGCCCATACACACAGCAGAACAACAAAAACACGCTGAAATTATATTAACAAGTGTTAATTAATTGATAAAATATTTAAAACGCCATAAATATGAAATGCAACTTTATAATGTATAAAAATTTTAATTGTAAAAAAGGCCAATGGTTTTAGCTGCAAGAAGCTGCAACAACCAAACAATCTGTCATCACGCTTTGCCACAAAGCATGAATACCAACAAAGTGACCAACAAAGCTTTATGGTCACGATTCAAAGCCTATCACTAGAGCAGATCTCTGAGCTAACGTTTCCTTGTCAATGTCACGCGCGATGTCCACACAGAAAAATGTCACATAAAGGTATTGCACAATGACGTGCAACAACAACAACAGCAATAACAACCTCACCACATTATTTGAGCAGAAAAACACATTTAATTGTTATTCGAAATAATTATAAAAAAATGAAAAAATATATACATATGTATGTGTACACACATTTATAACATTGCGGTTAACTTTAATCAAATGATGGTCAGTGAAAGAGAAAACAAAAATAACAACATCGTCAGAAAAAAATATTAAATTAATTAAAATCACATTTTGTATGTAATTCAGTGAAGAAAAAAAAAACAATATTTATTTATATTTTTTTGTTAATATCGATAAATGGTTCGTGGTGTGTGAACACATATATGTACATACATACATACTTTCGTTATTTGTAAAGAAAGATAAATTGTTATAAAATTTCGAGTAAATATTTTCTATATTTTTATTAAAAAAATTAAGAAATATATTCGGTTGATACCCTATACTCTTGGAATTTCCATTTTCAGGGAGGACATGAGGAACAAAATCATGGATTTCTTCGTAAATTTTAAAAAATATTTTTGCAACAATAGAATGCGCTATTGTCAGGGATTTTCTAATTATTATCGGGGCCATAGGCTTGGATTTTCTAAAGCATATTACAATGGATTATCAGGGTTATAAGCGGGGATTTTCTAATGAATAATTTCAAAGGATTATCAGGGCCATAAGCGGGGATTTTCTAAAGAATGTTTTCAAAGGAATATCAGAGCCATAAACGGATATATTCTAAAGAATATTTTAAAAGATATTAGAAGTCCTCCGTAGAAGGTTCCCTTAGAATAGAAGACCTCCGTAGGAGGTTTCTATAGAATAGAAGACCTCCGTAGGAGGTTTCTATAGAATAGAAGACCTCCGTAGGAGGTTTCTATAGAATAGAAGACCTCCGTAGGAGGTTTCTATAGAATAGAAGACCTCCGTAGGAGGTTTCTATAGAATAGAAGACCTCCGTAGGAGGTTTCTATAGAATAGAAGACCTCCGTAGGAGGTTTCTATAGAATAGAAGACCTCCGTAGGAGGTTTCTATAGAATAGAAGACCTCCGTAGGAGGTTTCTATAGAATAGACGACCTCCGTAGGAGGTTTCTATAGAATAGAAGACCTCCTGTAGGAGGTTTCTATAGAATATAAGACCTCCTGTAGGAGGTTTCTATAGAATAGAAGACCTCCTGTAGGAGGTTTCTATAGAATAGAAGACCTCCTGTAGGAGGCTTCTATAGAATAGAAGACCTCCGTAGGAGGCTTCTATAGAATAGAAGACCTCCGTAGGAGGCTTCTATAGAATAGAAGACCTCCGTAGGAGGCTTCTATAGAATAGAAGACCTCCGCAGGAGGCTTCTATAGAATAGAAGACTTCCGTAGGAGGTTTCTATAGAATAGAAGACCTCCGAAGGAGGCTTCTATAGAATAGAAGACCTCCGTAGGAGGTTTCTATAGAATAGAAGACCCCCGTAGGAGGTTTCTATAGAATAGAAGACCCCCGTAGGAGGTTTCTATAGAATAGAAGACCTCCGTTGGAGGTTTCTATAGAATAGAAGACCTCCGTTGGAGGTTTCTATAGAATAGAAGACCTCCGTTGGAGGTTTCTATAGAATAGAAGACCTCCGTTGGAGGTTTCTATAGAATAGAAGACCTCCGTTGGAGGTTTCTATAGAATAGAAGACCTCCGTTGGAGGTTTCTATAGAATAGAAGACCTCCGTTGGAGGTTTCTATAGAATAGAAGACCTCCATTGGAGGTTTCTATAGAATAGAAGACCTCCATTGGAGGTTTCTATAGAATAGAAGACCTCCGTTGGAGGTTGCTATAGAATAGAAGACCTCCGTTGGAGGTTTCTGTAGAATAGAAGACCTCCGTTGGAGGTTTCTATAGAATAGAAGACCTCCGTTGGAGGTTTCTATAGAACAGAAGACCTACGTAGGAGGCTTCTATAGAATAGAAGACCTCCGTAGGAGTTTTCTATAGAATAGAAGACCTCCGTTGGAGGTTTCTATAGAATAGAAGACCTCTGTTGGAGGTTTCTATAGAATAGAAGACCTCCGTTGGAGGTTTCTATAGAATAGAAGACCTCCGTTTGAGGTTTCTATAGAATAGAAGACCTCCGTTGGAGGTTTCTATAGAATTGAAGACCTCCGTTGGAGGTTTCTATAGAATAGAAGACCTCCGTTGGAGGTTTCTATAGAATAGAAGACCTCCGTTGGAGGTTTCTATAGAATAGAAGACCTCCGTTGGAAGTTTCTATAGAATAGAAGACCTCCGTTGGAGGTTTCTATAGAATAGAAGACCTCCGTAGGAGGTTTCTACAGAATAGAAGACCTCCGTAGTAGGTTTTTATAGAATAGACGACCTCCGTAGGAGGTTTCTATAGAATAGAAGACCTCCTGTAGGAGGTTTCTATAGAATAGAAGACCTCCTGTAGGAGGTTTCTATAGAATAGAAGACCTCCTGTAGGAGGTTTCTATAGAATAGAAGACCTCCTGTAGGGGGTTTCTATAGAATAGAAGACCTCCTGTAGGGGGTTTCTATAGAATAGAAGACCTCCTGTAGGAGGTTTCTATAGAATAGAAGACCTCCTGTAGGAGGTTTCTATAGAATAGAAGACCTCCTGTAGGAGGTTTCTATAGAATAGAAGACCTCCTGTAGGAGGTTTCTATAGAATAGAAGACCTCCTGTAGGAGGTTTCTATAGAATAGAAGACCTCCTGTAGGAGGTTTCTATAGAATAGAAGACCTCCTGTAGGGGGTTTCTATAGAATAGAAGACCTCCTGTAGGAGGTTTCTATAGAATAGAAGACCTCCTGTAGGAGGTTTCTATAGAATAGAAGACCTCCTGTAGGAGGTTTCTATAGAATAGAAGACCTCCTGTAGGAGGTTTCTATAGAATAGAAGACCTCCTGTAGGAGGTTTCTATAGAATAGAAGACCTCCTGTAGGAGGTTTCTATAGAATAGAAGACCTCCTGTAGGAGGTTTCTATAGAATAGAAAACCTCCTGTAGGAGGTTTCTATAGAATAGAAGACCTACTGTAGGAGGTTTCTATAGAATAGAAGACCTCCGTAGGAGGTTTCTATAGAATAGAAGACCTCCTGTAGGAGGTTTCTATAGAATAGAAGACCTCCTGTAGGAGGTTTCTGTAGAATAGAAGACCTCCTGTAGGAGGTTTCTATAGAATAGAAGACCTCCTGTAGGAGGTTTCTATAGAATAGAAGACCTCCTGTAGGAGGTTTCTATAGAATAGAAGACCTCCTGTAGGAGGTTTCTATAGAATAGAAGACCTCCTGTAGGAGGTTTCTATAGAATAGAAGACCTCCTGTAGGAGGTTTCTATAGAATAGAAGACCTCCTGTAGGAGGTTTCTATAGAATAGAAGACCTCCTGTAGGAGGTTTCTATAGAATAGAAGACCTCCTGTAGGAGGTTTCTATAGAATAGAAGACCTCCTGTAGGAGGTTTCTATAGAATAGAAGACCTCCTGTAGGAGGTTTCTATAGAATAGAAGACATCCGTAGGAGGCTTCTATAGTATAGGAGACCTCCGTAGGAGGTTTCTATAGAATAGAAGACCTCCGTAGGAGGTTTCTTTAGAATAGAAGACCTCCGTAGGAGGAAGTTTCTATAGAATAAAAGATCTCCGCAGGATGTTTCTATAGAATAGAAGACCACCTATAGGATAGAAGACCTCCGTAGGAGGTTTCTATAGAATAGAAGACCTCCGTAGGAGGTTTCTATAGAATAGAAGACCTCCGTAGGAGGTTTCTATAGAATAGAAGACCTCCGTAGGAGGTTTCTATAGAATAGAAGACCTCCGTAGGAGGTTTCTATAGAATAGAAGACCTCCGTAGGAGGTTTCTATAGAATAGAAGACCTCCGTAGGAGGTTTCTATAGAATAGAAGACCTCCGTAGGAGGTTTCTATAGAATAGAAGACCTCCGTAGGAGGTTTCTATAGAATAGAAGACCTCCGTAGGAGGTTTCTATAGAATAGAAGTCCTCCGTAGGAGGTTTCTATAGAATAGAAGACCTCCGTAGGAGGTTTCTATAGAATAGAAGACCTCCGTAGGAGGTTTCTATAGAATAGAAGACCTCCTATAGGAGGTTTCTATAGAATAGAAGACCTCCGTAGGAGGTTTCTATAGAATAGAAGACCTCCGTAGGAGGTTTCTATAGAATAGAAGACCTCCTATAGGAGGTTTCTATAGAATAGAAGACCTCCGTAGGAGGTTTCTATAGAATAGAAGACCTCCTATAGGAGGTTTCTATAGAATAAAAGACCTCCGTAGGAGGTTTCTATAGAATAGAAGACCTCCGTAGGAGGTTTCTATAGAATAGAAGACCTCCGTAGGAGGTTTCTATAGAATAGAAGACCTCCTGTAGGAGGTTTCTATAGAAGAGAAGACCTCCGTAGGAGGTTTCTATAGAATAAAAGACCTCCGTAGGAGGTTTCTATAGAATAGAAGACCTCCGTAGGAGGTTTCTATAGAATAGAAGACCTCCGTAGGAGGTTTCTATAGAATAGAAGACCTCCGTAGGAGGTTTCTATAGAATAGAAGACCTCCATAGGAGGTTTCTATAGAATAGAAGACCTCCATAGGAGGTTTCTATAGAATAGAAGACCTCCGTAGGAGGTTTCTATAGAATAGAAGACCTCCGTAGGAGGTTTCTATAGAATAGAAGACCTCCGTAGGAGGTTTCTATAGAATAGAAGACCTCCGTAGGAGGTTTCTATAGAATAGAAGACCTCCGTAGGAGGTTTCTATAGAATAGAAGACCTCCGTAGGAGGTTTCTATAGAATAGAAGACCTCCGTTGGAGGTTTCTATAGAATAGAAGACCTCCGTTGGAGGTTTCTATAGAATAGAAGACCTCCGTAGGAGGTTTCTATAGAATAGAAGACCTCCGTTGGAGGTTTCTCTAGAATAGAAGACCTCCGTAGGAGGCTTCTATAGTAAGAACACCTCCGTAGGAGGCTTCTATAGAATAGAAGACCTCCGTAGGAGGTTTCTATAGAATAGAAGACCTCCGTAGGAGGTTTCTATAGAATAGAAGACCTCCGTAGGAGGTTTCTATAGAATAGAAGACCTCCGTAGGAGGTTTCTATAGAATAGAAGACCTCCGTAGGAGGTTTCTATAGAATAGAAGACCTCCGTAGGAGGTTTCTATAGAATAGAAGACCTCCGTAGGAGGTTTCTA
Organism: Musca autumnalis; assembly: GCF_047663935.1. Classification (NCBI taxonomy): domain Eukaryota; kingdom Metazoa; phylum Arthropoda; class Insecta; order Diptera; family Muscidae; genus Musca; species Musca autumnalis. Next base: position 27,943,501 of record NW_027411755.1, read on the forward strand.
TAGAATAGAAGACCTCCGTAGGAGGTTTCTATAGAATAGATGACCTCCGTAGGAGGTTTCTATAGAATAGAAGACCTCCGTAGGAGGTTTCTATAGAATAGATGACCTCCGTAGGAGGTTTCTATAGAATAGAAGACCTCCGTAGGAGGTTTCTATAGAATAGAAGACCTCCGTAGGAGGTTTCTATAGAATAGAAGACCTCCGTAGGAGGTTTCTATAGAATAGAAGACCTCCGTAGGAGTTTTCTATAGAATAGAAGACCTCCGTAGGAGGTTTCTGTAGAATATAAGACCTCCGTAGGGGGTTTCTATAGAATATAAGACCTCCGTAGGGGGTTTCTATAGAATAGAAGACCTCCGTACGAGGTTTCTATAGAATAGAAGACCTCCGTAGGAGGTTTCTATAGAATAGAACAACTCCGTAGGAGGTTTCTATAGAATAGAACAACTCCGTAGGAGGTTTCTATAGAATAGAACAACTCCGTAGGAGGTTTCTATAGAATAGAAGACCTCCGTAGGAAGGAGGTTTCTATAGAATAGAAGACCTCCGTAGGAGGTTTCTATAGAATAGAAGATCTCCGTAGGAAGGAGGTTTCTATAGAATGGAAGACCTCCGTAGGATGCTTCTATAGAACTCCGTAGGAGGTTTCTATAGAATAGAAGACCTCCTATAGAATAGAAGATCTCCGTAGGAAGGAGGTTTCTATAGAATGGAAGACCTCCGTAGGATGCTTCTATAGAACTCCGTAGGAGGTTTCTATAGAATAGAAGACCTCCGTAGGAGGTTTCTATAGAATAGAAGACCTCCGTAGGAGGTTTCTATAGAATAGAAGACCAAGACCTCCGTAGGAGGTTTCTATAGAATAGAAGACCTCCGTAAGAGGTTTCTATAGAATAGAAGACCTCCGTAGGAGGTTTCTATAAAATAGAAGACCTCCGTAGGAGGTTTCTATACAATAGAAGACCTCCGTAGCAGGTTTCTATACAATAGAAGAACTCCGTAGGAGATTCCTATGGAATAGAAGACCTCCGTAGGAGGTTTCTATACAATAGAAGACCTCCGTAGGAGGTTTCTATACAATAGAAGACCTCCGTAGGAGGTTTCTATACAGTAGAAGACCTCCGTAGGAGGTTTCTATACAATAGAAGACCTCCGTAGGAGGTTTCTATAGAATAGAAGACCTCCGTAATAGGTTTCTATACAATAGAAGACCTCCGTAGCAGGTTTCTATACAATAGAAGAACTCCGTAGGAGGTTCCTATGGAATAGAAGACCTCCGTAGGAGGTTTCTATAGAATAGAATACCTCCGTAGGAGGTTTCTATAGAATAGAAGACCTCCGTAGGAGGTTTCTATGGAATAGAAGACCTCCGTAGGAGGTTTCTATAGAATAGAAGACCTCCGTAGAAGGTTTCTATAGAATAGAAGACATCCGTAGGAGGCTTCTATAGTATAGGAGACCTCCGTAGGAGGTTTCTATAGAATAGAAGACCTCCGTAGGAGGTTTCTTTAGAATAGAAGACCTCCGTAGGAGGAAGTTTCTATAGAATAAAAGATCTCCGCAGGATGTTTCTATAGAATAGAAGACCACCTATAGGATAGAAGACCTCCGTAGGAGGTTTCTATAGAATAGAAGACCTCCGTAGGAGGTTTCTATAGAATAGAAGACCTCCGTAGGAGGTTTCTATAGAATAGAAGACCTCCGTAGGAGGTTTCTATAGAATAGAAGACCTCCGTAGGAGGTTTCTATAGAATAGAAGACCTCCGTAGGAGGTTTCTATAGAATAGAAGACCTCCGTAGGAGGTTTCTATAGAATAGAAGTCCTCCGTAGGAGGTTTCTATAGAATAGAAGACCTCCGTAGGAGGTTTCTATAGAATAGAAGACCTCCGTAGGAGGTTTCTATAGAATAGAAGACCTCCATAGGAGGTTTCTATAGAATAGAAGACCTCCGTAGGAGGTTTCTATAGAATAGAAGACCTCCGTAGGAGGTTTCTATAGAATAGAAGACCTCCGTAGGAGGTTTCTATAGAATAGAAGACCTCCGTAGGAGGTTTCTATAGAATAGAAGACCTCCGTAGGAGGTTTCTATAGAATAGAAGACCTCCGTAGGAGGTTTCTATAGAATAGAAGACCTCCGTAGGAGGTTTCTATAGAATAGAAGACCTCCGTTGGAGGTTTCTATAGAATAGAAGACCTCCGTAGGAGGTTTCTATAGAATAGAAGACCTCCGTTGGAGGTTTCTCTAGAATAGAAGACCTCCGTAGGAGGCTTCTATAGTAAGAACACCTCCGTAGGAGGCTTCTATAGAATAGAAGACCTCCGTAGGAGGTTTCTATAGAATAGAAGACCTCCGTAGGAGGTTTCTATAGAATAGAAGACCTCCGTAGGAGGTTTCTATAGAATAGAAGACCTCCGTAGGAGGTTTCTATAGAATAGAAGACCTCCGTAGGAGGTTTCTATAGAATAGAAGACCTCCGTAGGAGGTTTCTATAGAATAGAAGACCTCCGTAGGAGGTTTCTATAGAATAGAAGACCTCCGTAGGAGGTTTCTATAGAATAGATGACCTCCGTAGGAGGTTTCTATAGAATAGAAGACCTCCGTAGGAGGTTTCTATAGAATAGATGACCTCCGTAGGAGGTTTCTATAGAATAGAAGACCTCCGTAGGAGGTTTCTATAGAATAGAAGACCTCCGTAGGAGGTTTCTATAGAATAGAAGACCTCCGTAGGAGGTTTCTATAGAATAGAAGACCTCCGTAGGAGGTTTCTATAGAATAGAAGACCTCCGTAGGAGGTTTCTATAGAATAGAAGACCTCCGTAGGAGTTTTCTATAGAATAGAAGACCTCCGTAGGAGGTTTCTGTAGAATATAAGACCTCCGTAGGGGGTTTCTATAGAATATAAGACCTCCGTAGGGGGTTTCTATAGAATAGAAGACCTCCGTACGAGGTTTCTATAGAATAGAAGACCTCCGTAGGAGGTTTCTATAGAATAGAACAACTCCGTAGGAGGTTTCTATAGAATAGAACAACTCCGTAGGAGGTTTCTATAGAATAGAACAACTCCGTAGGAGGTTTCTATAGAATAGAAGACCTCCGTAGGAAGGAGGTTTCTATAGAATAGAAGACCTCCGTAGGAGGTTTCTATAGAATAGAAGATCTCCGTAGGAAGGAGGTTTCTATAGAATGGAAGACCTCCGTAGGATGCTTCTATAGAATAGAAGACCTCCGTAGGAGACTTCTATAGGAAAGAACAACTCCGTAGGAGGTTTCTATAGAATAGAAGACCTCCGTAGGAGGTTTCTATAGAATAGAAGACCTCCGTAGGAGGTTTCTATAGAATAGAAGACCTCCGTAGGAGGTTTCTATAGAATAGAAGACCTCCGTAGGAGGTTTCTATAGAATAGAAGACCTCCGTAGGAGGTTTCTATAGAATAGAAGACCTCCGTAGGAGGTTTCTATAGAATAGAAGACCTCCGTAGGAGGTTTCTATAGAATAGAAGACCTCCGTAGGAGGTTTCTATAGAATAGAAGACCTCCGTAGGAGGTTTCTATAGAATAGAAGACCTCCGTAGGAGGTTTCTATAGAATAGAAGACCTCCGTAGGAGGTTTCTATAGAATAGAAGACCTCCGTAGGAGGTTTCTATAGAATAGAAGACCTCCGTAGGAGGTTTCTATAGAATAGAAGACCTCCGTAGGAGGTTTCTATAGAATAGAAGACCTCCGTAGGAGGTTTCTATAGAATAGAAGACCTCCGTAGGAGGTTTCTATAGAATAGAAGACCTCCGTAGGAGGTTTCTTTAAAATAGAAGACCTCCGTAGGAGGTTTCTTTAAAATAGAAGACCTCCGCATGATACTCCTATAGAATAGAAGGCTTCTGAAAATATTTAATCCTTCTCAGAGTAGAGGGTATCAACAGTGAAAAATATCAATAATAGTTACATACTCACTCTTTTTTTCTTCTTTTTTCCTACAGTGCGGTTAGAAAATTATAAATGGCTAAAAACAATTACTAATTAAATACTTAAATACTCGAATAAAAAACATTTTCAATGAAAATTCTTTAATTAATTATGTGGTAATTAATACCAACAACAAATTATTAACAGAGTGTATTAAATAAAAATATACAGCTTCCGGTAGTGGCATAACTTGCAAATTACAACAACAAATTACACAATATAAAAATGTATTGCGGCTTTAAAAATACCCTTAACTCGGTGGCCAATATGTGGCTAATGTATCACATCTTTATTGTCATCAGTGTGACAGCGTTAATGTCAAGGCATATGCCAGTTGCAGTGGCAGGAGGTTCCAGCAGTTCATCAACGGCAAATTTGGCAAATAATGGTAAGTTGAGAAAAAAAAAATAATTTTTATTTGAAATTATTGTCTAAACGTCAATTCTGTTGGTTTCAAAACCAATAATACAGTTCAAAATATTTCCACACATTTTAAAATGTTGAAAATAATTTGATGATTAAACTAAACGGAGAACTTGAAAATAACTTAAAATTCAATTATTTAAATTAGGCAAATATTCGTTTAAATGAATATTTATGGGCTTTTGTACACACTCAAAGACTCACGCACATCCTTCCACACAAACATCCTTTATCCCGGTCATGCCGGATATGAAAAATTTGTATTATTATAACCGCAAAACATCCGTACGTACATACTTGCCATATGGTAACTCTGACCTTATATCCGATTGTCTGTCTATTGTTCTTAATGAGTATGTGTGAGGATTTGCCTTTCACACACACTCAAAATTCTCATCACATAGTATGTATGTCCGTCTGCATTTTTCCGGAAAATTAAAATAATGTTGCGGATGGTGATAGTGATAATGCGGCGGATGATAATGATTGTAATACGCAACAAGGCGATAAAGACAAAGAACAACAACAACACCAATAACAAATGCCATGGTTGGAGTTTAAAATATTACAAAATCATAATTGCTTTTACAATAAATTTACGAGAGGTTGGTATGTCAAGGGGAGGAAGAAAATGCGGATTTGTTAAAGAATATTTTTTCAATGACCCACACAACACGTGGATTTTTTAAAGAATATTTTTTCAATGACCCACACAACACGTGGATTTTTTAAAGAATATTTTTTCAATGACCCACACAACACGTGGATTTTTTAAAGAATATTTTTTCAATGACCCACACAACACGTGGATTTTTTAAAGAATATTTTTTCAATGACCCACACAACACGTGGATTTTTTAAAGAATATTTTTTCAATGACCCACACAACACGTGGATTTTTTAAAGAATATTTTTTCAATGACCCACACAACACGTGGATTTTTTAAAGAATATTTTTTCAATGACCCACACAACACGTGGATTTTTTAAAGAATATTTTTTCAATGACCCACACAACACGTGGATTTTTTAAAGAATATTTTTTCAATGACCCACACAACACGTGGATTTTTTAAAGAATATTTTTTCAATGACCCACACAACACGTGGATTTTTTAAAGAATATTTTTTCAATGACCCACACAACACGTGGATTTTTTGAAGAATATTTTTTCAATGACCCACACAACACGTGGATTTTTTAAAGAATATTTTTTCAATGACCCACACAACACGTGGATTTTTTAAAGAATATTTTTTCAATGACCCACACAACACGTGGATTTTTTAAAGAATATTTTTTCAATGACCCACACAACACGTGGATTTTTTAAAGAATATTTTTTCAATGACCCACACAACACGTGGATTTTTTAAAGAATATTTTTTCAATGACCCACACAACACGTGGATTTTTTAAAGAATATTTTTTCAATGACCCACACAACACTTGGTTTTTTTTGTAGAATATTTTTTCAATGACCCACACAACACGTGGATTTTTTAAAGAATATTTTTTCAATGACCCACACAACACTTGGTTTTTTTTTGTAGAATATTTTTTCAATGACCCACACAACACGTGGATTTTTTAAAGAATATTTTTTCAATGACCCACACAACACTTGGTTTTTTTTGTAGAATATTTTTTCAATGACCCACACAACACGTGGATTTTTTAAAGAATATTTTTTCAATGACCCACACAACACTTGGTTTTTTTTGTAGAATATTTTTTCAATGACCCACACAACACGTGGATTTTTTAAAGAATATTTTTTCAATGACCCACACAACACGTGGATTTTTTAAAGAATATTTTTTCAATGACCCACACAACACGTGGATTTTTTAAAGAATATTTTTTCAATGACCCACACAACACTTGGTTTTTTTTGTAGAATATTTTTTCAATGACCCACACAACACGTGGATTTTTTAAAGAATATTTTTTCAATGACCCACACAACACGTGGATTTTTTAAAGAATATTTTTTCAATGACCCACACAACACGTGGATTTTTTAAAGAATATTTTTTCAATGACCCACACAACACGTGGATTTTTTAAAGAATATTTTTTCAATGACCCACACAACACGTGGATTTTTTAAAGAATATTTTTTCAATGACCCACACAACACGTGGATTTTTTAAAGAATATTTTTTCAATGACCCACACAACACGTGGATTTTTTAAAGAATATTTTTTCAATGACCCACACAACACGTGGATTTTTTAAAGAATATTTTTTCAATGACCCACACAACACGTGGATTTTTTAAAGAATATTTTTTCAATGACCCACACAACACGTGGATTTTTTAAAGAATATTTTTTCAATGACCCACACAACACGTGGATTTTTTAAAGAATATTTTTTCAATGACCCACACAACACGTGGATTTTTTAAAGAATATTTTTTCAATGACCCACACAACACGTGGATTTTTTAAAGAATATTTTTTCAATGACCCACACAACACGTGGATTTTTTAAAGAATATTTTTTCAATGACCCACACAACACGTGGATTTTTTAAAGAATATTTTTTCAATGACCCACACAACACGTGGATTTTTTAAAGAATATTTTTTCAATGACCCACACAACACGTGGATTTTTTAAAGAATATTTTTTCAATGACCCACACAACACGTGGATTTTTTAAAGAATATTTTTTCAATGACCCACACAACACGTGGATTTTTTAAAGAATATTTTTTCAATGACCCACACAACACGTGGATTTTTTAAAGAATATTTTTTCAATGACCCACACAACACTTGGTTTTTTTTGTAGAATATTTTTTCAATGACCCACACAACACGTGGATTTTTTAAAGAATATTTTTTCAATGACCCACACAACACTTGGTTTTTTTTGTAGAATATTTTTTCAATGACCCACACAACACGTGGATTTTTTAAAGAATATTTTTTCAATGACCCACACAACACTTGGTTTTTTTTGTAGAATATTTTTTCAATGACCCACACAACACGTGGATTTTTTAAAGAATATTTTTTCAATGACCCACACAACACGTGGATTTTTTAAAGAATATTTTTTCAATGACCCACACAACACTTGGTTTTTTTTGTAGAATATTTTTTCAATGACCCACACAACACGTGGATTTTTTAAAGAATATTTTTTCAATGACCCACACAACACGTGGATTTTTTAAAGAATATTTTTTCAATGACCCACACAACACGTGGATTTTTTAAAGAATATTTTTTCAATGACCCACACAACACTTGGTTTTTTTGTAGAATATTTTTTCAATGACCCACACAACACGTGGATTTTTTAAAGAATATTTTTTCAATGACCCACACAACACGTGGATTTTTTAAAGAATATTTTTTCAATGACCCACACAACACGTGGATTTTTTAAAGAATATTTTTTCAATGACCCACACAACACGTGGATTTTTTAAAGAATATTTTTTCAATGACCCACACAACACGTGGATTTTTTAAAGAATATTTTTTCAATGACCCACACAACACGTGGATTTTTTAAAGAATATTTTTTCAATGACCCACACAACACGTGGATTTTTTAAAGAATATTTTTTCAATGACCCACACAACACGTGGATTTTTTAAAGAATATTTTTTCAATGACCCACACAACACGTGGATTTTTTAAAGAATATTTTTTCAATGACCCACACAACACGTGGATTTTTTAAAGAATATTTTTTCAATGACCCACACAACACGTGGATTTTTTAAAGAATATTTTTTCAATGACCCACACAACACGTGGATTTTCTAAAGAATATTTTTTCAATGACCCACACAACACGTGGATTTTTTAAAGAATATTTTTTCAATGACCCACACAACACTTGGTTTTTTTTGTAGAATATTTTTTCAATGACCCACACAACACGTGGATTTTTTAAAGAATATTTTTTCAATGACCCACACAACACTTGGTTTTTTTTGTAGAATATTTTTTCAATGACCCACACAACACTTGGTTTTTTTTGTAGAATATTTTTTCAATGACCCACACAACACGTGGATTTTTTAAAGAATATTTTTTCAATGACCCACACAACACTTGGTTTTTTTTGTAGAATATTTTTTCAATGACCCACACAACACGTGGATTTTTTAAAGAATATTTTTTCAATGACCCACACAACACTTGGTTTTTTTTGTAGAATATTTTTTCAATGACCCACACAACACGTGGATTTTTTAAAGAATATTTTTTCAATGACCCACACAACACGTGGATTTTTTAAAGAATATTTTTTCAATGACCCACACAACACGTGGATTTTTTAAAGAATATTTTTTCAATGACCCACACAACACGTGGATTTTTTAAAGAATATTTTTTCAATGACCCACGCAACACGTGGATTTTTTAAAGAATATTTTTTCAATGACCCACACAACACGTGGATTTTTTAAAGAATATTTTTTCAATGACCCACACAACACGTGGATTTTTTAAAGAATATTTTTTCAATGACCCACACAACACGTGGATTTTTTAAAGAATATTTTTTCAATGACCCACACAACACGTGGATTTTTTAAAGAATATTTTTTCAATGACCCACACAACACGTGGATTTTTTGAAGAATATTTTTTCAATGACCCACACAACACGTGGATTTTTTAAAGAATATTTTTTCAATGACCCACACAACACGTGGATTTTTTAAAGAATATTTTTTCAATGACCCACACAACACGTGGATTTTTTAAAGAATATTTTTTCAATGACCCACGCAACACGTGGGTTTTTTAAAGAATATTTTTTCAATGACCCACACAACACGTGGATTTTTTAAAGAATATTTTTTCAATGACCCACACAACACGTGGATTTTTTAAAGAATATTTTTTCAATGACCCACACAACACGTGGATTTTTTAAAGAATATTTTTTCAATGACCCACACAACACGTGGATTTTTTAAAGAATATTTTTTCAATGACCCACACAACACGTGGATTTTTTGAAGAATATTTTTTCAATGACCCACACAACACGTGGATTTTTTGAAGAATATTTTTTCAATGACCCACACAACACGTGGATTTTTTAAAGAATATTTTTTCAATGACCCACACAACACGTGGATTTTTTAAAGAATATTTTTTCAATGACCCACACAACACGTGGATTTTTTGAAGAATATTTTTTCAATGACCCACACAACACGTGGATTTTTTAAAGAATATTTTTTCAATGACCCACACAACACGTGGATTTTTTAAAGAATATTTTTTCAATGACCCACACAACACGTGGATTTTTTAAAGAATATTTTTTCAATGACCCACACAACACGTGGATTTTTTAAAGAATATTTTTTCAATGACCCACACAACACGTGGATTTTTTAAAGAATATTTTTTCAATGACCCACACAACACGTGGATTTTTTAAAGAATATTTTTTCAATGACCCACACAACACGTGGATTTTTTAAAGAATATTTTTTCAATGACCCACACAACACGTGGATTTTTTAAAGAATATTTTTTCAATGACCCACACAACACGTGGATTTTTTAAAGAATATTTTTTCAATGACCCACACAACACGTGGATTTTTTAAAGAATATTTTTTCAATGACCCACACAACACGTGGATTTTTTAAAGAATATTTTTTCAATGACCCACACAACACGTGGATTTTTTAAAGAATATTTTTTCAATGACCCACACAACACGTGGATTTTTTAAAGAATATTTTTTCAATGACCCACACAACACGTGGATTTTTTAAAGAATATTTTTTCAATGACCCACACAACACGTGGATTTTTTAAAGAATATTTTTTCAATGACCCACACAACACGTGGATTTTTTAAAGAATATTTTTTCAATGACCCACACAACACGTGGATTTTTTAAAGAATATTTTTTCAATGACCCACACAACACGTGGATTTTTTAAAGAATATTTTTTCAATGACCCACACAACACGTGGATTTTTTAAAGAATATTTTTTCAATGACCCACACAACACGTGGATTTTTTAAAGAATATTTTTTCAATGACCCACACAACACGTGGATTTTTTAAACAATATTTTTTCAATGACCCACACAACACGTGGATTTTTTAAACAATATTTTTTCAATGACCCACACAACACGTGGATTTTTTAAACAATATTTTTTCAATGACCCACACAACACGTGGATTTTTTAAAGAATATTTTTTCAATGACCCACACAACACGTGGATTTTTTAAAGAATATTTTTTCAATGACCCACACAACACGTGGATTTTTTAAAGAATATTTTTTCAATGACCCACACAACACGTGGATTTTTTAAAGAATATTTTTTCAATGACCCACACAACACGTGGATTTTTTAAAGAATATTTTTTCAATGACCCACACAACACGTGGATTTTTTAAAGAATATTTTTTCAATGACCCACACAACACGTGGATTTTTTAAAGAATATTTTTTCAATGACCCACACAACACGTGGATTTTTTAAAGAATATTTTTTCAATGACCCACACAACACGTGGATTTTTTAAAGAATATTTTTTCAATGACCCACACAACACGTGGATTTTTTGAAGAATATTTTTTCAATGACCCACACAACACGTGGATTTTTTAAAGAATATTTTTTCAATGACCCACACAACACGTGGATTTTTTAAAGAATATTTTTTCAATGACCCACACAACACGTGGATTTTTTAAAGAATATTTTTTCAATGACCCACACAACACGTGGATTTTTTAAAGAATATTTTTTCAATGACCCACACAACACGTGGATTTTTTAAAGAATATTTTTTCAATGACCCACACAACACGTGGATTTTTTAAAGAATATTTTTTCAATGACCCACACAACACGTGGATTTTTTAAAGAATATTTTTTCAATGACCCACACAACACGTGGATTTTTTAAAGAATATTTTTTCAATGACCCACACAACACGTGGATTTTTTAAAGAATATTTTTTCAATGACCCACACAACACGTGGATTTTTTAAAGAATATTTTTTCAATGACCCACACAACACGTGGATTTTTTAAAGAATATTTTTTCAATGACCCACACAACACGTGGATTTTTTAAAGAATATTTTTTCAATGACCCACACAACACGTGGATTTTTTGAAGAATATTTTTTCAATGACCCACACGTGGATTTTTTAAAGAATATTTTTTCAATGACCCACACAACACGTGGATTTTTTAAAGAATATTTTTTCAATGACCCACACAACACGTGGATTTTTTAAAGAATATTTTTTCAATGACCCACACAACACGTGGATTTTTTAAAGAATATTTTTTCAATGACCCACACAACACGTGGATTTTTAAAGAATATTTTTTCAATGACCCACACAACACGTGGATTTTTTAAAGAATATTTTTTCAATGACCCACACAACACGTGGATTTTTAAAGAATATTTTTTCAATGACCCACACAACACGTGGATTTTTTAAAGAATATTTTTTCAATGACCCACACAACACGTGGATTTTTTAAAGAATATTTTTTCAATGACCCACACAACACGTGGATTTTTTAAAGAATATTTTTTCAATGACCCACACAACACGTGGATTTTTTAAAGAATATTTTTTCAATGACCCACACAACATGTGGATTTTTTAAAGAATATTTTTTCAATGACCCACACAACACGTGGATTTTTTAAAGAATATTTTTTCAATGACCCACACAACACGTGGATTTTTTAAAGAATATTTTTTCAATGACCCACACAACACGTGGATTTTTTAAAGAATATTTTTTCAATGACCCACACAACACGTGGATTTTTTAAAGAATATTTTTTCAATGACCCACACAACATGTGGATTTTTTAAAGAATATTTTTTCAATGACCCACACAACACGTGGATTTTTTAAAGAATATTTTTTCAATGACCCACACAACACGTGGATTTTTTAAAGAATATTTTTTCAATGACCCACACAACACGTGCATTTTTTAAAGAATATTTTTTCAATGACCCACACAACACTTGGATTTTTTAAAGAATATTTTTTCAATGACCCACACAACACGTGCATTTTTTAAAGAATATTTTTTCAATGACCCACACAACACGTGGATTTTTTAAAGAATATTTTTTCAATGACCCACACAACGAGTGGATTTTTTAAAGAATATTTTTTCAATGACCCACACAACACGTGGATTTTTTAAAGAATATTTTTTCAATGACTCACACAACACGTGGATTTTTAAAAAAAATAGTTTTTCAATGACCCACACAGCACGTGGATTTTTTAAATAATATTTTTCCTTTGACAGAAAAATATTTTCCTACAATTTATTGTTTTCCCCCAAGCTTTTCCCTTAAATGACTCCACGATTTTATCAGCTATGCAAAAATAATCCTTTCTCCCCAACCAAACAAAAATCAGAGTTTTATTGCTGTTATTATTTTTGTTGTATAACTCAATGATAATATTAAAATTTATGACATTTTAATTGTAAACAATTATCATTGGACAGCACAAGCTGCAGCATCATCAGACAACGAAAAGTCAAACTTTCCAGACTTTTTGTTGGTGCAGAGTCAAAGAAAATTCAAAAGGGCAAAAATTGCCATGACCAAGTCGTGCTGAGGTTATGAATAAGCTGGAAATGATTAAATTTAATATACGAAATTGTTGAACGACACAAACTCAAGCACGCACACACACAAATACACGAATATGTTGGAATTTTAATTGTGTCGGTAATTTCATTACAAGCTGAGAATGATGGCGTTATCATCGCAAAGGGAAATTTTTTCATTATGGCCTTTGATTTTACCGCCCTTTGTAGTTGTTTTTGTTATTTCTTTTTTGGGTTAAGGACAATTAAAATGATTAACAACTTAAGGTAAAAGGATTCTCTTTGTGGTCACTTTTTATTTTTAAGAAGCTTTTTGGATTTCTCAGTTGCAAAATTGGTTAAGTGTTAAGTGGGGTTGTACAATAAAAATGAAGAGGAAATCGGGGTTCAAAGCATTGATATTTGGCTTTTTAAAAAATTATAATTTTAAGGAAAAATATTTTTCAAGGATCAAGAGAAATAAATTAAAAAATGAAAGAGAATATTCCTTTTATTGAAAAATTAAATTAAGAAACACGTTTTAGAAATATGTGTTTTTTAGATTCTTGAACATATTTAAACATATTTAAATCCTAATAAAAATTTAAAAAATAAAATTTAAATTAAATAATATATTTTTAATAAAAAAAAACTAATTTTTAATAAAACAATAAGAAATATTTTATACACATATATCTTAAATTTAAGAATTATTTGTTTTTTAGATTCTTGAAAAAATATTTAAAACCTTAAAAAAATTAAAAAATAAATTTTAAATTAGATAATATATTTTTAATAATAAAACTAATTTTAAATAAAACAATAAGATATATTTTAAACACATATTTCTTAAATTTAAGAATTATTTGTTTTTTAGATTCTTGAAAAAATATTTAAATCCTTAAAAAAATTAATGAAGAAATTTTAAATTAAATAATATATTTTTAATAAAAAAGCTTATTTGGAATAAAATAATAAGAAATATTTTATACACATATTTCTTAAATTTAAGAAGTATATTAAAACAAGTAAAAAAGCATTAAGTTCGGCCGGGCCGAACTTTTCATACCCTCCACCATAAAATATTCTGAACTAAAATGGAATAATTACTTTTCATTCCTGTCCCCAACTTTAAGTGGGTACGTTAAAATGTCAGATAATGTTTATGTACATTTATGCTTCATTCGGGAGGCCCTTTTTTATGGTGCCTATATCTAACTATGTATGTTGACAATTTTTGGTGGGCTAGAAATTGGGAGGTACTGTTATATAGGGGTTATAATAAAACATGGGCCTATGTTGACAGTTTTTGATGGGAGCCTTTATTGTCAAATAACTCCTAATTCGGTTAAAAAATTTAGCTAGAATCTTTAAAATATCGAAAATCGGTACATAACGTGGGAACTTCAAATGTCATTAACAGCTAGTTTGGAGGTATCTGGGCTATACGAAAATATGAACTTAAATGAACCGTTATATGGGGGCTATACCAAAACGTGGACCTATGTCTACAAGTTTTGTCATATAAGTTTATTGACACTTAAGAACCTTAAGTGTCAAAATATAGCTAAATCGGTCTGAAAATGTAGCTAAAACTGTCAAAATACCGTAAATCGGGGGGTACCGTTATATGGGGGCTATACCGAAACGTGGACCTATGTCCACAACTTTTGTTATATAAGTTTATTGACACTTAAGAACCCTAAATGTTAAATTATAGCTACATCGGTCTGAAAATGTAACTACAAACGTCAAAACACCGCAAATCGGGGGTACCGTTATATGGGGGCTATACCGAAACGTGGACCTATGTCCACAACTTTTGTTATATAAGTTTATTGACATTCAAGAACCCTAAATGTCCAATTATAGCTACATCGGTCTGAAAATGTAGCTAAAAACGTCAAAATACCGCAAATCGGAGGGTACCGTTATATGGGGGCTATACCAAAACGTGGACCTATGTCCACAACTTTTGTTATATAAGTTTATTGACACTTAAGAACCCTAAATGTTAAATTATAGCTACATCGGTCTGAAAATGTAGCTAAAAACGTCAAAATACCGCAAATCGGAGGGTACCGTTATATGGGGGCTATACCAAAACGTGGACCTATGTCCAAAACTTTTGTTATATAAGTTTATTGACACTTAAGAACCGTAAATGTCAAATTATAGCTATATCGATCTGAAAATGTAGCTAAAAACATCAAAATACCGCAAATCGGGGGTACCGTTATATGGGGGCTATACCAAAACGTGGACCTATGTCCACAACTTTTGTTATATAAGTTTATTGACACGTAAGAACCCTAAATGTCAAATTATAGCTATATCGGTCTGAAAATGTAGCTAAAAACATCAAAACACCGTAAATCGGGGGCACCGTTATATGGGGGCTATACCAAAAGTGGGACCTATGTCCACAACTTTTGTTATATAAGTTTATTGACACTTAAGAACCCTAAATGTTAAATTATAGCTACATCGGTCTGAAAATGTAGCTAAAAACGTCAAAATACCGTAAATTGGGGGGTACCGTTATATGGGGGATATACCAAAACGTGGACCTATGTCCACAACTTTTGTTATATAAGTTAACTGATACTTAAGAACCCTAAATGTCAAGTTATAGCAAAATCGGTTTGAAAATGTAGCTAAAAACGTCAAAATACCGCAAATCGGCGGGTACCGTTATATGGGGGCTATACCAAAACGTGGACCGATATATCCCATCTTCGAACTTGATCTTCCGACGGCTAAAAAAATGGTATTCCCCAATTTTCAGCGAAATCGGTCAACAAATGCGACCTGTATGTTGCGAACGGACGGACGGACGGACGGACGGACATGCATAAATCGACTCAGAAAGTGATTCTATGTATATCCCTAGAAGGAACTATGGGTCTATCTCGCTTCCTTTTGTATGTTACATACAAATGCACTAACACATAATACCCCTTACCACATAGTGGTGTAGGGTATAAATAGTTGTTTTAAAATATTAACACAACAACAATGGGATTAAGCCAGACTATTTTGAAAAAAAAAACAAAATTGCAAACGCTATCCCAATAAAAAACGCCACAATGCTTCAAAATTGAAGACACTGGCACGACGTGTGTTGTTTTTTCTGTAAAGCAGACCAACCAAATTTTGGTGTGTGCATTCGTCGAAATTCGACGACACATACAAGTGGAAGAGGTTTGAATTGTTTTCGCAGACACTTTCGTCGGAGTTGTATGAGGTTGCCAAGGAAAAACTTCTCATTGAACTTTTTTCTTTGCTTACCTTTATATTTCGAGCTGACGATTGATGTTTGGGTATAAAACGTTTCTTGTTGAAGAAGTTATTGAAAAATAACTTCGGTGGAGAATATCCACAAACAAGAAACAAGGGAACTGATGAGATCCAGTGGCGTGGATCGAAACTATAGTATTCCTTGCCTTACCCCTTGGCGAGCAATGCCAAATCTTTTCCACTAATAAAATAGTTGTTTTAAAATATTAAAACAACAACAATGGGATTAAGCCAGACTATTTTGAAAAAACATATTTGTCCACGATCAAAAAAAAAAAAAATTAAAATATGTTAAAAAATTTTAAATTAAATAGTATATTTTTAAATTCAAAATCTTAATTGTTCCTCAAACATCCAATACGGGACAAGGGGGACTTCTCTCATATCAATGAGTGCACCTCGATTCATATTAGCTCAATGATAAAGGACCTACTGTTTATCGCCGAGTCCGAACGGCGTGTCTTAAGACACAACTTTGCAGAGAAGTTTTACATGGCTGAAATACTCAGGAAATGTCGCCAACATTACTGAGGCGTATTTTGCCACCGTTGAAAATTGTATAATGTTGACTGGCCGGGGAATCGAACGCACGACGTTCAGCGGACAAGGCGGTTGTGCACACCATCGCACCACGGTGGCACCCATATTTTTTAAATTAAATAATACAAAATTTTTCTTTATTTTATATATTTTTTTAATTTTACAAATAATTAAAAAAAAAATATTCAGATAGATATATTAAAAATATTTATAACAAATCAAGTCAAATGTAGAAGATGATTTTGAGTTGTTTACTATTTGTCAATGCCCAGCAGACCAAAAAATTAAAAGCAATAGTTTTTGGAATAAAAAAATAATAAATTAAATAAATAACAAATAATTTTTAAATTAAAAATCATGTTTATAATTTGGCAAATTTTAGGAATATTTTTTTTATTAATATTTTTGAGGATATACATATTTAATATATTTGTAAAAAATGTAGAAACACATTTTAAATACTTTTTGAATTTTTTATGACCCAAAAGACCAAAAAATATTTTTCTGGGATAAAACAAGATTATTTAAAAGTGATTTTTTAAATTTGAAAATAATTGTTTATAATTTTATTTTCTTTTTAAACTTTATAAGTATTAAAAAATATATATTTTAGAAATATTTTTCTTTCTTAATGTTTGTTCAAACTTCGTTTAAACAACTTTACATTATGTTAAAATTATAAGTAATCTTTATGAATTTCAAATATTATTTGTAACGTATTTTAAGGAATAGCTAATGTAAATATGATTTAAGTTCTAATTGTCAACTATCTCGTCTCTTGGTTACTTTCGTCCAAATGAATTGTTCTCTTGACGAAAGTAACATCTAAAATGTAGGCTTAACCAGTACTCTTTCTCTTTTTAATACGTCACTTCTCTTGCACTAACCGACTGGTAAGCACCTCTTCTCATCTCTAACCAATTTTTATACTGAAATAAAAACCATACGAATTATAACGTTTATGAAAATATTCTAATAAATTTGTTTTATTTCTCATCTCTCTATCTTTCACCGCAAATTATTCCTCATTGGCTATGAGGAATAATTAAATAAAAAATACAGTCCACTTTTCTCTGCTCATTGATGTTCCTGTTGGTTAATATCTTTGGCTCTACCCACAAGACATCAACTTTATTCATGATCCTTCGTAGCCGTTTAAGAAACCAGCAAGTACATAACAACAAAAATTAAGGTAATATTGAAGAATATCCAAATACGGCTCAATATTCACTTCAGTAATTCGGTAAGTGCAAAACCAAAGTTAAATTGCAGTTTGAAAAAAAAAAGTTAAGTGACAAAAATAAACATCCAAATTGCATAAAAGTATTAAAATTAGAGATCAAAAAGAGGTACCAACAACCACTCAAAAATTTCAATTGAATTTTTCTAATTGTAAGTTGCTACCAAACTCCCTTATAAGACGATAGCTCAACGTGAACACGTCATATTTTCAGGTTGAAGGTCTTGGGTTCAAATCTCGCCCAGATTGTAGCATTTTTAGTTTTCAATTTCAATTCGTAGGAAATTTTTATTCTACTTCCCGCACTCTTTCTCCTCTAATTTCATAGTAATAACAAACTTCAATTGTCATTCCATCTCCTCACGGACAAGCAAGCATAACATTATTAAAAAATCGCACTCATCTCTCAGCATACGTACACATTGTGTTCTCGCAAAAACTCCAATTCAAACCAAGCTTAGAAGAAGAAACAAGAATATAATAATTCTAGTGTGGTGTTCTATAAATAGAAATCTATACTTAAATATTTCCATTATTATTATTACACACAAAAAGAACATTTCATAGATTCCTATAAGTGGTTGCCAATCTCGTCTTACATTAAACTGTGGTGCGGCGTATAAGCTCTGAAGTTCCAGTCGTAAGGACGTGGGTTCGATTCCCAGCGAAGGCGAAAGTTTTTTTAATTTGAAAAGTCAGTTGGTACAGCATTTTTTCTTTACTTTCAATATCTGGTTTTCATTCCGATATTTCATAACCCTAACATTATAAAAATAAGCCATTGTGTAACAATATTTACTCATTTACTCAGTTACATCATTTGCAAAACCAATATTCATCATTCACAGAACAACAACACCACTTCAATTACACCCAAGAAAAATTATTAGTACATCTGTTTAATACTTCAGCCAAATTTCGACACAAAATATTGATCAATATGTCTCTATCAGAAAGTTCTCCTGCTTCCGCATCCAATTCCACAAACACACCAAATATTGCTATATTAACGTCTCCAGAGCACAATAGGTTTTTGTTCGCTTGCGAGCATTTGAACAATATTTGCACTCAATTTGCACAATGTGATATGATTGATCAGACGGATACAATTCTCCAAGTTAAATTAGATGATTTAGAACATCGCTGGGTATTAGTGCAAGAATACTTCAAGAATATTATGTTGTCCCTTATATCTGAAAATGTCAAGGACATAAAAGAAAGCATCAAAAACAATTTTAATGTCACTTCAGACGCTTATTACACTGCTAAGTCGCAAATTCTGGACATTCTCAAAATATCCGAAACAAATATGCAGAAAAACACCACTCAAAACAAAAATTCGGATCAAGTATCGCTAAATACCTATAAATCTCCTCTCGAAAGTTCTGATATTTATCTCAACGTTCCTCCATGTGACACGGAAATTTTCAACGGAAGCTATGAAGAATGGCCTAGCTTCCGTGACATGTTCACTGCAGTTTATAGTGATCATCCACAACTTTCCCAAGCTCAAAAACTCTATTATTTGAGAAGCAAAACCAGTGGTGAAGCGGGTGCTATAATTAATAGATATAGCCTTTGCGATGATAACTTCCAACTGGCATGGAACTCTCTAAAATCTCGCTATGAAAACAAAAGAGTTCTGGTAGACAAGCAGTTAAATATTTTATTTAACATTCCTGTTGCAACAAAGGAAAACAGCGAATCAATATACAACATTCACTCTACAGTAAAAGACTGTCTCTCTACATTGCAAACTCTCAATATCGATATAGCAAGTCGGGATCCAATTTTGGTCCACTTAGTTTCCACAAAATTACCAGAACAAACCCTTTCTCTATTTGAACAATCTCTAAAATCCCATCGAGACTTACCAACTTGGTCTCAGCTCGATGAATTTCTTTCAAATAGATTCGAAGTTGTAGAGCGTATTGCAAGTATTCGAAATACAAAAGAAAATCAAGCAGTAATCCCGTCTCAAAATTACTCTAAAAACTCCGAAAAATTACTCTAATGAAAAATTTGCTTTAAAATGCTCGTACTGTCATGCGAACCATCAAGTTAGAGCTTGTGCTGAGTTTCGCAAATTGGCGGCTCAACAGCGGCTTGATTTCGTTACAAAAAGTAATATATGTGGCAACTGCTTATCCTCATCTCACAATAAAAGTAGTTGCAAATCTACAAACACTTGCTTGATATGCCACAAAACCCACCATACGCTTTTACATATTAACAGCTTTGATACGCCAAATCCGAACAACGATATGCTCAATTCTGTCAAATATAATGCAAATAAAAACCGACAATCATACTCGTCTCAAATTGAAAGCTCTACCATACCCGTCTCGTCTCAAATAGAAAACTATGCCATACCCGTCTCGTCTCAAATTCAAGCAAATTTTTCAACCTCAAGCAACACAATTCTTCTGAGAACAGCTTTAGTTCAAGTTCAAAACAATGGCCAATTACACACTGTACGAGCATTGATAGATTCTGGATCTCAAAGAACGTTCATTGCGAAAACTTGTGCAAATCGACTAAAGCTCTCCATTAAAAATACTGATAGCTATGAAATCACTGGCGTTGGTGGTCAGAAACAAGTCTCCAAAGCAGAATGTCAATTATCAATTGTTTCTAATAAGCATAATATTAAATTCTATGTCTCTGCTATAATTTTACCGCAAGTCGCTAAACCTCTACCTGCTGTTTCTATTAAAATCGCTGGTCACAACTCCCTTAAAGATCTTGATTTGGCAGACCCACGCTTTTATGAATCCTCTGAGATAGATATCATCCTTGGAGCAGACGTCGAAAGATTCATAACTCTAGATGGCATTAAGAAAAATGTATTTGGCAATACATCAGCGTATAAAACCATATTTGGTTGGGTACATAGTGGCCCAATATTCGCAGAAAACTCACTCGCCTCCACCGCAAACTTCATTGCATCAAATTTTGTTTCAAGTAACCAAAATAAGAAACCTAAACGCAAAAATTCACCAAGAAAAACTTCCAAATCTATAAATAAATGTGCATGTACTAAGTCTGGGTACCAATATTGTGACACTATTAATACAGCTATAACAAAATCTACCTCACTTGATCAATGCTCTACCATAATCCATAAAAACTCATTTAATCCTTACTAAAAAAAAAATCGTCGCAAGTCGTTGGTGGGGAAGGACTAACCTATTGGTTAGTTTCTTAAATGATTCTCTTCTCAAAATATATCTGTAATTAATTCCACTAACTCACATTTTTCGTTGAGTGTTAATATTGTTCAATGCTTATGTTCACACACCTACTCACCAAAAATGTCAAACTCTGCAATAGCTTAACATAGCATAGTGCTAGTGTCCTCGACTAGCAGTGAAGAGGACGTAGGTTCGAGCCCTACTCCGATCGAAATTTTATTTAATTCAAAAAACTTTAAAAATTGATCCCGACTATCTGAAAAAGTAAGCATGCGAAATTACAAATAAAAACAAGTAAAAAATTAAATTTAAAAACTTTAAAAAATAGTCCAGAACATTTAAAAATTCCAGCAAAGGAAAATTGCCAGTAAAAGCAGCAAAAATTAGAAAATAAAGAGGTAAAAGAAAGAAAGAGAAATCTACACAATAACTTCTAAAAATAGAGCCTATCATTGCTAACTTTGATGAACAAAATCAAAATATTCATTTAGAAATATAAAATCATCAGTGATCAATTATTTTTAAACACATCACAAACAAAGTACACAACTATGTCGATTCCATCCGAGATCCATGTGAGTATGTAGGTAGCCTAGTGGGAGCGCAGCAGACTACTAGGTGTAAGGAAGCCGGTTCGAGTCCAGTTTCTGTCAAATTTCAAAATCGTATTTTCTTACCTAAATAACTTCTTTAAATCCAAAATTATTATCAATTCACTTCTAAAAGTACCTTCTCACTTTCCTCCAAGTTCTAAAAATAGCATACGCATGCAAATGAACAAATGCCGAATTTCCACGTTGTAATCTTACTGAATTACATGTCACATGCACCCACGCAATACTAAGCTCGTCTCATGACTTATACCACGGTAGCCCAGAGGTAAGCGTGTCGGACTAACGTACTGGAGGTCCGAGTTCAAGCCCGGCTCTGGGAAAACTCATTTAAAAAATTCTTAAAAATTTAAGAACTTTTAAAACCCAAGCACCAATTTAACAATTATATCTTGTTTATAGATTATTATCTCATCTCATGTTTTCTTTCTATGCAGTATTCCATGGACTTTACTAATGTCTTTTCCATTCCAGATCGATCAACAAAGTGAGCTAAAGATTTCACATTCCATTCCTCCTTACAGCAGCGGTCATCATGAGGCTCCCTTAACCCATAGCATCAACAACTATGTTTTGTCCATTCTGGCCAAGGCGGGGGAGCATGTTCAAACTTCGTTTAAACAACTTTACATTATGTTAAAATTATAAGTAATCTTTATGAATTTCAAATATTATTTGTAACGTATTTTAAGGAATAGCTAATGTAAATATGATTTAAGTTCTAATTGTCAACTATCTCGTCTCTTGGTTACTTTCGTCCAAATGAATTGTTCTCTTGACGAAAGTAACATCTAAAATGTAGGCTTAACCAGTACTCTTTCTCTTTTTAATACGTCACTTCTCTTGCACTAACCGACTGGTAAGCACCTCTTCTCATCTCTAACCAATTTTTATACTGAAATAAAAACCATACGAATTATAACGTTTATGAAAATATTCTAATAAATTTGTTTTATTTCTCATCTCTCTATCTTTCACCGCAAATTATTCCTCATTGGCTATGAGGAATAATTAAATAAAAAATACAGTCCACTTTTCTCTGCTCATTGATGTTCCTGTTGGTTAATATCTTTGGCTCTACCCACAAGACATCAACTTTATTCAATGTTTCAAAGAAAACCTTTTCAATTCGAAAGTTTTAAAGTTCAATTTAATTATTTTAATATTTAATTTTATGATTTTATTATTAAGTTTATTATTATTTAACTTTTAATTTGTTTTAAATATTTTTAGGAAACAACAGACCAATAAAGGAACCAATTAAAAGTAGAGAATTTTGACTAATATTATACGCAGATATTTTAAAATAATTAAAAAATAGAGACAATTTTTAATTTTTTTTAAACATGGTCCAACAGACCAATACATTTTAATATTAAATTTATTTGCATATGGCAATATATTTTTCGTGTATTAGATATCTTCCAAATATTTTTTGAAAGGATCAGCACATCAAAAATGTTGAACTCTCAATGACTCTCTACCCAATAAATGTAAATTTGAAGCATATGTTTCCAAGGCTTCCAACCAATGACTCATCCATTTGCAGATAATATCCCTCCAGCAAACACTCCTTACATTAATGGAAACAAATAAATCCTTTGTAAATATTTGTATTAACATTTATAGTCATAATATATTTAAACATGTAAATATCGTTGTATTAACGTTACAATATTTTAATTGTTTTTCGCCTAAAGTGTTCTTTGGCTGTTGTCTTAACATTTGCAATTACCTTAACAATAAACATGGGGATGAACAAATAACAATGAATATGAAGAAGAAACAGAAGAGAACAGAGATTGAAATGTGTCTCTAAGCCTCCTTCAACCAGTCACACCCAGCCAACGAGACAAAAGCAAATTAATAAGAACAACAACATTTTTAACATGCATTTAATTGCCAACACTTAAGAATGCTGATTAACACAAATGCACACACACTCATACACAAATTAAGATTTTTATTTGCTCGCACGAAGAAGCAAACATCATCTAAGAACATTTTTAAAAAATATTTAAAAATAATTTATAAAAATCAATGACATTTTGAAAATTTTGCTTAATAGGGCGAAGATTATTTTGAATATTAATTTTAATATGATTTTTGCAAGCGAAAAAGAAAGTCGAAGATTCGAACCCACAAGCAACACTATGTGACATGCTTCGCCGTTGGTTGTGGCCCATCAGACATTCGATGACACAGCCGATATGTCTGATGAGCCGCTATCAACGACGATAAATTTTAATTAAAATAAATGTTTTTGAAGGACCATAAGGACAATCATGGTAGAGTTTTTAGAATAATAAAATAACTTCCAACAATTTGTTTAAAATATCACCACATCAAAAATATTGAACTCATCAAAAGTTTTTGCCAAACACATGTAAATTTGAAGCATTGACTACCAATGAATGACTCATCCATTTGCCATCAATATTCCTCCAGCAAACATCCCTTACATTAATGAAAACTAGTAAATCCTTTGTTAGTATTTTTATTAACATTTATAGTCATAATTTATTTATACATATAATCATCTTTGTATTTAAGTTACATTATTTTAATTGTTTTTGGCCTTAAGTGTTCTTTGGCTGTTGTTGGCTTAACATTTGCAATTACCATAACAATAAACATGGAGATGAACAAATAACAAAACAACAAAGCAACCATTGAGGTTAAGCACACTCACTTGAACATGAAGAAGAAACAGAAGACGAACTTTTATAAGCAGTGTCAAATAAAAACACCCCCCGAAAACACTTCAAGAACAGAGATTGAAATGTGTCTCTAAGGCTTATTCACCGACTCATCCAGACAAAACAAAAGTAATAAAAACCACAACAACATGTTTAACATGCATTTAATTACCAACACTTAGAAATGATGATTAACACAAACGCAAACAAATGCGCACAAAAATTAAGATTTTTATTTGTTCGCACTAAGAAGGGCCACAGAAGTGATTAGCACATTTATATGAACATGCATGGAGGGCTAAATGATGTGTGTGGATATTTATTTGTTGGCTCTGAAGGAGGGACTTAATTATTTTGTTTTAGGAGTAGGAAGGGGGTGACGTAGGATGGAAGGATGGAAGATACCAAGCAAAGGTCCTGACTGGCTTTAACATGGCAAAGCCCAGGATTTATCTTGGTCCCTCTTTCATCTCAAGTGGACACTGACCTCCCCGTGGTGTCACCTGGGGAACTGCCTTTAACACCCGTTAAAAGTAGTGAGCTAACATGTGCCGCGCGTTCACCCATAAGAACGTTAAAAACTTGGGTTTGGGCGTCGGGTTAGTAACTCTCCCCTAGAAAAAACAGCCTACTATGAAAAAACGAAAGAAAAGAAAAAACAAATCCCTCAAAAGTTGACGAACCCCGCAAACGTTTTAAGGACCATGATCTGCGAATCTGCACCTGGAATGTTCGCACTCTTTATAGAGAAGGTGCAGTTTACGCATTGGCAGATGTACCGGAAAAGTACAAGGCCGACATTACTGCCATACAGGAAATACTATGGAACGGGGAAGGCGTCACAACAACACCTAAAGGTGACGCACTGTATTATAGCTGCCATGACACAAAGCATGAGCTTGGTTGCGGATTTGTAGTTGGTCGGAGGTTTAAACATCTGGTCTCCAGCTTCACCCCAGTGAATGGAAGACTCGCTGCAATTCGATTAAAAGCAAAATTCTTCAACATCAGCTTTATTTGCGCTCATGCTCCCACTGAAGACAAGGTCGAACAGACCAAAGATATATTTTACGAGCGCTTAGAAGAAACTTATGACCGTTGCCCTGCCCATGACATTAAAATTATACTAGGCGATTTTAATGCCAAAATTGGAAAGGAGAATATCTTTGGCCCAACAGTCGGGAAATTCAGTCTCCACAGTGAAACATCTGCCAATGGTATGAGGCTGATAGACTTTGCAACTGCAAGAAACATGGTAGTTAGCAGTACCAGATTTAAGCATCTCGATATTCATAAGGGCACCTGGCTGTCTCCAGATCAAAGGACAAGGAATCAAATTGATCACGTTGTGGTAGATGGAAGACGTGCATCGAGCGTGTTGGATGTACCATCGTTTCGAGGTGCAAACATAGACTACCATGTTGCAGCAAAGATACGTACCAGATTAAACGTAGCAAACAAAGTGCGAACAGACTCAACACGGAAGTTGGACATCGGTAAGCTGTAATCACAACAGATTGCCACAGCATATTCCACTCAACTGGCCCAATTGCTTAATCAAGCACTCCTCGTCCCGATTACATATCAGGACAATGGCAAAACATTGCCCACTCCATGTAAACAGCCGCAAAATCAGTACTTGGATACCAGAGACTATCACCAAGGAACCCGTGGTATGACCAGGAGTGTCGTGCTGCTACGGAAGAGGAAAATGCGGCATATAGGGCTACTTTACAATCAGTAGCAACGCGTAGTGCACGGGAGAAAAGGAGAGAGGAGAAACGTCTTTTCCGCAGGAAAAAGAGAGAGATGGAAAAGCGGGAGTGTGAACAAATCGAGATGTATGGGAGACAGAATGAAGTCCGAAATTTCTACCAAAGAGTGAAACATCAAACTGATGGCTTTGGAACTGGCACATCCTCCTGTAGAGACCAGCAAGGTAATCTGGTAACTGATACAGATAGTGTGCTAAGGATATGGAAAGAGCATTTTTCCAAACTGTTGGTATCCAATAGTAGCGAAGTCGACGAAGATACCACAGATCCAATCCCAGAAGATGGTATTGAATGTACACCACCCGGCCAAGATGAGGTAAAGACAGCAATAAACCGGCTGGAGAATAATTAGTCAGCAGGAGCTGATGGCCAACCAGCCGAGCTGTTTAAAACCGGCGGCAACACACTGATAAGGTGTATGCATCAGCTAGTTAGCTCCATCTGGCAGGAAGAACGCATAGCCGACGATTGGAACCTGAGCATCCTGTGTCCCGCCCATAAGAAAGGAGATAAGACTCTATGCTCCAACTATAGGGGCATAAGTCTTCTCCCTATTGCCTATAAGATAGTGTCAGGGATATTGTGCGAACGACTAAAGCCCACGGTCAACGAAATAATTGGACCATACCAATGCGGCTTTAGACCTGGCAAGTCCACCATTGACCAGATATTTACCCTGCGGCAAATCCTGGAGACGACCCAAGAGATGCAGATCGACACATACCACCTTTTTGTCGATTATAAAGCAGCCTTCGACAGCCCGCTACTTTCAAAGGTATTCCAAGCAATGTCTGAATTTGGTATCCCCGCAAAGCTCATTCGGCTTTGTAAAATGACTCTAACTGACACGAGGTCCTCAGTTAAAATAGGAAAGAACCTCTCCGTAGAGTTTGGTACCAAAAGAGGTTTCAGACAAGGAGACAGCCTTTCGTGTGATCGCTGGAAAAGGTTATACGAGAGGCAAACGTCAAAAGAA
Source organism: Musca autumnalis (assembly GCF_047663935.1). NCBI lineage: Eukaryota > Metazoa > Arthropoda > Insecta > Diptera > Muscidae > Musca > Musca autumnalis. The sequence continues at coordinate 27,970,840 of NW_027411755.1, forward strand.
GTGGCACAATCTACACCAATAGTCACATGTTACTTGCTTATGCTGATGATATAGACATCATAGGCCGATCAGTAAAAGAAGTAACTGATACCTTTATGAAGGTCGAAGGAGAATCTGCTAAAGTGGGTCTGGCGGTAAACGGTGAGAAGACCAAGTTGATGGTGTCGGCGCGCAATGCGTCCATTGAGCTCGGACCGACTGTGGAAGTTGGTTCCTATTATATTGAGGTAGTAAAAGACTTTGTCTACCTCGGCACCTCCGTAAACACAACAAACGACATCAGTTGTGAAATAAAACAGAAGAATTGTATTGGCCAACAGATGCTACTTTGGATTAAGTAAGCACTTTAAAAACAAAGCCACAACTCGCCAAACAAAAATAACGCTTTACAAAACACTGATACTACCCGTGCTGATGTATGGTTCCGAAGCCTGGGTACTTGCGCAAGCAGACATGGCAGTGCTTGGCGTGTTTGAGAGAAAAATTCTTCAAAAGATCTACGGACCGATATGCGGTTGACGATGAATATCGACGTCGTATGAACCGCGAGCTGTATCTGATATACAACGACATCAATATAGTTAAACGTATTGAGATGCAACAAAAAAGCGAAGCACGAAACAGAGAGAATTGGAGATCTTTTCTTAGTTCGGTCTATGGAACAAATGTTCTGTAATGGGCCAACTAAGTAAGTAAGTAAGGAGTAGGGAGGGAGGAAGAAAATAATTCTTTAAAAAATCCACGTGGTCTATGAGTCACTGAAAAAATGTTCTTTATAAACTTCACGAAAAAAATTCTTTAAAAAATATACGTGGTGTGTGGTTCACTGAAAACATGTTTTTTAAAAACTCCACGTGGTGTGTGGGCCACTGAAAAAATATTCTTCAAAAATTCCACCTGGTGCGTGGTTCACTAAAAAAATATTTTTTAAAAACCCCACGTGATGTGTGGGTCACTAAAAAATATTCTATAGAGACTACACGTAGTGTGTGGGTCTCTGAAAAAATATTCTTTAAAAACTACACGTGGTATGTGCATCACTGGAAAAATATTCTTTAAAAAATCCCCGTGGTCAGTGGGTCACTGAAAATATATTCTTTAAAAGCTCCAAGTGGTCTGGTGGTCTTTGAAAAAATATTCTTAAAAAAGCACGTGGCCTGGTGGTCTTTGAAAACATATTATTTAAAAAAAACCACGTGGTCCTTGGGACCTTGAATAAATATTCTTTAAAAAATCCAGGGGTTGTGTGGGTCATTGAAAAAATATTTTTTAAAAAATCCACGTGTTGTGAGGGTCCTTAAAAAAATATTCTTAAAAAAGTCGTTGTGTGGGTCATTGAAAATTTTTCTTTAAAAAATTCACGTGGTATGTGGGTCACTGAAAGAATATCCTTTAAAAAATCCAAGTGTTGTCTGGGTCATTGAAAAAATATTCTTTAAAAAATCCACGTGGTCTGTGGGTCACTGAAAAAATATTCTTTAAAAAATACGCGTGTTATGTGGGTCACTGAAAATATTCTTTAAAAAATCCAAGTGTTGTGTGGGTCATTGATGAAAATATTTTTTAAAAATCCATGTGCTGTGTGGGTCATTGAAAAAATATTCTTTAAAAAATCCACGTGTTGTGTGGGTCCTTGAAAAAATATTCTTTAAAAAATCCACGTGTTGTGTGGGTCCTTGAAAAAATATTCTTTAAAAAATCCACGTGTTGTGTGGGTAATTGAAAAAATATTCTTTAACAAATCCACGTGGTCTGTGGGTCCTTGGAAAAATATTCTTTAAAAAATCCACGTGTTGTTTGGGTCATTGAAAAAATATTCTTTAAAAAATCCACGTGTTGTGTGGGTCATTGAAAAAATATTCTTTAAACAATCCACGTGTTGTGTGGGCCATTGAGAAAATATTCTTTGAAAAATCCACGTGTTGTGTGGGTCATTGAAAAAATATTCTTTAAAAAATCCACGTGTTGTATGGGTCATTGAAAAAATATTCTTTAAAAAATCCACGTGTTGTGTGGGTCATTAAAAAATATTCTTTAAAAATCCATGTGTTGTGTGGGTCATTAAAAAAATATTCTTTAAAAAATCCACGTGTTGTGTGGGTCATTGAAAAAATATTCTTTAAAAAATCCACGTGGTCTGTGGGTCCTTGGAAAAATATTCTTTAAAAAATCCACGTGGTCTGTGGGTCCTTGGAAAAATATTCTTTAAAAAATCCACGTGGTTTGTGTGTCCTTGGAAAAATATTCTTTAAAAAATCCACGTGTTGTGTGGGCCATTGAGAAAATATTCTTTGAAAAATCCACGTGTTGTGTGGGTCATTGAAAAAATATTCTTTAAAAAATCCACGTGGTCTGTGGGTCCTTGGAAAAATATTCTTTAAAAAATCCACGTGGTCTGTGGGTCCTTGGAAAAATATTCTTTAAAAATCCACGTGGTCTGTGGGTCCTTGGAAAAATATTCTTTAAAAAATCCACGTGGTCTGTGGGTCCTTGGAAAAATATTCTTTAAAAAATCCACGTGGTTTGTGTGTCCTTGGAAAAATATTCTTTAAAAAATCCACGTGTTGTGTGGGCCATTGAGAAAATATTCTTTGAAAAATCCACGTGTTGTGTGGGTCATTAAAAAAATATTCTTTAAAAAATCCACGTGTTGTGTGGGTCATTGAAAAAATATTCTTTAAAAAATCCACGTGGTCTGTGGGTCCTTGGAAAAATATTCTTTAAAAAATCCACGTGGTCTGTGGGTCCTTGGAAAAATATTCTTTAAAAAATCCACGTGGTTTGTGTGTCCTTGGAAAAATATTCTTTAAAAAATCCACGTGGTTTGTGTGTCCTTGGAAAAATATTCTTTAAAAAATCCACGTGGTTTGTGTGTCCTTGGAAAAATATTCTTTAAAAAATCCGCGTGGTCTGTGGGTCCTTGGAAAAATATTCTTTAAAAAATCCACGTGGTCTGTGGGTCCTTGGAAAAATATTCTTTAAAAAATCCACGTGGTCTGTGGGTCCTTGGAAAAATATTCTTTAAAAAATCCACGTGGTCTGTGGGTCCTTGGAAAAATATTCTTTAAAAAATCCACGTGGTCTGTGGGTCCTTGGAAAATATTCTTTAAAAAATCCACGTGGTCTGTGGGTCCTTGGAAAAATATTCTTTAAAAAATCCACGTGGTCTGTGGGTCCTTGGAAAAATATTCTTTAAAAAATCCACGTGGTCTGTGGGTCCTTGGAAAAATATTCTTTAAAAAATCCACGTGGTCTGTGGGTCCTTGGAAAAATATTCTTTAAAAAATCCACGTGGTCTGTGGGTCCTTGGAAAAATATTCTTTAAAAAATCCACGTGGTCTGTGGGTCCTTGGAAAAATATTCTTTAAAAAATCCACGTGGTCTGTGGGTCCTTGGAAAATATTCTTTAAAAAATCCACGTGGTCTGTGGGTCCTTGGAAAAATATTCTTTAAAAAATCCACGTGGTCTGTGGGTCCTTGGAAAAATATTCTTTAAAAATCCACGTGGTCTGTGGGTCCTTGGAAAAATATTCTTTAAAAAATCCACGTGGTCTGTGGGTCCTTGGAAAAATATTCTTTAAAAAATCCACGTGGTCTGTGGGTCCTTGGAAAAATATTCTTTAAAAAATCCACGTGGTCTGTGGGTCCTTGGAAAAATATTCTTTAAAAAATCCACGTGGTCTGTGGGTCCTTGGAAAAATATTCTTTAAAAAATCCACGTGGTCTGTGGGTCCTTGGAAAAATATTCTTTAAAAAATCCACGTGGTCTGTGGGTCCTTGGAAAATATTCTTTAAAAAATCCACGTGGTCTGTGGGTCCTTGGAAAAATATTCTTTAAAAAATCCACGTGGTCTGTGGTTCCTTGGAAAAATATTCTTTAAAAATCCACGTGGTCTGTGGGTCCTTGGAAAAATATTCTTTAAAAAATCCACGTGGTCTGTGGGTCCTTGGAAAAATATTCTTTAAAAAATCCACGTGGTCTGTGGGTCCTTGGAAAAATATTCTTTAAAAAATCCACGTGGTCTGTGGGTCCTTGGAAAAATATTCTTTAAAAAATCCACGTGGTCTGTGGGTCCTTGGAAAAATATTCTTTAAAAAATCCACGTGGTCTGTGGGTCCTTGGAAAAATATTCTTTAAAAAATCCACGTGGTCTGTGGGTCCTTGGAAAAATATTCTTTAAAAAATCCACGTGGTCTGTGGGTCCTTGGAAAAATATTCTTTAAAAATCCACGTGGTCTGTGGGTCCTTGGAAAAATATTCTTTAAAAAATCCACGTGGTCTGTGGGTGCTTGGAAAAATATTCTTTAAAAAATTCACGTGTTGTGTGGGTAATTGAAAAATTATTCATTAAAAAATCCACGCGTTGTGTGGGTCATTGAATAAATATTCATTAAAAAATCCACGTGTTGTGTGGGTCATTGCAAAAATATTCTTTAAAAAATCCACGTGTTATGTGGGTCACTAAAAATATTCTTTAAAAAATCCACGTGTTATGTGGGTCACTAAAAATATTCTTTAAAAAATCCACGTGTTGTGCGGGTCTTTGAAAAAATATTCTTTAAAAAATCCACGTGTTGTGCGGGTCTTTGAAAAAATATTCTTTAGAAAATCCACGTGTTGTGCGGGTCTTTGAAAAAATATTCTTTAAAAAATCCACGTGTTGTGCGGGTCTTTGAAAAAATATTCTTTAAAAAATCCACGTGTTGTGCGGGTCTTTGAAAAAATATTCTTTAAAAAATCCACGTGTTGTGCGGGTCTTTGAAAAAATATTCTTTAAAAAATCCACGTGTTGTGTGGGTCATTGAAAAAATATTCTTTAAAAAATCCACGTGTTGTGTGGGTCATTGAAAAAATATTCTTTAAAAAATCCACGTGGTCTGTGGGTCCTTGGAAAAATATTCTTTAAAAAATCCACGTGGTCTGTGGGTCCTTGGAAAAATATTCTTTAAAAATCCACGTGGTCTGTGGGTCCTTGGAAAAATATTCTTTAAAAAATCCACGTGGTCTGTGGGTCCTTGGAAAAATATTCTTTAAAAAATCCACGTGGTCTGTGGGTCCTTGGAAAAATATTCTTTAAAAAATCCACGTGGTCTGTGGGTCCTTGGAAAAATATTCTTTAAAAAATCCACGTGGTCTGTGGGTCCTTGGAAAAATATTCTTTAAAAAATCCACGTGGTCTGTGGGTCCTTGGAAAAATATTCTTTAAAAAATCCACGTGGTCTGTGGGTCCTTGGAAAAATATTCTTTAAAAAATCCACGTGGTCTGTGGGTCCTTGGAAAAATATTCTTTAAAAAATCCACGTGGTCTGTGGGTCCTTGGAAAAATATTCTTTAAAAAATCCACGTGGTCTGTGGGTCCTTGGAAAAATATTCTTTAAAAAATCCACGTGGTCTGTGGGTCCTTGGAAAAATATTCTTTAAAAAATCCACGTGGTCTGTGGGTCCTTGGAAAAATATTCTTTAAAAAATCCACGTGGTCTGTGGGTCCTTGGAAAAATATTCTTTAAAAATCCACGTGGTCTGTGGGTCCTTGGAAAAATATTCTTTAAAAAATCCACGTGGTCTGTGGGTCCTTGGAAAAATATTCTTTAAAAAATCCACGTGGTCTGTGGGTCCTTGGAAAAATATTCTTTAAAAAATCCACGTGGTCTGTGGGTCCTTGGAAAAATATTCTTTAAAAAATCCACGTGGTCTGTGGGTCCTTGGAAAAATATTCTTTAAAAAATCCACGTGGTCTGTGGGTCCTTGGAAAAATATTCTTTAAAAAATCCACGTGGTCTGTGGGTCCTTGGAAAAATATTCTTTAAAAATCCACGTGGTCTGTGGGTCCTTGGAAAAATATTCTTTAAAAAATCCACGTGGTCTGTGGGTGCTTGGAAAAATATTCTTTAAAAAATTCACGTGTTGTGTGGGTAATTGAAAAATTATTCATTAAAAAATCCACGCGTTGTGTGGGTCATTGAATAAATATTCATTAAAAAATCCACGTGTTGTGTGGGTCATTGCAAAAATATTCTTTAAAAAATCCACGTGTTATGTGGGTCACTAAAAATATTCTTTAAAAAATCCACGTGTTATGTGGGTCACTAAAAATATTCTTTAAAAAATCCACGTGGTCTGTGGGTCCTTGGAAAAATATTCTTTAAAAAATCCACGTGGACTGTGGGTCCTTGGAAAAATATTCTTTAAAAAATCCACGTGGTCTGTGGGTCCTTGGAAAAATATTCTTTAAAAAATCCACGTGGTCTGTGGGTCCTTGGAAAAATATTCTTTAAAAAATCCACGTGGTCTGTGGGTCCTTGGAAAAATATTCTTTAAAAATCCACGTGGTCTGTGGGTCCTTGGAAAAATATTCTTTAAAAAATCCACGTGGTCTGTGGGTCCTTGGAAAAATATTCTTTAAAAAATCCACGTGGTCTGTGGGTCCTTGGAAAAATATTCTTTAAAAAATCCACGTGGTCTGTGGGTCCTTGGAAAAATATTCTTTAAAAAATCCACGTGGTCTGTGGGTCCTTGGAAAAATATTCTTTAAAAAATCCACGTGGTCTGTGGGTCCTTGGAAAAATATTCTTTAAAAAATCCACGTGGTCTGTGGGTCCTTGGAAAAATATTCTTTAAAAAATCCACGTGGTCTGTGGGTCCTTGGAAAATATTCTTTAAAAAATCCACGTGGTCTGTGGGTCCTTGGAAAAATATTCTTTAAAAAATCCACGTGGTCTGTGGGTCCTTGGAAAAGTATTCTTTAAAAAATCCACGTGGTCTGTGGGTCCTTGGAAAAATATTCTTTAAAAAATCCACGTGGTCTGTGGGTCCTTGGAAAAATATTCTTTAAAAAATCCACGTGGTCTGTGGGTCCTTGGAAAAATATTCTTTAAAAAATCCACGTGGTCTGTGGGTCCTTGGAAAAATATTCTTTAAAAAATCCACGTGGTCTGTGGGTCCTTGGAAAAATATTCTTTAAAAAATCCACGTGGTCTGTGGGTCCTTGGAAAATATTCTTTAAAAAATCCACGTGGTCTGTGGGTCCTTGGAAAAATATTCTTTAAAAAATCCACGTGGTCTGTGGGTCCTTGGAAAAATATTCTTTAAAAATCCACGTGGTCTGTGGGTCCTTGGAAAAATATTCTTTAAAAAATCCACGTGTAGTGTGGGTCTTTGAAAAAATATTCTTTAAAAAATCCACGTGTTGTGTGGGTCATTGAAAAAAATATTCTTTAAAAAATCCACGTGTTGTGTGGGTCATTGAAAAAATATTCTTTAAAAAATCCACGTGTTGTGTGGGTCATTGAAAAAATATTCTTTAAAAAATCCACGTGTTGTGTGGGTCATTGAAAAAATATTCTTTAAAAAATCCACGTGGTCTGTGGGTCCTTGGAAAAATATTCTTTAAAAAATCCACGTGGTCTGTGGGTCCTTGGAAAAATATTCTTTAAAAATCCACGTGGTCTGTGGGTCCTTGGAAAAATATTCTTTAAAAAATCCACGTGTTGTGTGGGTCATTGAAAAAATATTCTTTAAAAAATCCACGTGTTGTGTGGGTCATTGAAAAAATATTCTTTAAAAAATCCACGTGTTGTGTGGGTCATTGAAAAAATATTCTTTAAAAAATCCACGTGTTGTGTGGGTCATTGAAAAAAATATTCTTTAAAAAATCCACGTGTTGTGTGGGTCATTGAAAAAATATTCTTTAAAAAATCCACGTGTTGTGTGGGTCCTTGAAAAAAAAAAATTCTTTAAAAAATCCACGTGTTGTGCGGGTCTTTGAAAAAATATTCTTTAAAAAATCCACGTGTTATGTGGTTCACCAAAAAATATTCTTTAAAAAATCCACGTGTTGTGCGGGTGTTTGAAAAAATATTCTTTTAAAAATCCACGTGTTGTGCGGGTCTTTGAAAAAATATTCTTTAGAAAATCCACGTGTTTTGTGAGTTATTAAAAAAATCTTTAAAAAATCCACGTGTTTTGTGAGTTATTAAAAAAATCTTTAAAAAATCCACGTGTTTTGTGTGTTATAAAAAAAATCTTTAAAAAATCCACGTGTACTACGTGTACTATGGCTCACTGAAAAAATATTTTTAAAAAATCCACGTGGTCTGTGGGTCACTGAAAAACATTCTTTAAAAATCCACATGTTGTGTGGGCTATTAAAAAAATACTCTTTAAAAATCTAAGTGTTGTGTGGGTCATTGAAGAATTATTCTTTGAAAAATCCACGTGTTGTGAGGATCATTGAAAAAATATTCTTTAAAAAATTCACATGTTGTGTGGGTGATGGAACAAATTTTCTTTAAAAAATCAAAGTGATGTGTGGGTCATTGAAAAAATATTCTTTAAAAAATGCCTGTGATCTGTGGGTCACAGAAAAAATATCCTTTAAAAATGCATGTGGTCTGGCATGTGGTGTGGCGAACCCACTTTTAAATATTTACTCAACTAAATGACCATATTCTCATTCAATCACTCCCAATTCTCCAATAACTGGCCATGAAATAACATCATAAAATATGAAAATCAATTTCCTCCTAATAAAATCTCCACTTAACTACTTTTGCCATAGACACACACAAACACACCTACACACCGAGATCATAATGTGATCCAATTACCTTTTTCAATGGCCCATCAGTGAATAATTTATGTGGCAACATTTTCCTCAATAAAAATCAAATATGTATTAACTAACTGCCTCAGAATGTCCTGTTCCTGTAATCCACTAACACAAAATTACAAACACATTTACATGAAGGGAGAATGAAATGGGATTAACATTAAAATAAATGGTTGAGTGGCCAAATTTGTTCAAGAATAAATTCTAAATATGTTAGCCTCTCATTGTATATTCCTTTCTAAGAAAGCTAAAAAACAAACCGACCTCTTTCTTTTTATTATCTCCGTTTTCTAACAAACAAAAAATGAATCCTTACAACTTGTCCACATTTATCAAAAATTTGTTTAGCATTTAAGGATACAATGAATCAAAAGGAGAGTAAACAAACACCAACACGAAAAGAGCAGCGAACTGTTGAAAAGGTCTGGCTGTTTTGGGAGGGGGTGATGGAGGGCACAATAAATGTTGTTTTATAAATATCATAAAAATTACACTTAATTTGGCACATAAGTATTCTTTTCACACACACACATACACCGAAACACTTGTAATGCTTACCATCCTCAAGGTCCCATTGACATTGTTTTACGGTGTGAGATATGTAAATGCCAGAGCTATGTTAAGTGACGGTTTTGTGGCATTGTTTTGTTGTGGGTATGACATAGGGGTGGGTGGGAAAATATTCTGTGATTCACTGAAAAAATATTCTTTAAAAAATCCATCTCTTTTGTGGGTCATTGAAAAAAATATTCTTTAAAAAATCCATCTCTTTTGTGGGTCATTGAAAAAATATTCTTTAAAAAATCCACGTTTTGTGTGGGTCATTGAAAAAAATATTCTTTAAAAAATCCACGTTTTGTGTGGGTCATTGAAAAAAATATTCTTTAAAAAATCCACGTTTTGTGTTAGTCATTAAAAAAATATTCTTTAAAAAATCCACATGTTGTGTGGGTCATTGAAAAAATATTCTTTAAAAAATCCACGAGCTGTTTAAGTCATTGAAAAAATATTCTTTAAAAAATCCACGAGCTGTTTAAGTCATTGAAAAAATATTCTTTAAAAAATCCACGAGCTGTTTAAGTCATTGAAAAAATATTCTTTAAAAAATCCACGAGCTGTTTAAGTCAATGAAAAAATATTCTTTAAAAAATCCACGAGCTGTTTAAGTCATTGAAAAAATATTCTTTAAAAAATCCACGTGTTGTGTGGGTCATTGAAAAAATATTCTTTAAAAAATCCACGTGTTGTGTGGGTCATAGAAAAAATATTCTTTAAAAAATCCACGTGTTGTGTGGGTCATTGAAAAAATATTCTTTAAAAAATCCACGTGTGGCGTGGGTCATTGAACAAATATTCTTTAAAAAATCCACGTGTTTTGTGGGTCATTGAACAAATATTCATTAAAAAATCCACGTGTTGTGTGGGTCATTGAAAAAATATTCTTTAAAAAATCCACGTGTTGTGTGGGTCATTGAAAAAATATTCTTTAAAAAATCCACGTTTTGTGTGGGTCATTGAAAAAATCTTCTTCAATAAATCCACGTGCTGTGTGGTTGATGAAAAAATATTCTTTAAAAAATCCACGTGTTGTGTGGGTCATTGAAAAAATATTCTTTAAAAAATCCACGTGTTGTGTGGGTCATTGAAAAAATATTCTTTAAAAAATCATTTAAAAAGTGTTCTTTAAAAAATTATTTCCAGTCCAGTTTCGTGTCACTCTAATATCACCTTCTTGTTATCCAAAAAAACAACCATCAACAAAACATCCTTAACATTCCTGCAAACACTTAACATATCCACTCGAGGAAGTTGTTCATTGTCCTGTGGTGTGATTATGTGTGTTATTCTTGTTATATCTACTTGACTTTTTCGGTATTTATGTTGTTATGTTTGTGTGTGTGAACTAGAAATGAAGTCAAATGAATCTGGCTGGCTGGTTATTTGAAATGGTATTTTTTGTGGTTCTGGAGATATTGGGCTCATGGTAGAGATGGAGTTGTTTGGATTATTGCCATTCTTGTTTTCTCTTGGTTTCAGGGTATCGGTTACATTTTTATGGTTTTGTTTATTTCTGTGTAAGCATAAATATGTATGTGTGTTGAATGAACATTCATAAATATGCATATATTAACCTACATACATATGTTTTAAGTGAGTGAAGGAAATGTGTGTGTGTGTGTGTGTGTGTGTGTAGGTGAATGTTGTATAGCTACACCCTAACAAATGGTTAACCAAGAATATGAATTTTTATTCATTTTCATTCACACATTTCCCTTAGATTTTCATGGAAGTGGATAAATATATTTCAGTACACAAAAGCACATGTTTATATACACATATTTACATATGTATGTACGTATGTATCCGGATATATTTCATTGTAAATGGTTTCCAAAACAAGTGTTAAATATCATTAGCAAATAATAATATTGTTAAACAGAATTTATGTACAAATATGAGATTTCATTCAACCAACACCTACATACATACACATATATGTGTACATATACCACACATAGCAAAATGGAATGGGGGTGGAAGGACAATTATTGCTCTGTTGTTGGTTTGAAAAAAAAGCTTAAAAAAAATCCACGCTTATGGAAATGTTGTTGTTTGAAAAAAATATTCTTCGCGATACAAGCAGACTTATGTGCGTATGATATACGCTCTAGTGATAGTCCCCTCCACCAGCACTCATACGCCCCCTGTTCTCTATAATTTCAACATTGGTTATCATTTAAAAACATATTTCTGTTACAAATATTTTTATATAAAAAATATTTTTTTCTCATAAAATTATTTATTCTCTCGCTCATAATGTACACTCATTAACATTGTTAGTCGATTGTTTATATTCGTATAATGTAAAGCAGCTATAATAAATTATTAATTAATCATTTGTTGGGCCAAATAGAAATGTTAAGTGTTAAAGATACGCTCATCATAAATACACTTTTCACATTGTTGTACTAATTGCCTTGTATTTTATGCTCAAACGCCAGCAATATTTACGTTCATATTAATAAGAATTATGTATGTGTGTGTGTGTGTTTATATATAACATGGACATCATAAATATTGCAAGGGTGGATATGGATTGTTGGTATTTTTTTATTTATGTCATATATTCCGCTACATACTGAGTGATATGCATACAAATTATCCATTTGTGTTTGCAGGGATTAATACACGACAACTGAATAGAGTGGAACCTTTAAAGTGGTGGACAGGTTGAAAAAGAATATCAAATATCAACGAATATAGGTCTACTGGTCAATAACAAACACACTCGTTTAGTGGTCTGTGGGTTGTCAACAAAATATTCAAAAAATACAAAATATTAAGATCACTGGATCCGCTGGATGAAAAAAATATTTTTTAAATGCTGAATGAATTTGAAAAATATTATTTAAGTATCCAGGATTGATGAGCAGGTAAAACAAAGCCTCTAATGGAGGATCATACGCCCCCTGTTCCCTATATTTAAATAAAATAAAATAAAATAAATAATAAATTAGGCTCTTAATTTTTCACAAAAATTTTTGACCCTGAAAAATTATAATAATAAAAATCGAAGTTTTCTGATTTGATGACATCCTTTGAAAACCCACATTTATTACTCTTCTTGGCTTCACAAATTATTTGTACCATATTTTGTCCTTCCACAAAAGGTTTTGCTTTAAAAACATACCTATAAATTTTACTCTACAAATTATACACATGTAAATAATATATTTGTGTTTGTGTTAAATATTAATCATAACACTATCATTGTGAGCAGACACTCAACATCATAATTGCGGGAACTGCTCTGTCACAGATATGGAAAATATTTTTTTTAAATTGTCGATACAAAAGACATATGCAATAAAATGGATGAATTGGTGTTAATAAATATATTTTTTTTGTACTTTTAGTTTTATTATTGAATCTTTCAATGTATTGAAAATAACAATATGTGATCAAATCTTAACCTAGTGTAACTAATGAGATTTTGCCGATGCAAGCATCCCATGTGATTTCTCAAGTGACGTTGTTTGTTATCAAGTTGTATATGGCTTTAGCAATAGCTAACTTAAGCTAAGAGTTTCTCGTCTGCTTAAGCGAATATGACCTTCGAATATTAGTAGTTGGCGAGCCAGGTTATTAGGATGAGCGGTTAGCTTGTTTATGTAAGTTTGGCAGTATCTCTTAATTTCATCTTCAACGGTTGGCATGTTTAGATCCTTGTGAATATTCGAGTTTCTTATATACCAAGGCGCACCTAAAATTGAACGAAGTATGCATGATTGTCTTCTTTGTAACCTGCTAATATTTGAAGAACTTGCAGTACCCCAAAGTTGGATACCATATGTCGAAATTGGTTTTATCACGCATTTATATAAAAGAACTTTATACTCGAGACAAAGTGCAGATCGTTGACCGATGAGCCATTGTAGTTGGCTAGTTTTCAGTTTGATTTGCGTTAGCTTGGAGTCAATATGATGTCGCCATGTTAATCTACGATCTAGATGAATCTTAAGGTATTTAACGTGGTCTTTTCGTGGTACATGATCGTTGAATATTTTAATTGACGGGCAATATTCACTCCGGAGGGTAAATGTTACGTGTGTGCACTTGCTTGCATTTACTGAAATTCTCCATTTGTTGAGCCAGGTTTCTAACAAATTTATATGACTCTGCAGTTGATTAGATGCAACTGTTGAATTTTTGTGAACACTAATGAATGCAATGTCGTCAGCAAAAGTGGACGTTACCGTGTCGTTGGTAGTGGGCATGTCTGCTGTGAATATGACATATAGGATGGGTCCCAATATGCTACCCTGTGGGACTCCTGCGGTTATTTTCATCGATGAAGAATATACCCCATTACATTTAACGACGAACGAACGGTCTACCAAGTAACTGTGCAGAATTTTATGAGTATTATTTGGCAAAACACCGCATATTTTGTATAAGAGGCCTTGGTGCCAAACTTTGTCGAATGCCTGGGATATGTCAATGAATAAAGCAGAACAGAATTCCCTTTTCTCAAAAGCTGTTCTTATATTTGTGACAATACGATGTACTTGTTCGATAGTGCTATGACGTTTGCGAAAACCAAATTGGTGGTCAGGAATAATATTGTGCGCAACAATGTGAGGTGTTATTTTTGATAATAAGATTGACTCAAACAATTTGGAGAGTATGGAGAGCAAACTTATTGGACGGTAAGATTTGGCTAGAGTTGGATCTTTTCCTGGTTTGGGAATCATGACGATTTCTGACGATTTCCATGCTGTTGGGAAGTAACCAAGTCGAAGCATACTATTGAAAATAAATAAGATACTTTTTAAAGCTGAATATGGTAGTTCTTTAAGCATTTTTGTTGTGATACTGTCTTTCGCAGGAGATTTTTTTATTTTTAGTTTTTTAATAGAGTTTTGAACGTATTTTGCATTACAGTGTTTTGGGTTGTGAATATCATCGCATATCTGTGGTTGATGAATCGTAGAGACCCCATCGTTTGGGGTAAATACGGATTCTAGATGCCTCGCAAATGCCTGTACTTTTTCTTCTGTTGTTTTCGCCCAATTTCCATTTTCGAGGCGAATTGGAGAATTATGTGCAATGGGACTTTTCATATTTTTTGTTGCTTTCCAGAGGCTATAGTCAGATTTTTCAGAAGGGTCTAGGTTTTGCAGGAAATTATTGAGATTTTGTTCTTCTATAGCTCTCAATGCTTTTTTCAACTTACTTTCGCAGATTTTCAGTCTACACTTTAGTGCAGGGGATCGATATTTTTGCCATTCTCTACGAACGTGTCGCTTCTCCTTTACAAGAGATTCAATATGTGATGAGTAATACGACCTATTGTCACTTTTAATAAGTTCCTGAGGAGTCACGACTTTGACAACTGCGAAGTCAATTTCTTCAGTCGATTTTAGCGAAAAGCCCCCGGAAAGGTGAGTACTGACATATTTTTTGTATTTGAACCAGTTTGTGTGTCGATTCGGTAATGTGACGGAATTGCATTCTAATTTTGTATTGAATACTTTGAGAATTGTTGGATAGTGATCGGACGATAAATCAAATTTCGACAAGACGGATATCTGCTCTGGTTTTATGTTTTTCATTATGGCAAAGTCAATTAGATCTGGTGTTTTCTTCAGGTCAGAAGGCCAATAAGTGGGTTGACCACCTGATATAACGTTCAATTTATCTGACATTATGGCGCCGTATAATTGTCTTCCTCTTGGTGTTATGAGTCTAGAACCCCAAAACGTATGTTTTGCATTGAAGTCCCCCGCTGCTATGAATGTGTTTCCAAGTGTGGAGAAAAAGTCACTGAATTGGTGTTTAGCAATACTGTGTCTAGGAGGACAGTATATAGCTGATATAACTAAATTTATATGTTCTATTACTATAGAAGTCGCCTGTATGTGGTCGCTCCTATACTCTGGCATGGGATAATGTTTTATTTTGTTTTTGATTAACACTGCCGTTCCACCGCAAGCTCTCTCAGACGGGTGTTTGGTGTCATAGGTTGCGTAACCAGAATTTCTAAAACAATTCCTGGTTGTGAAGTGTGTTTCTGATACTAAAAGTATGTCGATATCGTTTGTAGTAAGGAAATTTTGTATTTCGTGTTTATGTTGGCTTAAGCCGTTTGCATTCCAAAAACAAATTGATAGCGAACCTATTTTTGTTTTAGAAGTACCTGCATGAGCATGCTTTGGTTCCTGATCATATCTTGCATGATGCTTTGCATATTTGTCATAAAATTGTTCATAGTATCTACTAACTTTTCAATAGAGTCTTCAATGCAAGGTTTTGTGGACGTACTATCGGTTGATCTTAGTGCAAATGCATAATTCGTGTTTATGGGGGCATGGTTATTGTTTTTGATATTGCTAGTGTTTACTAGACTTGGAAATGTAGGCGGAATATAGTGAGATTGCTGTTGAACATTGTATGAGGTCCTCATTGAGGTGGATTTTTTTATATGCTTATATACGGGACAACCCCTGTAGTTTGCAGTATGGTTCTCTCCACAGTTGCTGCACTTTTTGACACTTGGGTCGTTTTTCGGATGAGGGCATTGGTCAGACTTATGAACATCATTGCATCTTACACAAACTGAAGGGAGTTTACAATATGTTTTTGTATGCCCGAATTCTTGACAATTGGTGCATTGTGGTGGATCCCTTCGTTTGAGCGGTTCCTCCACTCGTATCTCAGATCATAAATTGGATGCGTGTCGCCTTTTTTCTTTATTCTAGAGGATTCGTAAGTGAGTTCCACCTTGAACACAGGCTGAGGGGTCCTATTTCTATTAAAAATGTTAACAATCGATTTAGTTTCATATCCTTTACTTTGGAGATCCTCTTTAATCACTTCTATGGGCACAGAACTGTCGATACCTTTTATGACCACCACTAGACCATTTGAACTTTTTAACTGGTATGTATAGTAGTTGCGTTTTTCCAAGTCGAATGCTTGTACTAATTTTCTGTAAAGAAGTTCGGTGTATGCTTGTATTTTGGTTTCTAATACGTTCCCTCTGCGCAGTGAAACAACGTGGAAATTGTCTTTTCCTAATAACTGGTTTAACGTGTTAACTAAATTATCAGTGGCCTGCTCCCTTAAGTATAATGGAGGGGGTTCTGGGGTAGTTACAGCTTTGACGTTATCATTTTCGATGGTGCTCAAAATAACAAACCGGTTTTGGCTATTATCTTCCGTTCCCTTTGGCATTTTTGGGTTTGGTTCCTTTGTAGGAGATCTAGAACTGGCCTTACGTTTCGTTACCAAGATGTAGCGGTCTAAGCCAGTTTGCACTTTTTCTTTTTTTATCACCTGTAGCAGAATTTATTTATTTTATTATTTGCGCTGAAACTAACGATTTCTTTTAGTGTATTCCTATCGTTGGTTGACAACTCCATGTTATCACCTATTTGTTTTGGTTCGCATGTTTTGTTATTACTCGATAGTAAGTACGGCGATACTGAATGTGATCGACCTTGTTGTTTTACAGTGAGATACGAGTTCTCATCTCTCTCAGATGTTTTTGCACGACATTCCCTCTTCGCCACTGGAATGTCTGTAATTTTGCCTTTTAGGCTAGATTCTCTCTCGACGTATGGAGAGACCGACATGCAGTTGTTTGTGTAATTGGTTTACACATGCACTTTTTGTTTTTTCTTCGTATTTCTTTTTTGTGATTTTTTAGAATCGATTTCTTTACACGGTTTATAGGATTTGTAATTGTTGAATTTCAGTGTTTTTAAGAGTCCAATCGCTCAGTGACACTTTTTGGAATTTATTTCTTTGTATTTTGTTTTTTATTTCTGGTTTATATCAATTATTGAGGAGACCAATAAAGACCACGTCTGCACTCAACGGATATTGCACGGCAAATAATAAATATGAAGTAATATTTTTAAAATATATTTAATAAAACATGTAATTATAAATGAATTTGAAAAAAAAACAAAATTTAAAAAATATGTACATCAGCGGATTTTCTAAATTACGTTTTCAAAGAATTATCAGGGTCAAAAACTGGATTTTCTAAAGAATGTTTTTAAAGGATTATCAGGGCCAAAGGAGTGGATTTTCCGGATCAACAAACGTGGAGTTTTTAAAGAATATTTTCAAAGACCAACAGAGCACGTGAATTTTTTTAAATACTCTTTCAAGGACCACCAGACCATGTGGATTTTTTAAATACTTTTTCAAGGACCAAAAGACCACTTGGATTTTTAAAATATGTTTTCTAGAAGAAAACAGACAACGTGAATTTTTTTAAAATACTTTTTCAAGGACCGACAGTATTCTTAATTGTTTTTAATATGTTTTCAAGGACCAATAGGCCACGTGGATTTTGCAAATATTTTTCAAGGCCCAACAGACCACGTCGATGTTTTTAAATGTTTTTCAAGGACTTACAAACAACGTGTATTTTCTTAAATATTTTTTTTCTAGGACCAATAGACCACGTTGATGTTTTTAAATATTTTTTCAAGAACTTACAGACCACTTGGATTTTTTTAAATATTTTTTTCAAGGACCAACAGACCACGTGGATTTTTTAAAATATTTTGTCAAAGACCAACAGACCACGTGGATTTTTTAAAATATTTTTTTCAAGTACCAACACACCAAGTGGATTTTTTAAACATTTTCTGAAGGACCAGCAGACCACGTGGATTTTTTTTAAATATGTTTTCGAGGAGCAACAGACCACGTGGATTTTTTCAAGTACCAACACACCAAGTGGATTTTTAAAACATTTTCTAAAGGACCAACCGACCACGTGGATTTTTTTAAATATGTTTTCGAGGACCAACAGACCACGTGGATTTTCTTAAATATGTTTTCGAGGACCAACAGACCACCTGGTTTTTAAATATTTTTTCAAGGACCAACAGACCACGAGGTTTTTTTTAATATTTTTTGAAGGACCAACAGACTATGTGACTTTTTTTGAATACATTTTCAAGGACCTGCAGACTGCGTTGATTTTTTGCAAGAACCAGCAAACCACGTAGGATTTTGTAATAATTTTTTCAGGGACCAACATTTTTCCATGGACTGTAATGTGACAAAATTATCACGTACATATTTGCAACAACATTACGGTCCACCACCTAACAACGCAATGCCATCCACACTGTTAAAACCAGTACACATGCACTATTATGGCGACGGTGCGTCACAATGCATTTTGATTAATCACTAACATGAGAACAGCGGAGTAATTCTCAATTGCTTTGTGCGACCGTTCATTTAAGTATTTCAGTTTGTGGTGGGACTGTGAGGCTTGCCACTGCAGGGAGCCAGCCATACGGGCTTGAGTGCAGTTGTGTGTTCGTAGTCCGCCAACTGACACGGGAGTGTAGAGTCGTTGGGAAGTATTTTTGAGAGCTACCCCTTTTTGCGCGATGGCTAATACATTCACTCCACCTTCGGGTGTTGTTCCACTCCACCTTCGGGTGTTGTTGCACTCCACATTCGGGTGTTGTTCCACTCCGCCTTCGGGTGTTGTTCCACTCCACCCTCGGGTGTTGTTCCACTCCACCTTCGGGTGTTGTTCCACTCCACCTTCGGGTGTTGTTCCACTCCACCTTCGGGTGTTGTTCCACTCCACCTTCGGGTGTTGTTCCACTCCACCTTCGGGTGTTATTCCACTCCACCTTCGGGTGTTGTTCCACTCCACCTTCGGTTGTTGTTCCACTCCACATTCGGTTGTTGTTCCACTCCACCTTCGGGCGTTGTTCCACTAATCAGTACTCGTAGTATACTGTAGAGGTTAATTTAAACTAACACTAACTAACAGTGCTGAATCACCGAGTGGCCGAACCCCTACAACACGAGAGTCGAGGGCCCGAGCAACCATACGAACACCGAGTTGCCGAACAGCTACAACACGAATCACCGAGTGGCCAAACACATACGAACCCCGAGTGGCCGAACCCATAACACCGAATCAACCAGTGGCCGAACACATACGAACTCAGAGTGGCCGCACATCTACCACACGAATCACCGAATGTCCGAACCCTGAACAACGAATCACCGGGTGGCCGAACACCGAATCACAGAGTAGCCGAACGTTTTGCTGCTTCCAAGCAAAAATATTTTTTAAAAAATCCACGTTTTGCTGCTTCCAAGCGAAAATATTTTTTTTAAAAAATCCACGTTTTGCTGCTTCCAAGCAAAAATATTTTTTAAAAAATCCACGTTTTGCTGCTTCCAAGCGAAAATATTTTTTTTAAAAAATCCACGTTTTGCTGCTTCCAAGCAAAAATATTTTTTTTTAAAAAATCCACGTTTTGCTGCTTCCAAGCAAAAATATTTTTTTAAAAATCCACGTTTTGCTGCTTACAAGCAAAAATATTTTTTTAAAACCCACGTTTTGCTGCTTCCAAGCAAAAATATTTTTTAAAAAATCCACGTTTTGCTGTCTCCAAGCGAAAATATTTTTTTAAAAAATCTACGTGTTGCTGCTTCCAAGCAAAAATATTTTTTTAAAAAATCCACGTTTTGCAGCTTCCAAGCAAAAATATTTTTTTAAAAAATCCACGTTTTGCTGCTTCCAAGCAAAAATATTTTTCTAAAAATCCACGTTTTTTTTATTTTTTTTAAAAATGCACGTTTTTCTGCTTCCAAGCAAAAATATTTTTTATTTAAAAATCCACGTTTTGCTGCTTCCAAGCAAAAATATTTTTTTTAAAAATCCACGTTTTGCTGCTTCCAAGCAAAAATATGTTTTTAAAAAATCCACGTTTTGCTGCTTCCAAGCACAAATATTTTTTTAAAAAATCCAAGGTTTGCTGCTTCGAAGCAAAAATATTTTTTTAAAAAAATCCACGTTTTGCTGCTTCCAAGCAAAAATATTTTTTTAAAAGATCCACGTTTTGCTGCTTCCAAGCAAAAATATTTTTTTAAAAATCCACGTTTTGCTGCTTCCAAGCAAAAATATTTTTTTAAAAAATGCACGTTTTGTTGTTTCAAAAAACGTATTTTTTAAACACAGGTCTTGTTGCTTTATTGAAAAAATATTCTTTTAAAAAACACGCCTTGTTTTAAAAATCCACGTCTTGTTGCTTCATTAAAAAAATATTCTTTAAAAAAAAATCCAAGTTCCACGCTTCTGTTGGTTGCTTGAAAATATATTGTTCAAAAAAATCAAGGTTCCACGCTTCTGTTGGTTTCTTGAAAAAATATTTGGTTAAAAAATCCATGTCCCACGCTTCTGTTGGTTGCTTGAAAAAAATATTGTTCAAAAAAATCAAGGTTTCACGCTTCTGTTGGTAGCTTGAAAAATATTGTTCCAAAAATCCACGTTCCACGCTTCTGTGGTTGCTGGAAAAAATATTGTTTAAAAAATCCAAGTTCCACGCTTCTGTGGGTTGCTTGAAAAAATATGGTTTAAAAAATTTTTCTTTAGAAAATCCACGCTTCTGTTGGGGGCTTGAAAAAAATATTCTTTAAGAAATTCACGCTTCTCTTGGGTGCTTGAAAAAATATTCTTTAAAAAAATGCTTGAAAAAAATAATTTTTTATACGTTAATCATAATCAAATGATTTAAAACCATTAAGCCTAATGCATCCTACAAAGCGTATGAGTTGCGCAACACTCGTACGCAATATCTACCAGTGAGTAAGCCCCTCACAACACAAAGGATATTCTTACACAAATGTGAGATACTTAGACTTAAAAATTAGAGTATAGGTCTGGTACCTTTCAAAAGAAACCTCCCACTAAAAATCCGACAATACAGGTCTGATTATATTAATAGAAGTTTCCTATAACGCTGTTTTCTCACCAAAAAATATGGGCTCCCCCCAACTGCGTTGAAGCAAATTCAATACTCAAAACCACACTTGTTAGTTTCTCAAGTGCTTTCCTCCCAAAACAACCATCAAAAACCATAATGGAATGTAAAGCAGAAAAAAATGCAAAACGAAAATAATAACCAAGACGAAAATAAAGATTAAAATCATTGTTCGGAGCAACGGAGACATCTTAAATTTTCTTGATTTATTTTGTTTACAAGTAGCTTTGGAATGTAAACAAAATAACAGGAGAATAACAAGACAAGGAATGCTTTACGAAGACAAAGAAAAACCAAGAAAATCCAAGAAATAGCAAAACAAAAATACTGCACAAACCTGACAAATATTTTCAACTAGTAAAACAATACACTCTTCATAATCCTGTTTTCGAAGCAAAGGTAAAAGCACCATCAATATGGAAAACAAATTCTGTAAGTGACATCAAATCAATTAGAAAAGTTGAATTTTAAGCCACAATTGATTTATGGTCAAAAACAGGCCAAATGTCTATTTGCTTGATATTGATTTGACCAGTTTCAGGATTGATAGAGGAGGTAGAAAGTGATTTGCATTTGTGTTTCTTGACTTTATCTCCATGGATTTTTTCTTCAGATTTTGCATTTCCTTACACACAATTTAAAGCATATCTTTAGGCCTTCAAAGCATATTTTTCTGCACAAATGTAACATACTTTTAGGTTTACTTTGAAAAGGAAAAAAATATAGTTTTTCGAATTCAAAGCATTTCTTTGCACATTCATACAATTCTGCTACCCAATGGTAACAACCAGCAAATGGCAAATGTCATAGCACACAAACAGCCCATAGCTGTTTTTTTGCTTTTATTTGCAAACGAACGAAAAACTCTAATCCAAGCTGATGTTAAAAAAAAAACTTTTGTGAGTAGAGCAGAGAAAAACAGAGAAATTTAACTTTGATAACGAAAACGAAAGCTTGGGCAAATAGTTTATTATGAATTCATAAGAACAAAATAAATAGAATGTCAGGATCATAAGAAATCATGTTTATTCGTTTTTAAATTGTTTTGTAACCATTTTAACGTTTAAAACAACTTGTGGAAAAATATTAAAGAAACTAGAAAAATTTTCCTAACAAAAAAGAAGTCTGCATTTTTTTTACTGAATATTTTTTCAAGCAATCAACTGAAGCGCGGATTCTATAAAGAATATTTTTCAAAAAGAAGTGGATTTTTTAAAGAATATTTTTTCAGTGACTCACTGACCACGTGGATTTTTTAAAGAATATTTGTTCTTTCTATTTTCGCCACACCAGTTGGATTTAAAAGAAAAAAATTTTTTAGCGACTTCCAGACCACGTGGATTTTTTTAAAAAATATTTTTTCAGTGGACTACAGATCACATAGATTTTTTAAAGAATATTTTAAGGAAACTAGAAAAATGTTTCTAACAAAAAAGAAGTCTGCATTTTTTTAATGAATATTTTTTCAAGCAATCAACTGAAGCGCGGATTTTATAAGGAATATTTTTCAAAAAGAAGTGGATTTTTTAAAGAATATTTTTTCAGTGACTCACTGACCACGTGGATTTTTTAAAGAATATTTGTTCTTTCTATTTTCGCCACACCAGTTGGATTTAAAAGAAAAAATTTTTTTAGCGATTTCCAGACCACGTGGATTTTTTTAAAAAATATTTTTTCAGTGGACTACAGATCACATAGATTTTTTAAAGAATATTTTTTCTTATGCCACCAGAACACGTGGATTTTTTAAAGAATATTTTTTCTTACGCCACCAGAACACGTGGATTTTTTAAAGAATATTTTTTCTTACGCCACCAGAACACGTGGATTTTTTAAAGAATATTTTTTCTTACGCCACCAGAACACGTGGATTTTTTAAAGAATATTTTTTCTTACGCCACCAGAACACGTGGATTTTTAAAAGAATATTTTTTCTTGGGCCACCAGAACACGTGGATTTTTAAAGAATATTTTTTCTTGGGCCACCAGAACACGTGGATTTTTAAAGAATATTTTTTCAGTGGCCACAGACCACGTGGATTTTTAAAGAATATTTTTTCAGTGGCCACAGACCACGTGGATTTTTTAAAGAATATTTTTTCTTGGGCCACCAGAACACGTGGATTTTTTTAAGAATATTTTTTCAGTGACCCACACAACACGTGAATTTTTTTTGAGAATATTTTTTCAGTGACCCACACAACACGTGAATTTTTTAAAGAATATCGTTTCAATGACCCACACAACACGTGGACTTTTTAAAGAATATTTATTCAATGACCCACATACCACGTGGAATTTTTTTAGAATATTTTTTCCGTGACCCACAGACCACGTGGATTTTTTAAGAATATTTTTTTAATGACCCACACATCACGTGGATTTTTCAGAATATTTTTTTCAGTAACCCACAGACTACGTGGACCTTTCAAAGAATATTTTTTCAGTGACCCACAGACTACGTCCCAGCAAAATGTTCGATGCCAAGGATGCTATTGAATCATGGGTGCAAGTGATCTGGCATGTCATCTTTTTAGCATTTTCACTCATGAATTTTATATGAGCGTGACCACCATAAGATGACATTCATTTTCGGATCTTAAGATGACATTCATTGTCTGATCCTAAGCATGTCATTTTGACCAATGCTTTGACATGTAATTTTCACCAACCCTTTGGCATGACATTTTCATGTCTTGTTTGGAAAATGGAAAATTCTGTATTGAAATATGATTTTCATGACAAACCAAACTCTTTATTAATTCAAACTAATTCATGAAATAACTAGAACTAATTTATCAGCATAAAGTTTACACCCAAAAATTCAATTTAATCACCGCCGATGCACCGCAACAGAGTTTACTTCGTCCACTCTCAGCCACTGATTTTGTTTCATCTTACAAAAGCTTTTCTATTATCTTCTAATCACCAGTTCAGATTTCGACATGGACTCCAACAGCACTCCTTTAAGAATTTCTAGTTCGTGAACCTACATTTAATTTGTAATTTTGTAATTTTATAACAACAATTTTGGAAATGTATACTCTTTTGTTTTGATGTCGCTACATGTAGGGATGTACAAATCGACTTGTTTGTTTATAGTGATCTGTACAAATGATTCAAATGCTAATGAAAAGATCGGATCTTTCACGACTTGCTTTGAACCAATGCAAAATATGTCATGAAATCACGTCATCGCATAGAACCCCTTCCTTCAAATTTTGATGGGGTGCATTTTTTTAAGAATATTTTTTCAGTGACCCACAGACAACGTGGATTTCTTTAAGAATATTTTTTCAGTGACCCACATATTACGTGGATTTTTCAAGAATATTTTTTCAGTGACCCACAGATTACATGGATTTTTTAGAAATATGTTTTCAGTGACCCACAGACCACGTGAATTTTTTAAGAATATTTTTTCAGTGACCTAATTATTACGTGGATTTTTTAAGAATATTTTTCAGTGACCCACAGACCACATGGATTTTTTAGAAATATGTTTTCAGTGACCTACATTTTACGTGGATTTTTTAATAATATTTTTCAGTGACCTACAGACCTCGTGGATTGTTTAATAATATTTTTTCAGTGACCTACAGACCTCCTGGATTGTTTAATAATATTTTTTCAGTGACCTACAGACTTCCTGGATTGTTTAATAATATTTTTTCAGTTACCTACAGACCTCCTGGATTGTTTAATAATATTTTTTCAGTGACCTACAGACATCCTGGAGTGTTCAATAATATTTTTTCAGTGACCTACAGACCTCCTGGATTGTTTAATAATATTTTTTCAGTGACCTACAGACCTCCTGGATTGTTTAATAATATTTTTTCAGTGACCTACAGACCTCCTGGATTGTTTAATAATATTTTTTCAGTGACCTACAGACCTCGTGGATTGTTTAATAATATTTTTTCAGTGACCAACTGACCACTTGGTATTTTTTCCACGTTGATTTTTTAAAGAATATTTTTTTACCGACCCACATACCACGTGGTTTTTTTAAGAATATTTTTTCAGTAACTCACAGACCATGTGGATTTTTTAAGAATATTCTTTCTTGCGCCACCAGGACACGTAAATTTTCTAAAGAATATTTGCAGTGGCCCCCAGAACACGTGAATTTTTTAAAGAATATCTTCAGCGGTCCACAGATCACGTGGATTTTTTTAAAGAATATTTTTTCAGTGTCCCACAGATTACGTGGATTTTTTAAAGAATATTTTTTCAGTGTCCCACAGATTACGTGGATTTTTTAAAGAATATTATTTCTTGGGCGACCAGAACACGTGGATTTTTTAAAGAATATTATTTCTTGGGCGACCAGACAGACCACTTTGATTTTTTAAGAATATTTTTTTTGTGACTCACAACCACGTTGATTTTTTAAAGAATGTTTTTTCAGAGACCTACAGACCACCTGGATTTTTTAAGAATGTTTTTTTCAGTGACCTACAGACCAACTGTATTTTTTAATAATATTTTTTCAGTGACCAAAAGACCACTTTGATTTTTTAAGAATATTTTTTTAGTGACCCACAGACCTCGTGGATTTTTTTAAAAATATTTTTTCAGTGACCCAAATACCACGTGGATTTTTTTAAGAATATTTTTTCAGTGACTCACAGATCTCATGAATGTTATTCAGAATATTTTTTTCAGTGACCCACAGAATATTTTCTAGAAAATTTTTTAAGTATATTTTTTTAGTGACCCTAGGATATTTTTTAAAAATATTTTTGCCACGTGGATTTTTTAAAGACTATTTTTTCAGTGACCCACAGACCACGCAGATTTTCTCCGATTTTTTTGTGATCCACAAACCGCGTTAATTTTTTGACAATATTTTCTTAGTGACCCTCAGACCACGTGGATTTTTTAAGAATATTTTTTCAGTGACCCACAGACAACATAGAGTTTTTTGAGAATAATTTTAAGTGACTTACACACCACGTGGATTTTTTCTCCAATGTTTTTTCAGAGACCCACAGACCACGTGGATTTCTTTACGAATATTTTTTCAGAGACCGCGTGAATTTTTCAAAAAAAAACTTGGAAACAGCAAAATGCGGATTTTTTCTTAGAAACAAAAAACGTGGTTATTTAAAAAATATTTTTTTCTTGGAAACAACAAAACGTGGATATTTTAAACAAATATTTTTTCCTGCAAACAACATTACGTGAATTTTTTAAAAAAATATTTTTTCAATGAAACAACAAAACGTGATTTTTTTTAAAATATTTTTTCAAGGAAACAACGAAACGTGTATTTTTTAAAAAAATATTTTTTCTTGCAATCAACAAAATGGAGATTTTTAAAAATGTTTTTTCAATGAAACAACAAAACGTCGCACAGTGGCCAATTTTCAGAAAAACCTGGCCAAAAATCGATGAAATGAATTCATTAATTTACACTAAATAGTGCCAAATATTATTTATAGGATCCCACTGCGTGTAGTTATGAAAAAATATATACGTTTTTTGTTAAGTAAGTGGACATAAAACCAGGTCAAATGACCCTATTTGGAAGTTTTTTCGTCTCAATTTTTAATTTGTTTATAAAACTATGATAATATCCAAAATAAGCATCAGGTTTTAAATATTTTCTTGTAATTGTAATGAAAGGTATGTGAAACGTATTTACAATGTTCAGCATCGCCAATGAAGTGCGATTTTTGTTTTTAAAATTTTATGTACGTACTTGTTGATTTTTTCAAGGTAAATTTTCACAATAAATTAAGAAAAAAGTGTGAGTAAGATGGAGTTGGGCTGTGCATCTTCTAACTTCATAAAAAGGGAAGAGTTTTTTACCAATTTCCATCGAAACATCCTGCACATATTTGCACTTTTCGTTTTTACGTGGCATTTTGTCTTGCAGATATGTACAGATATTCTTTGATCCAGAATGTCAGAATATAGTGTCACTTTCTGACGTTTGGATATAATTTAGAGTTTTGATGTATTAGGACCTATTAGGATCTATAGTAAAATTTTATGGCGAACAAATTTCTAGAATGTTTTGATCCCATTCCATCACATTTTATAGGAGATTTTAAAGATTTGTGGAAAAGGGACCAAAAAGACACCTTTATAACTCGCACGAGGGTAAATTTTTTTAGAAAAATATTCTTCACATTCTTGTCAGTAAAGTTGCCAAATACATTATACACCTAAAGTGCAAGGTTTCCAAGTGATCTCAACTCAAATATTTTCAAAACTGTAGAAATGGTAGAAGTTTGCAACCCTATTTTAGTTTCTTGGTTTTTTGGCAAAATTGATACCGATATTTCCTTGGTATGTAATGCAAATAGAGATTTCCTTTCTTTGGTAACTTATAGTGAAATTTAGCGGAGAACATTTTTGTCGTTGACGCCATTCTTCTAAAATGATGCTTTGTATGACAATTTTGCCAAAACTCACATGAAGTACGCTCTTAACCCTAAAATGTTTTTATAATTTTGCATATTTCAGGAGTTTAGGTAAGATATAGAGTTTTGGTGTATTCTAGGACCCATAGTAAAAATTTATGGCGAACAAATTTGTAGAATTTTTTGATCTGATACGATCACATTTTATAGGAGAAGGGGCTGAAAAGTCCCCTTTAATGACAGCATTAGGGTTAAAAAGTTTAAAAAATGAAACCAGCGACCCTTAAAACATAATAACCCAAGGTTAGGTCTAAATCCATTCTTTTTTAGAGTTTTGGCCAGGTTTTTCGTAAAATTGGCCACTGTGCATCGATTTGAAAATATACATATTTTTTCAAAGAATTAACAAAACATGGACTAAATAAATATTAAAAAAAAAACAAAATATGGATTAAAAACGTGGATTGTTAAAAAAAAATATTTTTTCGTTGAAATCCTTAAACGAGGATTTTTTAAAAAATATTTTTTTCGTTGAAATCCTTAAACGAGGATTTTTAAAAAATTATTTTTTTTGTGGAAACACCTAAACGTAAATTTTTTTAAAATATTTTAGTCTTGGCAACCACAAAACGTGCATTTTTAAAAATACTTTTTCTAGGAAACAACAAAACGTGGATTTAAAGAAAAATATATTAAAAAAAAAAAAATATTTTTCCTTGGAAACAACTAAACGTGGATTTTTTAAGAAAAATATCTTCAATGAACTAATAAAATTTAAAAGATATTTTTTCAACGAACTAATAAAACGTGAATTTTTTTAAAAAAACATTTTTTTAAAGAAATACAAAAACGTGGATTTTAAAAATATTTTTTTCGAGGAACAAATAAAACGTGAATTTAAAAAAAAAATTGTCGTGGAACTAATAAAACGTGGAATTTTTAAAAAATATTTTTTCAGGGAACTTATAAGACGTGATTTTTAGAAAATTAGTTTGTTCGTGGATACACCTAGACGTGGATTTTATTTAAATATTTTTTCTTTGAAACAACAAAAAATATTTTTTCTAGAAAACAACTAAACGTGGATTTTAAAAAATATATTTTCTTAGAAACAACAAAGATTTAATTTTTTAAAAAATTGTTTTTCTTGGAAACTACAAAACTTGAATTATTAAAAAATATATTTTTTCTTGGAAACAACTAAACGTGGATTTTTTAAAAAAATATTTTTTCAACGAACTAATAAAATTTAAAAAATATTTTTTTTAATGAACTAATAAAACGTGGGGTTTTTTTAAATACCATTTCAAGGAACTAATAAATAAACGTGGATTTTTAAAAATATTTTTTTAAGGAACTAATAAAACATGGATTTTTAAAAAAAATATGTTTTCAAGCAACTAATAAAACGTAGATTTTTTAAAAAATATTTTTTCAAGCAACTAATAAAACGTGGATTTTTTCAAAAATATTTTTCAAGGAACTAGTAAAACATGGATTTTTTAAAAAATATTTTTCAGGGATTTTTCAAACAATATTTTTTCTTGAAAACAACAAAAGTTTGAGAATCTCTCCAATAGTAATAAATGAAATCTTCTCTAATCTGTGTTTCATCCTCCACTGAATTATCTTCTATCGTCCCAAAAGTTAAACTATTATTTCCGATAATCTTTTCATAGCCTCCAGGCTACAAAATTTTCCCAAGAAATATTTGGTTTCTTTTATCTTGTGCTTGCCAATGGTCTTTTCCAGTATTTTGCGTATTCCCTCTCTCCTACCAAAGAAGCCCAAACGAAGAAGACAATTTTCTTTTCTTGATGGTTGGTTGTTTTACAGTTAAGTGCATAAATTAGTTGAACTTCTGGTTGTTTTCCATATCAGGGACACAGTGACAATAACAAGCGTTTGGTAAATAGAACGACTAAGAAAAGGAGTCTATGAAAGTTGAAAGAGGAGAAGGTTGTTTTGGAGTCTCTAAATGCATTGTGTCTATTTACACGAGTAAGACCAACAAATGCCACAAGTGGACACAAAAACCATCGCCTGTGTGTTTGTGTGTGTAAGTGTGAATGTATGTAACCAAATATTTTCAAACACCTCCTCCCCCCACACACACACAGTAGACATATTTGCCTGTTATTCTAAGTATCTAGACAAGTTGGGTAAAAGTGTGAGAAGAGAATTGTTATGGGAAATATGTGAGACAGACTGCACATTTAAGACATGTCTCCTTAGATGGCGCTTGTGGTGTATGTGTGTGTTCCTTGTGGTTTATGAGACAATTTTGGGTATGCCTGTGTGATTCTAGCTTGTCTCCCAGTTTACAATACATGGTATAAGATTTCAGTCTATGGCAAGTTGCCTGTGTTTATGGCAACTTTTTCTCCATCTCCGTACAATGTTTTTCTTTTTGTTAAGGCTGCATGGCTGGAACAACAAAATTGCAACAACAATAACAACCATCGTAAAGATGAAAAATAACATTAAACTTTACATGTAAACAAACGACTGAAGAAAATTAAGAGGTCCAGGGGTTGTTAACTAAAATTGTTATTTTCAACTAAAGTTGCGAAGAAGCTCCTACCCCAATATTTTTGCCCTGTCTTGGGTTGGGGGAAAAAAGGTTAAATAAAGTGGAAAACTTATATTAAAGTAACAATGCTTATAATAACAATAACAACAACAATAACTGGAAACTTTAAATGTTTTTGAAAGACTCAATTATTTTGTTTTTAAGATTGTTTTTACAGTTGTTTTGTTGTTGTTTTGAGAAAATAAATTATGAATAGGGTATAAATAATTTTAGAAAATTTTAACCAACTAGAAAAAATATTTCGTTAAGAAAAATAAAAGCGATGACCATAAAAGTGGAAATTATCGATAGCTAGAAGGATTTAAAGGAAAGGGTACATTTGTAATTGTGTGTGTAAAAATATTTCACACACACAATTCAAATAATTGAAAAAGGCTTGACCTTACAAAATGGTCGCTCGTTAAGTTATGCTTCAGTAAAAAATGGTGCCGTCCCCTATTTTACACCCCACATATACTAAGACTAAATACGATTCACATGTCTTCTTCACATTGAGGAGTTCTATTCCATCATTCATTTTTCCCGTTTAATTTTTAAGAATATTTTAACTATCGCTTTGAAATTCTTAAACTTCTGGCAAACTGTGAATATATATATTTAAATTTTAAAACTCCTAAGCGCACAGGTCATTTATTAACCTATTTTGTAAAAAGTAAACATCATTGAAAATTTATGTTCAATTTATTAGATTAAAAAAATGTTTTTTTTTTTTTTTACCGGTAAATTGTATACATATGTTTTTATAGGATGTTATGGTAAAAAGGTAGGCAAATATTAGGCAAAATATTTAATATTAAATGCCGTTATCCTTTTCTAAGGGTAACTTTTTTATTTAATTTAAACATCAACACTTTTTTGGAGATTGGACTTGGCGAAAATGTTGAAAATCATTTATTACTTCTACAAGAGTAGATGATTGATGTGTTAAACTATAACGTAGTACAAAGATATGCCAATTTTAAGGTCAGAAACATTTCTATAAATTTTAATAATATATAATTAAATTTGTCATTCCGTTTGTAACACATCGAAACATTCATCGGAGACCCTATAAAGTATATGGGGATTTCTGAGTGAAATCGGACACTTTTTGATGTCCGATGGTGTCAGAGGAGGTTTTTGATTTCCGTTATTTTTTGCTGTGGTGATGCTGCTAATTAACAAAACATTTTAGTATATTTTCAGATTTTTTTTGACTAACGGCTCCAGGGATATCGCGCCTTGAAAAAGTCAAATTCTGTAAAAACTACATGCAAAAAAAATACTCATAACTTCTTTAATATTGGTCCAAATTGAAAAAAATGTTTTTTGTATGTTTTGTTGTTTTATCAGCTATTAAATAAAAAATAGCACAAAAAAATGCACAGTGGGCTTGGATGATATTTTCGCAATTTAATATTTAAAATCAATTTTTAAAGATGTTCGACCCCTTTGATTTTCTTTAAATTTTTTTGTATTAAACTACGTTCAATTACAAAAATTTTAAGTCCTATATGGTAATGGGATTCGGAACGATTAGTATTTTTTCTGAATTTTTTAAAATTTGTCAATACAATTTTTTTCTTAATACCTTTATCCAAAATTTGTATTTCCTGTATTTTTGAAGCCAAGAATACATATTTACAATTATATATTATATATTTATCTTAAAAAAAAAAAATAGAAAAAAATGTACAGTGGGCTTTAATGGAATTTTCGCTGATGCATTTTCAAAATCGAAAAATTACGCAGTTTTTAAGATGGTTGAGATAAATTCATAAATATAAAATCAAAACAAATATTTATAAATGAAACTTTTAATTTTTCTTAATAAAATAATAAATTTTGGGCAAAGGTATAAAGGAAAAATTGAATTGACAAATTTTAAAAAATTCAGAAAAAAATAGTAATCGTCCGAATCCCATAGGACATAAAATAAAATTTTTGTAATTGAACGTAGTTTAATACAAAAAAATTTAAAGGATATCGAAGGGGTCGAACATCTTTAAAAATTGATTTTAAATATTAAATCGCGAAAATATCATCCAAGCCCACTGTGCAATTTTTTGTGCTATTTTTTATTTAATAGCTGATAAAACAGCAAAACATACAAAAAAAGATTTTTCAAATTTGGACCAATATTAAAGAAGTTATGAGTATTTCTTTGCATGTAGTTTTTACAGAATTTGACTTTTTCAAGGCGCGATATCTCTGGAACCGTTAGTCAAAAAAAAAAATCTGATAATATACTTAAATGTTTTGTTAATCAGCAGCATGACCACAGCAAAAAATAAAGGAAATCAAAAACCTCATCTTGAAAAAGTGTCCGATTTCACTCAGAAATCGCCATATATATTCTTGAACAGGGTAAAATTCTATGTCGATAAAGTCAAGATACAGCTCGCAATTTTAAAGATAGCATTTTGTAATTTGGTATAAAAGTTTTTTACTCTTAAGATGTTTGGTATTACAAATGGTCTATATCGGTCCACGTTTTGATATAGCCCCCATAGAACAGTACCGATTTTCGGTATTTTGAACGTTTTAGCATGATGAAAACCCGATTTTCCGTATTTTGAACGCTTTAGCCTGATTATGAAACGGAAATGGCTGAAATTTGGTACTTAGTCTTCGTTGGGGGTATAACACTTTCTCCCAGAAATTTGTCGGTACAGGTACACGCCTTAGTATAGCCCCTATAGAACGGTACCTCCCGATTTTCGGTATTTTGAAGGTTGTGGCCCCAATATTCCACGGAAATGGCTGAAATTGGGTACTTTGTCTTCATTTGGGATATTAAATGTTCCGGTATAGGTCCACGCCCTCATATAACCCCCATAGAACGTACTTCCCGATTTTCGGTGTTTTCAAGGTTGTGCCCTCAATATTCCTCAAAAATGGCTGAAATTTAGTCTTCGATGGGGGTATAACCTTTTCGGTGCAGGTCCACGCCTAAATATAGTCCCCATAGAGCGGCACCTCTATATTTTCGGTATATTGAAGGCTGTGGCCTCAATATTCCAACGAAATGGCTGAAATTTAATATTTGTTCTAAATTTGTGGTATTAAATGTTACATATGAAATTTGTCGCTATTGTAGTGACCCGGAGAATTTACTAGAATCAAGGACAGCGGGAGCCATTAAGTCACCAGCAGTTAGTCGGGTGGGGAGGTTCGTTCCTTAATCCAAAATAAACCTGTATGCACTACAATAAATTATTAACAGACACCCTTTTTGTTCTGAAAAATTGAATACTATCGAGCTCCATTATGGACCGGAATATTTATTTATTTATTTATTTATTTATTTATTTATTTATTTATTTATTTATTTATTTATTTATTTATTTATTTATTTATTTATTTATTTATTTATTTATTTATTTATTTATTTATTTATTTATTTATTTATTTATTTATTTATTTATTTATTTATTTATTTATTTATTTATTTATTTATTTATTTATTTATTTATTTATTTATTTATTTATTTATTTATTTATTTATTTATTTATTTATTTATTTATTTATTTATTTATTTATTTATTTATTTATTTATTTATTTATTTATTTATTTATTTATTTATTTATTTATTTATTTATTTATTTATTTATTTATTTATTTATTTATTTATTTATTTATTTATTTATTTATTTATTTATTTATTTATTTATTTATTTATTTATTTATTTATTTATTTATTTATTTATTTATTTATTTATTTATTTATTTATTTATTTATTTATTTATTTATTTATTTATTTATTTATTTATTTATTTATTTATTTATTTATTTATTTATTTATTTATTTATTTATTTATTTATTTATTTATTTATTTATTTATTTATTTATTTATTTATTTATTTATTTATTTATTTATTTATTTATTTATTTATTTATTTATTTATTTATTTATTTATTTATTTATTTATTTATTTATTTATTTATTTATTTATTTATTTATTTATTTATTTATTTATTTATTTATTTATTTATTTATTTATTTATTTATTTATTTATTTATTTATTTATTTATTTATTTATTTATTTATTTATTTATTTATTTATTTATTTATTTATTTATTTATTTATTTATTTATTTATTTATTTATTTATTTATTTATTTATTTATTTATTTATTTATTTATTTATTTATTTATTTATTTATTTATTTATTTATTTATTTATTTATTTATTTATTTATTTATTTATTTATTTATTTATTTATTTATTTATTTATTTATTTATTTATTTATTTATTTATTTATTTATTTATTTATTTATTTATTTATTTATTTATTTATTTATTTATTTATTTATTTATTTATTTATTTATTTATTTATTTATTTATTTATTTATTTATTTATTTATTTATTTATTTATTTATTTATTTATTTATTTATTTATTTATTTATTTATTTATTTATTTATTTATTTATTTATTTATTTATT
Source organism: Musca autumnalis (assembly GCF_047663935.1). NCBI lineage: Eukaryota > Metazoa > Arthropoda > Insecta > Diptera > Muscidae > Musca > Musca autumnalis. The sequence continues at coordinate 28,005,178 of NW_027411755.1, forward strand.
TATTTATTTATTTATTTATTTATTTATTTATTTATTTATTTATTTATTTATTTATTTATTTATTTATTTATTTATTTATTTATTTATTTATTTATTTATTTATTTATTTATTTATTTATTTATTTATTTATTTATTTATTTATTTATTTATTTATTTATTTATTTATTTATTTATTTATTTATTTATTTATTTATTTATTTATTTATTTATTTATTTATTTATTTATTTATTTATTTATTTATTTATTTATTTATATATTTATTTATTTATTTATTTATTTATTTATTTATTTATTTATTTATTTATTTATTTATTTATTTATTTATTTATTTATTTATTTATTTATTTATTTATTTATTTATTTATTTATTTATTTATTTATTTATTTATTTATTTATTTATTTATTTATTTATTTATTTATTTATTTATTTATTTATTTATTTATTTATTTATTTATTTATTTATTTATTTATTTATTTATTTATTTATTTATTTATTTATTTATTTATTTATTTATTTATTTATTTATTTATTTATTTATTTATTTATTTATTTATTTATTTATTTATTTATTTATTTATTTATTTATTTATTTATTTATTTATTTATTTATTTATTTATTTATTTATTTATTTATTTATTTATTTATTTATTTATTTATTTATTTATTTATTTATTTATTTATTTATTTATTTATTTATTTATTTATTTATTTATTTATTAAGTCAGTGGAATATACATAATTCCTTACAGACTAAGAATTCATGAATACATTAATATTATTATATATAATTAAGTAAAGGGTAAGGCATAGTAAATAATGGATTTAAATATGTCTTTAGAAGTACTAAAATCAATACAGGGCTTCATATCTTTTTGAAAGTTAACGTTCATTTTATTCAAATTTATAAATGTTCGAGTTAGTGCCCCATTAATGGCATAATTTGTGCGATGCAAAGCAATGTTAAATAAATCAACAAATCGTAAAGTTCTCGAAGGAACATACAATGGAATTAAAGCCAACAAATCCGGCGAATCAATATTATTATTAATGATATCATAAACGACTACTGCAGACTGAAATTTCCTCCTACAGTCCAAGCTTTGCAAACCAAGAAGCAAACATCTTGAACGATATGACCACAAAATGCAAAGGTCTGAGGGCAAATTTAGTAAACTTTTTTTGAATACCTTCAACACGAAGTGAATGTGAGATACAATAAGGATCCAAAATGATAGAAGCTTATTCCAACTTCGATCTAACGAATGCCGTATATATTAGCTTAAAAGTATTGGGGTCAGAAAATTCAGAGCAGATTCTCTTTATGAAAGCAAGGGCTTTATATGCCTCCGGTACGATATAATCAATATGTCGAAGAAAAGATAATGAAAAATCAAAAACAACTCCAAGGTCTCTAATTGATGTAAGCTTTTGAAGTGCACTATTACCTATTTTAAAAGAAGACTGAATAGGTTTGAGCAATCTGAAGAAAGAAACATGAAAGCACTTTAAAACAAGCTTGTTGTCGATACACCATTTACCGACATTATTCAGGTCTTCCTGTAAGTCGATAAGGTCGTATATAGATTTTATTTTGTGAAAATTTTTAAAATCATCAGTGTATAAAAGAAAATTTGATGCTGCCTTGGGGCACGCCAGAAGTTTCGATGTAAGAGTCCGGAACAAAATTCTCAACCTTTTTTAACTTTTTAAGACCTTTTGTATACCACGGCAGTTTGTATGGCTTATTTTTCTTCAAAGGTTTATTAGCTTTGAGTATATCAGAAATTGTTTTCCACAAATAAATTATAACAAACTGATGTTGGGTGATTTTAAATATTGCCAACCAATCGACGGAGCCGAGAATTGAATTTAGTATATTGAAATTACAAGCATTAAAATTAAAATCAAAATTTTCAGGGCAGGACATCGATTACAGTAGGCACATGATGAACACAGGAAGTAGATATTGGGTTTTTTGACTTGTAAACATTAAATTTAATATCATTGGAAACAAAAATTAAATCTAAAAAGCGATGTAGCTGATTAGAAATATGATTAATTTGTACAAGATTTAAGCTTAAAAATGTATCAATACAATTGATTTCAAAATCTTTGTTAACATTAGAGGGTGTTAAAAATTCATTATTGTCGAATATCGACCAACAAACGTTAGAGAGATTAAAATCTCCCATAACACAAAAACCCAAGTTTGAATCCATGCTCTCTTCCAAAGCCACAATATTAGACATATGCTTAGAAAAAATTAAATAAGAACTATCAGGAGGAATATAGGATAAGCATAGTAAAACGTTAAAATTCGAACCGATAATGGAAACAGCTACTTGGTCTAATAAACCATCATCGTCATCTAAACCACATAAATAAGATTTGTACTGCTTTTTTACTGCAATGAGAACGCCACCTCCTCTGGAACAACCAGTCATTGTCATATTTCTATCTTTACGATAAACAGTAAATAGATTCAAATCAAAGAACTCCGCATCTCCAAAATCTTCATTTAACCATGTTTCCACAATAGCAATAACATCATAGTCGAGTTTATTAGAAAAATTTAAGACATCATTCGATTTAGTACGCATTCCTGACAGATTCTGATAGTAAATTTTTAAACCGCAACTTTTTTCCATCGGGATTCTTAATATACTCACCAAGGGCTTTCATCCCCAAAAGGAATTATCTGGTAATATATAGAAATTCCTTTTCTGTTATAGCAAAACTAAAGAGTATTTAATTTACATAAAAATACTATTATGATAACTAGAGTTGTTATGGGTGACGTAGGGGATGGAAGATACCAAGAAACGGTCCAGACCGGCTTTAACGCGGCAAAGTCCAGGATTTATCTTGGTCCCTCTCTCATCTCAAGTAGACACTGACCTCCCCGTGGTGTCACCTGGGGAGCTGCCTTTAACACCCGTTAAAGGTAGTGAGCTAAAATGTGCCGCGCGTTCCCCGATAAGAACGTTAAAAACTTGGGTTTGGGCGCCGGGTTAGTAACCCCTCCCCTAGAAAAAAGCAACCTACTATGAAAAAACGAAAGAAAAGAAATACAAATCCCTCTAAAGTTGACGACCCCCGCAAACATTTTTAGGACAATGATCTGCGAATCTGCACCTGCAATGTTCGCACTCTTTATAGAGAAGGTGCAGTTTACGCATTGGCAGATGTACTTGAAAAGTACAAGACCGACATTATTGCCATACAGGAAATACGATGGATTGGGAAAGGCGTCACAACAACACCTAAAGGTGACGCACTGTATTATAGCTGGCATGACACAAAGTATGAGTTTGGCAGCGGATTTGTAGTTGGTCGGAGGTTAAAACACCTGGTCTCCAGCTTCACTCCAGTGAATGAAAGACTTGCTACAATTCGAATAAAAGCAAAATTCTTCAACATTAGCCTTATTTGCGCTCATGCTCCCACTGAAGACAAGGACGAACAGACCAAAGATATACTTTACGAAGAAACATGACATGACATTAAAATTAGTCTTGGCGATTTTAATGCCAAAAATGGAAAGGAAAATATCTTAGGCCCAACAGTCGGAAAATTTAGTCTTCACAAAGAAACATCTGACAATGGTATGAGGCTGACAGTCCTCGCAGCTGAAAAAACATGGTAGTTAGCTGCAACAGATTTCAACATCTCGACATCCATAAGGGCACCTGGCTGTCTCCAGATCAGAAAACAAGAAGTAACATTGATCACGTTGTAATATATGGAAGGCATTCATCTAGCGTGTTGGATGTGCGTTCGTTCCGAGGAGCAAACATAGACTCGGACCGCTACCTTGTTGTAGCAAAGGTACGCACCCGGTTAAACGTAACAAACAAAGTGCGAACAGACACAACACGAAAGTTACACATCGGTAAGTTGCAATCACAACAGATAGCCACAGCATATTTCACTCAACTAGCCCAATTGCTTAACCAAAGCACTCTTCATCCCGCTAACATATCAGCGCAATGGCAAAGTATTGCCCACTCCATGCAAACAGCCGCAAGATCCATACTTGGATACCAGAGACCTCCACCAAGGAATCCATGGTATGATCAGGAGTGTCCTGTTGCTACCGAAGAGCAAAATGCGGCATATAAAGCTACTTTACAATCAGTAGCAACGCGTAGCGCATGAGATATGTATCGGGAGAAAAGGAGAGAGCAAAAACTTATTTTCCGCAGGAAAAACAGAGAGATGGAGAAGCCGGAGTGTGAAAAAAATTGACATGTTCAGGATCCAGAATGAAGTCCGACAAATCTACCAAAGAGTGAAGCATCAAACTGATGGCTTTGGTACAGGCACTTCCTCCTGTAGAGACCCCCAAGGTAATTTGGTAAATGATACAGAAAGTGTTCTCAGTATATGGAAAGAACAGTAGCGAAGACGACGAAGATACCACAGTTCCAATCCCAGAAGATGGTATTGAATGTATACCGCCCAGTCAAGATGAGGTAAAGACATCAATAAACCGGCTGAAGAATAATACGGCAGCAGGAGCCGATTGCTTCCCAGCCGAGCTGTTCAAAACCGAAGGCGGCACGCTGATAAGGTGTATTCATCAGCTAGTTAGCACCATTTGGCAGGAAGAACGAGTGCCCGACCATTGGAACCTGAGCATCCTGTGTCCCGCCCACAAGAAATGCGATAAGACTGTATGCTCTAACTGTAGACGCATAAGTCTCCTCCCAATTGCCTACAATATAGTGTCAGGGATATTATGCGAACGTCTAAAGCCTATGATCAATAAAATAATTGGACCATACCAATGCAGCTTTAGACCTGGCAAGTCCACCATTGACCAGATATTTACCCTGCGGCAAATCCTGGAGAAAGCCCAAGAGGTGCAGATCGACACCAACCACCTTTTTGTCGATTATACTGTGCAACAAAATGGAGGTGAAAGTCTTTGGCACGGAAAATTCCTCTTGGGGAAGAAAGGCCTTGGTGCGCATATGGCATGATAAAGTTTTTGCTAGAGACCCTGTAAGCCATCAGGAATTAGCGTTATATCTTTGTTCACTTTTGATTTAGCTTATGTTTGAGATGACATGTCAGCAGTCAAATCGAATGAGGATTATTTTCGTAGAGCACTTCGACCTTCTAACTCGCTTCCTTCAATGTCCTTTTCGTCCTCTATTTTAAGAGCCGCTATAAAAGTACCTCAAGATGACGTTTTTCAGCTTCGAAATATTCTGCAAAAATGTCGATCATTGACAACTAATCGATTTTTTTCGCGTATAGCTGATACAGCTCATGGTTCATGCGACGTCGATATTCACCGTTAAAGCAGATAAGTCCGTAGATCTTTCGAAGAATTTTTTTCTCAGTGTTTTGTAAAGCGTTATGACAAGTTGTGGCTTTGTTTTTAAAGTGCTTACTTAAGGAGCATCTGTTGGCCAATACAATTCTTCTTTTTATTTCACAACTGATGTCGTTTGTTGTGTTTACGGCGGTGCCGATTTATACGAAGTCTTTTACTACCTCAAAATTATAGGAAACAACTTCAACAGTTGGTCCGATCTCAATGGACGCATTGCGCGTCGACACCATCAACTTGGTCTTCTCACCGTTTACCGCCAGACCCACTTTAGCAGATTCTCCTTCGACCTTCATGATCGGCCTATGATGTCTATATCATCAGCATAAACAAGTAACATGTGGCTATTGGTGTAGATTGTGTCACTTCTTTTGATGTTTGCCTCTCGTATAACCTTTTATAGCGGGATGTTGAAAAGATCACACGAAAGGCTGACTCCTTGCCTGAAACCTCTTTTGGTACAAAACTCTTCGGAGAGGTTCTTTCCTATTTTAACTGAGGATCTCGTGTCAGTTAAAGTCATTTTACAAAGCGAATGAGCTTTACGGGGATACCAAATTCAGACATTGCTTGGAATACCTTTGAACGTAGCGGGTTGTCGAAGGCTGTTTTATAGTCGACAAAAAGGTGGTAGGTGTCGATCTGCATCTCTTTGTTCTTCAAATCGTCAAAATTCCGAAAATCGGGAGGTACGTTTATATGGGAGCTATACCTAAACATGGACCTATACTGAACATTTTTTGCAGAACTCAAAATGCAAAATTACAGCCAAATCGGTTGGAAAATTTGGGTAAGATCGTCAAAATGAAATCGGGAGGTACGTGTATATGGGGGCTATACCTAAACGTAGACCGATATTGACCATTTTTTGCATGGAGGTATTTGCTTCACTCAGAAATCAAAATGCCAAATTACAGCCAAATCAATCAAAATGCCAAATTACAGCCAAATCAGTTGGAAAATTTCGCTAAAATTGTCAAAATACCAAAAATATGAGGGTACATTTATATGGGGGCTATACCTAAACGTGAACCTACATTGAATATATTTTTGCAAGGAGGTAGTTTATTTACTCAGAACTCAAAATGCAAACTAACATCCAAATCGGTTGGTAAATGTGGCCAAAATCGTCAAAATACCAAAAATCGGGCGGTACCTTTCTATGGGAGCTACACCCAAATATGGACCTACATCCACTAAAAATGGTTTTCTATATTTTTGGCTTGCTATAAACCTACGTTTAAAATTTGGAGGCGGCAGCTCGATAAGAACTATTTTTGGCACTCTTTTCCATACAACTGGGACCACTATGTCTGGTCTAAAGCCGCATTGGTGTGGCCAAATTATCTCGTTGACCATAGGCAATCGGGAGTAGACTTATGCCCTTATAGTGGACGGGCACAGGATACTAAGGTTCCAATCGTTGGGTACTCGTTCTTCCTGCCAGATGGAGCTAACTAGCTGATGCATACACCTTATCAGCGTGTCGCCTCCGGTTTTAAACAGCTCGGCTGGTAGGCCATCTGCTCCTGCTGCCGTCTTCGCTGCTATCGAATACCAACAATTTGGAAAAATGTTCTTTCCATATCCTTAGCACGCTATCTGTATCAGTTACCAAATTACCTTGCTGGTCTCTACAGGAGGATGTGCCAGTTCCAAAGCCATCAGTTTGATATTTCACTCTTTGGTAGAACTTTCGCACTTCATTCTGCCCCCTGTACATCTTGATTTTTTCGCACTCCCTCCTTTCCGTTTCTCTCTTTTTCCTGTGGAAAAGACGTTTCTCCTCTCTCCTTTTCTCCCCATACCTCTCTCATGCACTACGCATTGCTACTGATTGTAAAGTAGCCCTATATGCCCCATTTTTCTCTTTGGTAGCAGCACGACACTCCTGGTCAAACCATGGATTCCTTGGTGAAGGTCTCTGGCATCCAAGTATGGATTTTGCGGCTGTTTGCATGGAGTGGGCAATACTTTGCCATTGTGCTGATATGTTATCGGGACGAGGAGTGCTTTGATTAAGCAATTGTACTTGTTGAGTGGAATATGCTGTGGCTATCTGTTGTGATTGCAGCTTACCGATGTCCATCTACCGTGTTGTGTCTTTTCGCACTTTGTTTGCTACGTTTAAACGGGTGCGTACCATTGCTGCAACAAGGTAGTGGTCCGAGTCTATGTTTGCACCTCGAAACGATCGTACATCCAACACGCTCGATGCATGTCTTCCATCTACCACCACGTGATCAATTTGATTTCTTGTTCTTTGATCTGGCTACAGCCAGGTGTCCCTATGAATATCGAGATGCTATAATCTGGTACTGCTATACACCATGTTTTTTGCAGCTGCAAAGTCTATCAGCCTCATACCATTGTCAGATGTTTCGCTGTGGGGACTGAAATTCCCGACTGTTGGGCCAAAGATATTCTCCTTTCCATATTTGGCATTAAAATCGCCTAGAATAATTTTAATGTCATCGGCAGGACAACGGTCATATGTTTCTTCTAAGCGCTCATAAAATATATCTTTGGTCTGTTCATCCTTGTCTTGCGTGGGAGCATGAGCGCAAATAAAGCTGATGTTGAAGAATTTAGCTTTTAATCGAATTGCAGCGAGACTTTCATTCACTGGAGTGAAGATGCAGACCAGATGTTTTAACCTCCGACCACTACAAATCCACCACCAAACTCATGCTTTACGTCATGGCAGTTATAATACAGTGCGTCACCTTTAGGTGTTGTTGTGACGCCTTTCCCAATCCATCGTATTTCGTGTATGGCAGTAACGTCGCCCTTGTACTTTTCAAGCACATCTACCAATGCGTAAACTGCACCTTCTCTATAAAGAGTGCGAACATTCCAGGTGCAGATTCGCAGATCATGGCCCTTAAAACGTTTGCGGGGTTCGTCAAACTTTAGAGGGATTTGTTTTTCTTTTCTTTTGTTTTTTCATAGTAGGGAGGGTTACTAACCCGACGCCCAAACCCAAGTTTTTAACGTTCTTATGGGTGAACGCGCGGCACATGTTTGCTCACTACCTTTAACGGGTGTTAAGGGCAGCTACCCCAGCTGACACCACGGGGAGGTCAGTGTCCACTTGCGATGAGAGAGGGACCAAGATAAATTATGGACTTTGCCACGTTAAAGCCGGTCAGGACCGTTTCTTGGTATCTTTCATCCCCTGCGTCTCCCTTTGCGTACTTTAATCTATCTATAAAATTGTCGTTAAAAATCCACTATTATAGATCAGAGTTGGGCCCATAATATTCTCATTAAAAATACACGATTATAGACAAGAGATGGGCCTATAAAGTTGTCTTAAAAAATCTACTATTATAGACCAGAGTTTGGCCTATACAATTGTCTTAAAAAATCCACGATTATAGACCAGAGTTGGGCCTATACAATTGTCTTAAAAAATCCACGATTATAGACCAGAGATGGGCCTATACAATTGTCTTCAAAAATCCACGATTAAAGACCAGAGATGGGCCTATACAATTGTCTTCAAAAATCCACGATTATAGACCAGATTTGACTTTATAAAATTGTCTTAAGAAATCCACAATTATAGACCAGAGTTGGGTCTATAAAATTGTCGTTAAACATCCACGATTATAGACCAGATTTGACTTTATAAAAGTGTCTTAAGAAATCCACAATTATAGACCAGAGTTGGGTCTATAAAATTGTCTTTAAACATCCACGATTATAGACCAGATTTCGGTTTATAAAACTGAATTTAAAAATTCACGATTATACCCCAGATTTGGGCCCAGAATATTGTCTTTAAAAATCCACGATTATAGACCAAAGTTGGGCCTATAAAATTGTCTTTAAAAATCCACGATTATAGAACAGAATTCGGCCTATAAAATTGTCTTTACAAATTCATCATTATAGACCGAAGGCGGTCCTATAAAACTGTCATTAAAAATCGACAATAATAGACCAGTGGGGGGCTTAAAAAATTGTCTTAAAAATCCACGATTAAAGACCAGAATTGGGCCTATAAAATTGCCTTTAAAAATCAACGATTATAGACCAGAGCTGGGCCTATAAGATTATCGTAAAAAATCCACAATTATAGACCAGAGTTTGGTTTAAAAAATTGTCTTTAAAAATCCACGATTACAGAACAAAGTTGGGCCTATAAAATTGTCTTTAAGAATCCACGATTATAGACCACAGTTGGGCCTAAAAATTGTCTTTAAAAATACGAGATTATAGACCAGAGTTGGGCCTATTAATTTGTCTTAAAAATTTACGATTATAGACCAGAATTGGGCCTATAAAATTGCTTTTAAAAATCGACGATTGTAGACCAGAATTGGGCCTATAAAATTGTCTTAACAAATAACGATTAAAGACCAGATTTGGGCCTATAAATTTGTCTTTAAAAACACAGATTATAGACCGCAAGATGGCCCGTAAACTTGTTTTTAAAAATGCACGATTATGACCAGAGGTAGGCTATCTGAAGGAACTCAAGGCACCTGACACTGATTTAAGAAGCACTGTGATCATACAGAACATACCCTTTATGCGCAGCTGCTAAGTACCGTGGAACCCTTCACACTTTTCTATTATGTTCTGATAAAATTCTTACTCTATCTCAAGACCAAAGGCCCGGCGGGGATATCAAAGCTAAAATGCATTGTACCATTCCATTGGCCACGAGTTATGATGCGGATCAACACTACTGCAAGAGTGCCCGAAGGCAGATTTCCAGGTGAAAAGTAGTTTGAGCATTCCAAGGTGAACGTTCATGCAATTTTAAACGACATTTGTAACTACTTAAACCCAGCTGCAAAAAAGAAAGGGTGCTTCTTAAGGCCTTTTTCAAAGAAAAGGGTGCTTCTTAAGACCCTTTTCAAAGGAAAGACCCCTTTTTTCAAAAGAAATGCTACTTTTTAAGGTCATTTTCATATGAATGGCTACTTCTTAATACCCTTTTTCAAAGGAAAGGCTACTTCTTAAGCCGCTTTTCAAAGGAAAGTCTACTTTTAAGGCCCTTCTCGAAAGAAATTCTACTTCTTAAGGTCCTTTTAAAAGGATAGAGTTCTTCCCAAGGCCCCTTTCAAAGGAAAGGGTGCTTCTTAAGGCATTTTTCAAAGCAAAGGGTGCTTCTTGAGGCCTTTTTAAAGGAAAAGGTGCTTCTCAAGGCGTTTTTCACAGGGGAGGGTGCTTCGTAAGAGCTTTTTCAAAGGAAATAGTGCTTCCTATGTCCCCTTTTTCAAAAGAAAGTCTAATTCTTAAGGCCCTTTTCAAATGAAAGGGTTCTTCCCAAGGCCGCTTTTAAGGGATAGGGTGCTTCTTTAGGCCCTTTTCAAAGGAAAGGGACCACTTACTAACCATAAACCTAAAACTCCACACAAATCCTTTAGCTTAATTTAAACAAATGTTACTTTCATAATGTAACTATCTAAAAATAGAATAAAATATCATATATCATCTGCAAATGCTTATTTCTGGCAGTGAAACCGCAAAAGTTCTTTAAAAGAAATCCCATAAATATTACCACACAAGTTAACCTATAAATGGCTTTTAAAGTTTTTTTTTTCAAAAAATCGAAATATCCCTCACTGCCAATAAAGAAGCAAAAAATGGATCATAAAATAAAAATTAATTTTGTGTATAGTTTTCTCTTAGAAAAAACTCAACCACAAATCCTTTTTATTCCTGTACAGTTTTATGGAATTTTCTTTGCCAGGATTTATTTGTTATGTTGTTTTTATCGTTGCTTTTTTGTTTCTTTCCTTCTCGTTTGTCTGTCTGGTTTGACTCTCTATCAGAAACAGAAGTTAAAAAATCAATTTCTATGTAAATTTGCGTTTTTTTTCTTGTTTTATTTTTTATTGCTGTTATTCTAATCACTTTTATGCTTAACTTCATAAGGAGAGCGAAGGAGTGATGGGGAATGGAAGGATGAAAAAAATATTAAATTTAAATTTTTTGGCTTTTACGGGCAAAAGAAGAATGAAAGGGATATATTACCTTTAGAAACAAAAATTTTCTAGGATAACTTCTGAAATTGTCAAAATCCTCTCTTGGATGAAATAAGTCCTATAAGGAAAAATTATTAATTTTCAAGGCCATATGCGTGCTTAAAGGAATGTTTTTTACAGCTGAAGGTTCGTTTAGAATTCTTCAGAGGCTCCAGAGGGTAATAAAATAAAAAAATATTGCATATCTTTGAAGACTTTTATTATTTTAAGATATCATTCAGATTTCGTCAATGCTTAGAATAAGTTTTGAGCTAATCTATGGAAACCCAAGAACAACGATTTTTTGATTTTTCCATTTTTTTAACATGCTTTCAATGTTAAATCCTTTCATTTTTTTCTCATAGTCAAACACATTGACTTTTGCTTGACACTTAAATTTTTGTTCATTTAAAGTTTTCTGCAATTCCATTAGAATTTTCAATTTTGAATGGTTTTGGGCTTTCACTATCACTCCCATTTATTTCTCACAACCTTTATTTTACCACAATCCCACTCATCGAATAATTGGTAAAGCAATCTGTCAAAACCACTTGTTTCGTTGGGAAATACAAAACAATTTACTAAAGAAAACGAAATAACTTTTGGAAAAAAAAAACTCACAACTTGAAAGACATAAAACCAATATCAAACAAATTCAAGGAAAAAAATTCAGTTCCTCTACAAAAAAAAAAAAAAAAATCATTTTAAATCCACACAGAAAAAAAACCAAAAAAAATTGACACCAAAAGTGTCAAACAATCCCAACCCAAAATACTAACAAGCAAAAGCCTTAATATTAAAGCAACAAAAAAATCAATAAACCACAAATCACCTAAAACACACAACAACACCCCAAGAAGAAAAGCGGTTAGCTAAAGGATGAGAATCCTACCAAAAATAAGCCAAACAAAACAGCAACACAACAAAAAAAAAAAAACTTCTTGGCTAAGAAATCAAAAACATGCGGGAAATCTTCCATAACGTAATGAAAAGTTCAAAATGTAAACATCGAATGAGATTGAATGAATGAATGCTGGTTAACATAACTTCAGCACAAAAAAAAAAAAAAACCAAAACAGCAACAAACACATTGCCAAGAACAAAACGATAACAGCAATGACAACGAAAACTTTTGAAGCTCCAAGGAAATGGCAAAAGTTGTAAATCATTTAGGATAAATGTTGGTTTTTCTTCGACTTTTTCATTGTCTTCGCCTTCATCCCTTAGTTCGGTTAACCATGAAATCAACAAGTTAAAATTGCTAAACGGGAGTTGGGAAAAATAGCATGGGGAACAAAAAGAAAAGAAGAAAAAAATAGAAGACCCTTTTAAGGCCCTCTATATACCTCGAAGACCCTTCGAGGGTCGTCTATATACCTAGAAGACCCTTCAAGGGTCGTCTATATGCCCAGAAGAACCTTTAAAGGGTCGTCTTTATACCTAACAAACCTTTTACGGGTCGTCTATATACCTGGAAGACCCTTTACGGGTCGTCTATGTACCTAGAAGAACCATTATGGGTCATCTATAAACCTAGAAGATCCTTTACGGGTCGTCTATAAACCTAGAAGATCCTTTACGGTTCGTCTATATACAACGAAGACCCTTTAAGTTTCGTCCATACGCATAGAAGACCCTTTAAGGGTCGTCTGCATACCGACAAGACCATTTAAGGGTCGTCTGTACAACGACAAGACCCTTTACAATTTGTCCATGTAGCTATAAATCCCTTTAAGTTTCTTCTATATACCTAGAAGACCCTTTAGGTTTCTTCTATATAGCTAGAAGACCCTTTATGGGTCGTCTATATATATCTAGAATAAATTTTACTGTTCGTCTATAAACCAAGAAGACCCTTTACGGTTCGTCTATGTACTTCGAGGACACTTTAAACCTAGGAGACCATTTACGGTCGTCTATGTACTTCGAGGACACTTTAAAAGTCGTCTATCTACGTAGAAGACCCTATAAGGATCGTCTATATACCAAGAAGACCCTTTAAGGGTGGCCTATATACCCAGAAGTACCTTTAAAGTGTCGTCTTTATACCTGGAAGACCCTTTGCGGGTCGTCTATGTACTCAGAAGAACCTTTAAAGGGTCGTCTTTATACCTAACAAACCTTTTACGGGTCGTCTATATACCTGGAAGTCTCTTTACGGATCGTCTATGTACCTCGAAGACCCTTCACGGGTCGTCTATGTACTTCGAGGGCACTTTAAAGGTCGTCTATCTACGTAAAAGACCCTATAAGGATCGTCTATATACCTAGAAGACCCTTTAAAGGTCGTTTATAAACCTAGAAGACCATTTACGGGTCGTCTATATACTTCGAGGACACTTTAAAAGTCGTCTATCTACGTAGAAGACCCTATAGTGGTCGTCTATCTACTAAGAAGACCCTTTAAGGGTCGTCTTTATACCTAGAAGACCCTTTAAGGGTCGTCTTTATAACTAGAAGACCCTTTAAGGGTCGTCTATATACCTAGAAGACCCTACAAAGGTCGTCTTTATAACTAGAAGACCCTTTTAGGGTCGTCTAATACCTAGAAGACCCTTTAAGGGTCGCCTATATACCCGGAAGTACCTTTAAAGGGCCGTCTTTATACCTAACATACCTTTTACGGATCGTCTATATACCTAGAAGACCTTTTGCGGGGCGTCTATGACCCGCAGACCTTTTGCGGGGCGTCCGCAGACCCTTTGCGGGTCGTCTATGTACCTCGAAGGCCCTTCACGGGTCGTCTATGTACCTCGAAGGCCCTTCACGGGTCGTCTATGTACCTAGAAGATCCATTTTGCGTCGTCTATGTACTTAGAAGATCCATTTTGGGTCGTCTACAAACCTAGAAGATCCTTTACGGGTCGTCTATGTACAACGAAGATCCTTTACGGGTCGTCTATATACAACAAAGATCCTTTAAGTTTCATCCATACGCATAGAAGACCCATTAAGTGTCGTCTGTATACCAACAAGCCCCTTTACCAGTCGTCTATGTAGCTATAAGACCCTTTAAGTTTCGTCTATATACCTAGAAGACCTTTTAAAGGTAGTCGATATACCTAGAAGACGTTTTAAGGATCATCTAGAATCCTAGAAGACAATTTACTGGTCTTTCATAAACCTAGAAAACCCTTTGCGGTTCGTCTATAAACCTAGAATACCCTTTACGTGTCGTCTATGTACTTCGAGGGCACTTTAAAGGTCGTTCATAAACCTAGAAGATAATTTACGGGTCGTCTATATACTTCAAAGACACTTTAAAAGTCGTCTATTTACGTAGAAGATACTATAAGGATCGTCTATATACCAAGAAGACCCTTTAAAGGTCGGCTATATACCCAGAAGAAGGGTCGTCTTTATACCTAACATACCTTTTACGGGTCGTCTATGTACCTAGAAGACCCTTTAAGGGTCGTCTGTATACCAACAAGACCCTTTACAAGTCGTCTATGTAGCTTTAAGACCCTTTATTTTCGCCTATATACCTAGAAGACCCTTTAAGTTTCTTTTATATACCTAGAAGACCCTTTAAGTTTATTTTATATACCTAGAAGACTTTTAATAGTCGTCTATATACCTATGAGACCCTTAATGGGTCGTCTATATACGTAGAAGACCTTTTAAGGGTCGTCTAGAAACCTAGAAGACCATTCACGGGTCTTCCATAAACCTAGAAGACCCTTTACGGGTCGTCTATGTACTTCGAGGGCACTTTAAAGGTCGTTTATAAACCTAGAAGATCATTTACGGGTCGTCTATATAGTTCGAGGTCACTTTAAAAGTCGTCTATCTACGTAGAAGACCCTTTAAGGATCGTCTATCTACGTAGCAGACCCTTTAAGGATCGTCTATATACCAAGAAGACGCTTTAAGAGTCGCCTATATACCAAGAAGTACCTTTAAGGGGTCGTCTTTATACCTAACATACCTTTTACGGGTCGTCTATATACCTGGAAGACCCTTTACGGGTCGTCTATGTACCTCGAAGACCCTTTATGGGTCGTCTATGTACCTAGAAGATTCATTATGGGTCGCCTATATACAACGAAGAGCCTTTAAGTTTCGTCCATACGCCAACAAGACCCTTTACAAGCCGTCTATGTAGCTATAAGACCCTTTAAGTTTCGTCTATATACCTGGAAGACCTTTGTTGGGTCGTCTATATACCAAGAAGACCTTTTAAGGATCGTCTAGAAAACCCTTTACGGTTCGTCTATAAACCTAGAAGATCCTTTACGGGTCGTCTATGTACTTCGAGGGTACTTTAAAGGTCGTTTATAAACCTAGAAGATCATTTACGGGTCGTCTATATACTTCGAGGACACTTTAAAAGTCGTCTATCTACGTAGAAGACCCTATAAGGATCAAGAAGACCTTTTAAAGGTCGCCTATATACCCAGATAAACCTTTAAATGGTTGTCTTTATACCTAACGTACATTTTACGGGTCATCTATATACGTAGAAGACCCTTTAGGGGTCGTCTGTGTACCTAGAAGTAACATTATCGGTCGTCTATAAACATAGAAGTTCCTTTACGAGTCGTCTATATACGACGAGGGGCCTTTAAGTTTCGTCCATACGCATTTTTTTGACGGGGAAAAAATCATCGAAAGACTCTGGCTACCTGACTTCGCCAGGTGTGCGAGGCTTTAACACGGTAAAATAACCCCTTTAGGGTCCAGGCCAAAACAATAGAAATAGTACCTGAAGCATCCATGTCCGGAAGGAAATTGGGTAAGATAAAAATTTAAATATCCATGTCGTCTATTTGACCAAGTGTCCACATTTCGTATCAGCGAATACGTCCATCTACCTTTTGTAGCTGCTGACCATCTATTTTGCCATTGGACAATGCTACGTCTTCTTGCGTCCTCGGGCTCATTTCCGGGTTCCTGCGAGTTCCGTGAATTGAATATGGATTCAGATTCTCTCGCTAGGATATCAATAGGTATCATAGCGGCGATTACATAGGCTGCATCGTCAGACACAGTCCTATATACACAGCATACACGTAGTGCTGTAAGTCTATATACCGAGCCAATCTTTGCATAGTACGTGGCGTACATCATGGATTGTGCCCATATTGGTGCTGCGTAGAGAATTATATTTTTGACAACTCCTGCAAGAATTTTTCTACTTAAGTATATTGGTTCCCTTGTGTTTGGCATATTACGGCACAACGCTTTACAAGCGTTTCCGGCTTTTGCCTTTATGTAGTCTAAATGGTCTTTAAAAAACAGGCGTTTGTCTATGATAACGCCGAGGTATTTCAGACTTTTCGCTGTTGTTATTGTGCATTCTCCAATTTGAAAATTTATTCTTTCCACCACTCTACGACTTGTAATTAAGACTGCTTCCGTTTTTGGTCGGCTAATGCCAAGTCTTGAGAGAGCAGCCATGATCTGACCAACTGTATGCTGGCCTCTGTTACTGTTCTTGCTTCTTCGGTTGTTTTTGCAACAATAACCAGCGCGATATCATCCGCAAACCCAATGATATTAGCTTTCTGTGGAAGTTTTAACTGTAAAACGCCATCATACATCACGTTCCATAGAAGCGCTCCAAGGACGGATCCTTGTGGTACTAGAGTGGGGCGATTTGAACACCATCACGGGCGCCTGGAGTTTCTGATTCTTGGGATTGTACTGAGCAAAAAAGTCAACTAGACCATATGTCTACGGTGAAAATCGAGCCCCCGAATTTTGGCTTGAAGTTATTTTTCAAGGATTTTTGGATATTTTGGCATATAAGAACCAAACCACTGCGATTTTCGATCCAACACAAAGACAATAATTGTAGCCAAGACAATAATAAAGAACCTTCTAGTACATCGCAAAAGCATTGGAACGCTCCTTCAGGTAGTTATGGCCTCGAGAAGGTGCACATTTTTCGGAAAATATCGATAAATGACACTGTGCTACAAAATGGGACTCAAAGTCAGTGGGTGGAAAATTCCTTTTGGAGATGAAAGCTCTTGGTGAGTGTACTAAGAACCCAAAAGGAAATATTCAACATAGGTCAAGTTTCCGAGATATCGCATGATTAATGGTTTAATTTTGGCCCCTTAATTTGTGAGAAAATAGCTTCATATCTCCCTAAATCGTTATTGTAGCTTCATTTTGACATTACATTTCTTCGGTCAAATCGAATGGTGAATCTTTTTGTAGAATATTTCATCCCTCTAACTCAATTCCTTTCATGTCCTTTTCGTCCTTTATTTTTTGAACCGTAGTAAAAGTAACACAAGACGAGATTTTACAGCATCCAAATATTCTACAAAAATGTTGTTCAGAAGATTTTAGGTACGGTCCTCATTGATGACCAATCGATATTTCCCCGTTTTCATGGTCCTTTTTGACATTTACCCGGTTTTTGTTCAGAAAACTATGTTTTGTTTTTATGTATATTCGTTATTGGTCTGTGGTGCTTCTGAAATACTTACCATAAATAGCTCTTGTAATGACGAACACGTTAATAACAAATTTTATTTGAGGATAGATCCGGTTACCTATATTTTTGAACAGGATATTCTGATATTAAAACCGATTTTGGAACCGGTTTGAGGTATTTTGACGTTCTTCGCCACATTTGCAGACCGAATTAGCTATAATTTGGCACTTAGGGTTCCAAGTGATCAACAAACTTATATCCCAAAGGATATGGGCATAGGTCCATGTTTTGGTATAGTCCCCATATAACGGTACCTCCCGATTTTCGGTATTTTGAGAATTATAGCCACAATTTTAAACCGAACTATCTGCAATTTGACATTTGAGGTTCTCAGTGGTCATGAAACATCTCCACGAAACATCGTCAACATAGGTCCATGTTTTGGTATAGCTCCCATATATCGGTACCTCCCGATTTTCGGTATTTTGAGAATTTTAGCTGCAATTTTTAACCGAACTAGCTGTAATTTGCCATTTGAGGTTCTCAGTGATCATTAAATATCTCCACCAAACATCATCAACATAGGTCCATGTTTTGGTATAGCCCCCATATAACGGTACCTCCCGATTTTCGGTATTTTGAGAATTTTAGCCACAATTTGTAACCGAACTATCTGCAATTTGAGATTTGAGGTTCTCAGTGATCATGAAACATCTCCACCAAACATCGCCAACATAGGTCCATGTTTTGGTATGGCCCCCCTTATAACCGTGCCTCCCGATTTTCGGTATTTTGAGCATTTTAGTTACAATATTTAACCGAACTAGCTGTAATTTGACATTTGAGGTTCTCAGTGGTCATGAAACATCTCCACGAAACATCGTCAACATAGGTCCATGTTTTGGTATAGCCCCCATATAACGGTACCTCCCGATTTTCGGTATTTTGAGAATTTTAGCCACAATTTGTAACCGAACTATCTGCAATTTGACATTTGAGGTTCTCAGTGGTCATGAAACATCTCCACCAAACATCGTCAACATAGGTCCATGTTTTGGTATAGCCCCCATATAACGGTACCTCCCAATTTTCGGTATTTTGAGAATTTTAGCTACAGTTTTTAAGCGAATTTTAACAATTTGTAACCGAACTATCTGCAATTTGACATTTGAGGTTCTCAGTGGTCATGAAACATCTCCACCAAACATCGTCAACATAGGTCCATGTTTTGGTATGGCCCACTTATAACCGTACCTCCCGATTTTGGGTATTTTTAGCATTTTAGTTACAATATTTAACCGAACTAGCTGTAATTTGCCATTTTAGGTTCTCAGTGGTCATGAAACATCTCCACCAAACATCGTCAACATAGGTCCATGTTTTGGTATAGCCCCCATATAACGGTACCTCCCAATTTTCGGTATTTTGAGAATTTTATCTACATTTTTTAACCGAAATAGCTGTAATTTGACATTTGAAGTTCTCAGTGGTCATAAAACATCTCCAACGAAACATCGTGAATATAGGTCCATGTTTTGGTATATCTCCCCGATTTTCGGGAATTTTCAGTGGTCACGAAATTTCTTCACTAAAATTCTTCAACATGGCTCCATTTTTGAGGGTCTACATTGTTTTAATGAAACTACCCTCAATTTGACTCTTGAAGTTCCCTGCAGCTTTTCCGCTTAAAAATTTAAAGATAAGTTGACTCTTTGATATAGCCCCGTAGGTGGTACCTTTCACCTAGCTGAACACATTTTTTAGATTAGATTAGATAACACTGTGCAACAAAATGGAGGTGAAAGTCTGGGGCACGGAAAATTCCTCTTGGGGAAGAAAGGCCTTGGTGAGTATATTATGAACCCCGAAGGACAGATCCGCCGTGAGTCGAACTTCTGCGTTATGGCGTAAGAATTAGCGTTGTATCTTTGTTCACTGTTGCTTTAGTGCTCCACAAAAACAACAAACAAAGATATAATTCTAATTCATGATGGCTTACAGGGTCTCTTGCAAAAACTTCATCACGCCATAACGCGGAAGTTCGACTCACGGCGCATCAGTCCTTCGGGGTTTTTAAAATACACACACCAAGGGCTTTCATCTCCAAAAGGAATTATCTCTGCCCCAACATTTGTGTTCACAGTGTAATTTAAGCAATAGTGGGAGGCAGTAGGAGTCTATCCATTGTCGAAAAGTTGTTCCACCTAAAATTGTGAAAGGACCCTAATTATTCCATTTTAATTAAGACTATTTTATGGTGGAGGGTATAAAAAGTTCGGCCCGGCCGAACTTAACGACTTTTTACTTGTTGTTGCATCAATCGTAGATCTCCTTTTTCTAAAGCCAAATTAACATTCGGATAAGCCTTCTGCATGTTCGATGCTCTCTTCCAGTCTATCGCGGTTAATGCTCTCAAGGAGTTTTCCGAATGTATCTATCATACATAGTGGGCGATATGACGAGGGGTTTCCCAGAGGCTTGCCATTTTTAGCCAGTAGCACTAACCTTTGCCTTTTCCATATTGATGGAAAAGATCCAAATTCCTAGCATGTTTTAAATAATTTAAGCAACTGTTCACCACAGCACTTCACAATCTCTGTTAGGGCATAATTGGGAATTCCATCTAGGCCTGGCGCTTTGGAATCATCGAATTTCGATAAGGCAAGATTTATCTCCGCTGATGTGACAGGGGGGTAAACAAATTGTCCACCGGGGTCGTATGTTGCCAATGTTGTTACCTTCTGATGACGAAAGAGATGATTCACAATATTACTTAGCGTTTTAGCATATGTGGGTGTACTTGAGCAAAAGCACTTCAGTTTTTTAGTCACAATCTTCTAAGCTAATCCAAACGGCTGGTTTTCTACATCATCACAAATTGTTAGGAAACATGCTCTTTTGCTTCTTTGTATGTCTTTATTGAGAGCTTTCTTTTTCATCTTGAGCATCTGTCTATAAGCTTGGTTATCGTCTCTATCTCGTGTTCTTAGAAAGCGTCTTCTAGAACGAAGACAATCCTTGCGTAATTCACCGATTTCAGCGTTCCACCAATATTCTGGGACTTTGCCTTCTCCTCGTTTTCTCTTTTTCATGGATGCGTTGCATGTCTGTGTTGTCTATAGTATTAGCTTTTTAGCCATGTTTTCCGGAGTTCCCTGCAGTTCTGTGCCTTCCATACATAGGGCGAATATTTCTTTCTCTAGTGAGTCTCTCTTCCAGCCAGTTACTTCTGGTGTTCGAACCGTTGATGTTACTGTTGCAGCATCGTTATGCTTAATGATTATGGCGCTATGATCACTATAAGTGAACATGTCACTGATTAGCCAGTTAAACCGGTCATAGATGCTTGTACTGGCAAAGGCGATATCGATTATAGAACTTCCACCATTTCGATTGAATGTTGGATTGCTGCCCGAGTTTAAAAGTTCCACGTCTAGTTGTGCAAATGATTCTAATAATATTCGACCCCTTTCGTTTGTTCTTGGGCAGCCCCATTCTGTCGCCCAAGCATTGAAGTCGCCCGCTATCAAAATCGGACTTCTGGATGAAGCATCATTTACCAGGTTGGTAGTAATGTGTTTGTACTCCTCAATATCATATCTTGGCGGTAGGTAACAGCTGTAAACTGTTAAACCAGCGACAGTAGCTCGAACAAATCCGAGTTCAGAATTTATGACATTCTGCATTGGTTTGTTTATGGACCACACCGTGGATGTGCCAGATGTATCACAATACCAGTTTGATGAACTAATGTTCTGGTAGGGCTCGCTGATAATTGCTAGATTCACCTCTAGTTCTCGAACTGTCTGTTTTAACAGATCTTGAGCAGCCTCGCAATGATTTAGATTTAATTGTATCACTTTCATATTGATCCTCTAAGTTGGCGTAGAGCTTCCTTATATCTCGGACACACAGTCGACCCAGTGATGTGGCTACGATTTACCAATGGATCCTTGCACAGCATACACATGGGAGGATTTTTACAAGCAGCAACCCTGTGACCCGCTTCTCCACAGCAAATGCAGCGACCTGAATTGTCATTCGGGTTTTTACATCTAGCTGCCGTATGTCCAAAGTCTAGACATTTATAGCACCTTGTTGGTATTAACTTTTCACGTACTCGACAGTCCGCCCATCCAATCCATACTATTCTTTTCTGCAAAAGAATATAAGCAAGCGGCGAGCAAAGGAAAACAGTAGCCATTTGTGTACCTCTGTAGGCTTTTCTTAAAGATTTTATTGCACTTGGTTGCAATTCTTTAAACTCGTCCGAAATGTCGATAATAGCTTGGATAATATCATCTTTAGTAGACACGCCATATATATCTTTAAATTCCAGTTGTACTTCCTGGGTTAAAGCACGTACTTTGGCGGCTGGCCCTAGCACGTTTTCAATTTGCTTCCTAAATTCACTTGTGTTCTCGTATGCCGGTTTATTTAGCTCCAACAATAATTCACCCTTTTCTGTCTTCCAAATTGTTTTTAAATTTTTACCTAGGACAGCCAGCTTTGCTTCACCTTTCACTTTTCTCAGCATATCTGTATATGAGGAGTCACCACATGTTTTGATTATTAAAGCATTTGGTTTATTGGGTTTCCTTCTCCTTCTAGACCTTGGTGGAACCTTCGTCCAAACCTTCGTCTTGTGTTCGTTATCGGATCTCCCCGCAGATTCATTGGTCACCTCTTCCGCCGTTTTTACAGTTTGTTGCTGTGTAGTATTGGGTACGGTTTCTTCTTTGTCCTATTTTCTTTAGGGCTTTGAGTTTTGGGGCCTCTAGATTGTTACCAGATATCGCCTTTACAATCACCGAACTTCTTCCGTGTGGCGAATCTACACTTCCCATATTTTCTACTCGTAGGCCCGAGCATCATCCCAGTGGGGTTTCTTCAACTCCTATATCTGTTTTCTGTGTTTTCTTCATTCATTTATAGGTTTCGTGGTCCTCAAAAGCCGCTATCTCCGCTGGAAAAAGATCCCATGGGACCCTATTTCTAGGTCCAGAGCCAGATCCGTGTTAATCGGGAATGTGCATCCGAACCTACACTCCCAACTTAATGGGACGAGCATTGAACTTACTTTGAGACTTGCCAGGTTTTAACGGGACGGAGGCAGCTGTGTCATTAGCCTGAAAGCCATTTCTGTAAGGTTTCACCCCGACATACTCAGGGTCCAGAATACCACAGCCGTCAGCCCAGGGTTCATCAATTCTAAATCTTAGTCCAGTAATATCATAATCAAGATCGTGCTGGCTTGATCTTGATGCCTTTCTTCCTTGTGTAGGTTTTGACTAGGGAAAAACCACGGAGTCGTCACCTACTTTCCAAACCTCTTTTGAGGTGTGCCCCTATGGTGGAATACTTAATTGTGGGCGGTATTCATTCGCCCCGACACAGGGTTTCGCAAAGCACCTGCACCATTTTGGTACGCTCTCCACGCCTGCAAAAACTAGGGTCCGCGGGGTCGTTACTCCCGTTATCCTCTAGAAGCCTCTATTTACCTAGAAGACCCTTTAAGTTTCGTCTATATACCTAGAAGACCTTTTAAGGACCGTATATATACCTAGAAGACCATTCAAGGGTCGTCTATATACCTGGAAGAGCCCTTAAGGGTCGTCTTTATACCTAACAGACCTTTTACGGGACGTCTATGTACCTCGAAGACCCTCTACGGGTCGTCTGTATATCTACACGACCCTTTAAGCGTCGTCAATATACCTAGAAGACCCTTGAAGGGTCGTCTATATACCTGGAAGACCTTTTAAGGGTCGTCTATATACCTAGAAGACCATTCAAGGGTCGTCTATATACCTGGAAGAGCCCTTAAGGGTCGTCTTTATACCTAGAAGACCCTTTAAAGGGTCGTCCATATACCTGGGAGACCATTCAAGGGTCGTCTATATACCCAGAAGAACCTTTAAAGGGTCGTCTTTATACCTAACAAACTTTTTAAGGGTCGTCTTTATACCTGAAAAGCCTTTAAGGGTAGTCTTTATACCTAACAGACCTTTTAGGGGTCGTCTATATACCCAGAAGATCGTTTGGGGATCGTCTTTATATCTAGACGACCCTCTAAGTGTCGTCTATGTAACCAGGAGACACATTACAGGGAGAAGACGCTTTAAGTTTCGTTTATATAAATAGAACACCCCTTAGGTTTCGTCTTTATACCTACAAGACCATCTGTGGATCTCCTATGTCCATAGAAGATCATTTAAAGGTTGTCTATATACCCATAAGACTTTTTAAGGGTGGACTATATACCTAGAAGACCCTTTAAGGGTCGTCTATATACCTAGAAGACCATTCAAGGGTCGTCTATATACCTGGGAGAGCCCTTAAGGGCCGTCTATGTACTTCGAAGACCCTCTACGGGTCGTCTGTATACCTACACGACCCTTTAAGCGTCGTCTATATATCTAGAAGATCCTTGAAGGGTCGTCCATATACCTGGAAGACCATTCAAGGGTCGTCTATATACCCAGAAGAACCTTTAAAGGGTTGTCTTTATACCTAACAAACTTTTTAAGGATCGTCTTTATACCTAACAAACTTTTTAAGGATCGTCTTTATACCTGGAAAGCCTTTAAGGGTAGTCTTTATACCTAACAGACCTTTTAGGGGTCGTCTATATACCCAGAAGATCGTTTGGGGATCGTCTTTATATCTAGACGACCCTCTAAGTGTCGTCTATGTAACCAGGAGACACATTACAGGGAGAAGACGCTTTAAGTTTCGTTTATATAAATAGGGGTGTTCTATTTATATAAACGAAACTTAAAGCGTCGTCTTAGGTTTCGTCTTTATACCTACAAGACAATCTGTGGATCTCCTATGTCCATAGAAGATCATTTAAAGGTTGTCTATATACCCATAAGACTTTTTAAGGGTGGACTATATACCTAGAAGACCCTTTAAGGGTCGTCTATATACCTAGAAGACCATTCAAGGGTCGTCTATATACCTGGAAGAGCCCTTAAGGGTCGTCTTTATACCTAACAGACCTTTTAAGAGTCGTCTATGTACTTCGAAGACCCTCTACGGGTCGTCTGTATACCTAGAAGACCCTTGAAGGGTCTTCTGTATACCTAGAAGGCCCTTGAAGGGTCGTCTGTATACCTAGAACACCCTTGAAGTGTCGTCTATATACCTAGAAGACCCTTTAAGGATTGTCTATATACTCCGAAGAACTTTTAAAGGGTCGTCTTTATATTTAACATTCCTTTTACTGGTCGTCTATATACCTAGAAGACCCTTTACGGGTTGTCTATGTACCTCGAAGACCCTCTACGGTAGTCTATGTACCTAGAAGATCCATTATGGGTCGTATATAAACCTATAAGATCCTGTACGGATCGTTTATATACAAGACCCTATATAAGACCCTTTAAGTTTCGTCCATACGCATAAAATACCCCTTTAAGGGTCGTCTGTATACCAACAAGACCCATTACAAGTCGTCGATGTAGCTATAAGACCCTTTAAGTTTCGTCTATATACCTAGAAGACCATTTAAGTTTATTCTATATACCTAGAAGACACTTTAAGGGTCGTCTATACACCTAGAAGACCCTTAATGGGTCGCCTAGAAACCTAGAAAAACTTTTACGGTTCGTACTTCGAGCACACTTTAAAGGTCGTTTATAAACCTAGGAGACCATTTACGGGTCGTCTATATACTTCGAGGATACTTTAAAAGTCGTCTATCTACGTAGAAGACCCTATAAGGGTCGTCTATCTACTAAGAAGACCCTTTAAGGGTCGTCTTTATACCAAACAGACTCTTTACGGGTCGTCTATGAACCTAGAAGATCCATTATGGGTCGTCTATATACCTAGAAGACCCTTAAAGGGTCGTCTATGTACCTCGAAGACTCTTCGAGGGTCGTCCATGTACCTAGAAGATCCATTACGGGTCCTCTATATACAACGAATACCCTTTAAGTTTCGTCCATGCGCTAAAAGACCCATTAAGGGTCGTCTTTATACCTAGAAGACCCTTTAAGGGTCGTCTTTATACCTACAATATTCATTATGGGTCGTCTATAAACCTAGAATACCCTTTAAGGGTCGTCTATGTACATAGACGCTTGTGATGGCTACTTGAAAAAATATTTTTAAAAAATCCAAGTGTTGTTTGTTAATTGAAAATATATTCTTTAAAAATCCAAATAATTTAGCCCTTGTTCTACTTCGCCCACTTCGAAACTTGTTCCTCTTGAAGGCCAAATATGTTGCCCTTGTTAGTCATATTTCATCCTTTGCCTCCATCCCATACATCAACAATGCGAAAATTATTTCCCACTCGAAATAAGTTAAACATTGTCGGGTCATGTTGTATGTTAAGTCGTGATTTCCGTCCATCTTCCTTACGCTTTATTAGTCTTGTGAATATTGGCCTTTCCGTTTTGTTAGTCACATTCCAGATTCCATGCATGCCATGCCACCAAGTTTTGCTTCTACCAAGTCAGGCAATAAATTTGCTTATAAAGGCGATTTTTGTTGCTGGTGCCGGTTGTTTCTTGGTTTGCTGGCTGACTGGCTTCATTAAGCTGGTTATCTTTGGAAATTGTAGACAAGGATAAGGGGGCAACTGTCTGCCACAGTCAAGAATGCCAACAAAGTTGTTGTGGTTCTGGTCGACGTCGTCGTCTTTGTTGCTGCTGTTGCCGCCAACCAGTATGGTTTGCCATTTTAACACTCGTAAATTGATTTGTCGACCTGTATGGGTAATTATCTTTATATGCCATTCCTCTTTTGGCCATCTATGGCCACAAAATGTTACAAGTTCCCATGGCACGGTTGTGTTCTGGGTCTGTGATTCAATTTTCTTGCTCCATGCTTTGCTTCATGTTGCCGATTTTCATTTTTTTTCGTCCTTGTTCTTTATTTCTTCTGTGGTTGTAATGACTTTTTGTTACATTATTTGGTGGTCTGCCTGCCTGGCAGCCTGAAGTAGTCCAAAGGGGAAGGCTAAAAATGTTGTTAAGGTAATTTATTATATGACCCTTTAGCTGGTTCAATTGGCTGGGATTTACACGCAATAAAATATATAACTCGGCCAATTTGGTTTGAACAGAACCCCTCATTTCAACTTAAACCAAATCGAATTTATTTCATTTCAACAGCTTCTTTGTGTGTACGGAGACTTTGAAACACTTAACAATTTTTGGGTAAGCAAAAGGTAAAGAAGCTGAGTGGAGAAATTTTTATTTTACATTTAATGATGATTTACTGGGGGTAAAGTTATATTTTAATAAAGTTCTGTGAACAAATTGTGGAAAATTAAGAACATTTTAAATACAGTCTTGGGAGTCATTAGAAATTAATAAAATTTGTTTAATGGGAAGCCTTTTGAAGAGGTTTCGGAAGTAATTAACAATAAATACATTAAGAATTTATATACTGCTCATTGTTGGCCTACCCCCGTTTGATTAACGTCGCAACGTATACGACCAATAGAACGCTAAAAGTAAATTAAAAAATATTTTTCAAAGAAGTATATTCTTTAAAATGTATTGTTTCAATAGTGGTGGATTATTAAAATAATATTTTTCAAACAACGATGATTTGTTTAAAAAATATTTTTCAAAACATGTTAATTTTAAAAAAATATTTTTCAAACAACATGGATTTTTAAAAATAAATGTTTTTTCAAAAAAGGTGGATTTTTTATTTAAAAAAAAAAAAAAAATATTTTGTTGAGACAATGTGTATTTTTTAAAAAGTATTGTTCAAAAAACGTGGATTTCTTTAAATATTTTTCAAACGACGTGGATTTACAAAAAACAACGTGGATTTTTTAAAAAATATATGTTCAAGCAACGTGAAGTTAAAAAAAATTTTTTCAATCAGCTTTGATTAAAAAAATATATATTTGTTGTTGAAACAACGTGTATTTTTTATAACATATTGTTCAAATAACGTGGATTTTTTAAATATTTTTTCAAACGACGTGTATTTTTTAAATATTTTTTTAAACGACTTGGATTTTTTAAAAAAAGTATTTTCAAACAACGTGGATTTAAAAAATAAACATTTTTACAGTGTTTTATTTAACTTGCTTTGGTCCGTTTAGTTCAAATCTGGTAAGTCATTTTTAGCACAGTTGCAGATGACCAATAGAACTGAAACTTTGCACACTTTTCAGATTTAGATGACAATACATGAATATGGGCCCAATTTTTCCTACCGCCCCCATATATCTATATATATATATAGATTTTATCTTCATTCTTGCCCGAATTGGCTGTCATTTGGTATTTCCAATGATACAGACATTTCCCCACCAAAAATTGTGAACATAGGTCCAGGTTTTCGTATAGCCCCCTTATAGCGGTTACACCCGATTTCAAGTATTATGAGGATTTTATCTTCATTTTGAGGCCGAATTGGCTGTAACATGGCATTTGGAGTCACCAATGATACAGAAACTTCTCCACCAAAAATTGTTGACATAGGTCCAGGTTTTGATATAGCCCCCATAAAGTGGTACCACCCGATTTAAAGTGTTGTATGGATTTTATCTTCATTTTTAGCCATAATTGGCTGTAAGTTGGCATTTGGAGTCCCCAATTGTACAGAAACCAACAACTATGGACATAAGTCCAGGTTTTGGTATAGCATTTATATAACGGCACTAACGGCCCAAATTGACTATAATTTTGTTCTCAGTGGTCATAAAAATGTATTTACTAAAAAGTTAAAAATAAAATATTATTTAAAAAAAATAAAGTTTCAGTGTTTTATTTAGAAATGCACTTAAAACTAGGAAATAATTTGTCGCTTAGTCTCAATAAATATATTCTTTCTCATGATGGAATCTCTCAAATAAAACGCTTGCATTTAAATTATAAATGGTGGCAAAATTAAACGGCAAGCATTTTATTTGAGAGATTCCATCATGAAAAAGAAATTCAATAATCTTCGATTTCTTAAAAAATATTTTTCAATTTTCCTGGATTTATAAAAAAAAATATGTTTTCAATTATCCTGGATTTTTTAAAAAAAATTTTTTAATAACCGTGAATTTTTTAAAAAATATTCGTTCAATTATGGTGGATTGTTTAAAAAAAAAATGTTTAAATAATCGTGGTTTTTTTAAAAAATATTTTTCAATATCGAGGATTTTTCCATAATCTTGGATTTTTTAAAAAATAATTTTTCAATAATCGAGGATTTTTCAATAATCGTGGATTTTTTAAAAAATAATTTTTCAATAATCGTGGATTTTTTAAAAATATTTTTTCAATAATCATGGATTTTTTAAAAAATAATTTTTTAATAATCATGGGGGCCACCGTGGTGCAATGGTTAGCACGTCCGCCTTGCACTCAGAAGGTCTGCGGTTCGAATCCCAGGCCAATCAACATCAAATTTTCAACGGTGGCAAAATTCCCCCTCAGTAATGCTGGCGACATTTCCTGAGTATTTAAGCCATGAAAAACTTCTCTACAAGTGGTGTCGTAAGACACGCCGTTCGGACTCGGCAATAAAAAGTAGGTCCCATATCATTGAGCCCATATGAATCGGCGTGCACTCATTCATATGAGAGAAGTCTCCCTTGTCCCTTCAGGGATGTTGTGGGAACATATGTATGTATGTAATAATCGTGGATTTTTTAAAAGATATTTTTTCAATAATCATGGATTTTTTAAAAAATATTTTTTCAATATTCTTGGATTTTTTGAAAAATATTTTTCAAACAGAATGGATTTTTTAAAAAATATATATATTTCAAAAACATGATTTTTTTTAAATATATATTTCGAACAACATGATTTTTTTTTAAAATATGTATTTCAAACAACAGGATTTTTTTAAATATATTTTTCTAGTATTTAAAATTTAAAATTTTTTTAATTTTTGAAAAAATATTTTCAAACAACACGAATTTTTTTAAATATATTTTTCTTATAAACGTGCGCTTTTTTTAAATTTTTTTAATAAACGTGTTTTTTAAATATTTTCTAACAAACGTGTAGTTTAGTTTTTACAAACATATTTTTCAAACAACGTAGATGTTTTAAAATATATTTTTTTAACAAACGTGTAATTTTTAAAAAATATATTCTTCTGATAAAAGTGTATTTTTTAAAAAATATTTTTTCACTTCCTTAAAAAATATGGATTCCTTAAAAAAATATTTTTCTAATAAACGTGGATTTTCTTAAAAAATATTTTTCAAACAACGTAGATTTTTTAAAATATATTTTTCTGATAAAAGTGTATTTTTTAAAAAATATTTTTTCACTAACGTAGATTTTTTAAAATATATTTTTCTAATAAACTTGGATTTTTTAAAAATTAATTTTTCAATAATCGTGGATTTTTTAAAAAATACTTTTTTATAACCGTTGATTTTTTAAAAATATTTTTATTCAATAATCGAGGATTTTTTAAAAATAATTTTTTCAATCAATTTGGATTTTTTAAAAATAATTTTCAGTAATGGTGGATTTTTAAAAAATATTTTTTGATCAATAATCGTGGATTTTTAAAAAATATTTTTCAATAATCGTGTATTCTTTAAAAATATTTTTTCAATAATCGAGGATTCTTTAAAAATATATTTTCAATAATCGTGGATTCTTTAAAAATTGTTTTTCAACTATCGTGTATTATTTAAAAATATTTTTCAATAATCGTGGACTCCTTAAAAATAGTTTTTGACTATCGTGTATTATTTAAAAATATTTTTCAATAATCGTAGATTTTGTGCATTTTTTAAAAATAATCCTGGATTCTATAAAAAATATTTTTTCAATAATCCCGGATTTTTTAAAAAAATATTTTTTCAATAATCGCGGATTTTTGAAAAAAAATTTTTTTTTCAATAATCTTGGATTTTTTAAAAATCGTTTTTTAATAATCTTGGATTTTTTGAAAATATATTTTCAGTAATCGTGGATTTCTTAAAAAATATTTTTTCAATAATCGTGGATGTTTTAAAAAATATTTTTTCAATAATCATGGATTTTTTAAAAAATATTTTTTAATAATTGTGGATTTTTTAAAAAAATATTGTTTTATATTTTTTAATATATTTAAATCGTGGATTTTTAAAAAAAAATATTTTGTGAATAATCGTGGATTTTTTAAAAAATATTTTTTTATGTTTTTTAATATTTTGTGAATAGTCGTGGATTTTTTAGAAAATATTTTGTGAATAGTCGTGGATTTTTTAAAAGAATATTTTTTTAATATTTTTTAATATATTTAAATCGTGGATTAAAAAAAATATATTTTGTAAAAATTCGTGGATTTTTTAAAAAAAATTTTTTTTATATAATTTTTAATATATTAAAATCGTGATTTTTTAAAAAAATATTTTGTGAATAATCGTGGATTTTTTTAAAAAAAATATTTTGTGAATGATCGTGGATTTTTTAAAAAAATATTTTGTGAATAATCGTGGATTTTTTAAAAAAAAATATATTGTGAATAATCGTGGATTTTTTAAAAAAATATATTGTGAATAATCGTGGATTTTTTAAAAAAATATATTGTGAATAATCGTGGATTTTTTAAAAAAATATATTGTGAATAATCGTGGATTTTTTAAAAAAATATATTACGAATAATCGTGGATTTTTTAAAAAAATATATTATGAATAATCGTGGATTTTTTAAAAAAAAATATTTTGTGAATAATCGTGGATTTCTAATTGTTTTTTAATTAACCTGGAATTTTTAAATAATATTTTTTTTAATAAGATTGAATTTTTCAAAATATATTTTTTCAATAATCGTGGATTTTTTTTTTTAAATATTTTTTCAATAATCGCGTAGTTTTTTATTCTTTAAAAACATTTTTTTAATAATCGTGGATTTTTTTAAAAAAATAGTTTTTCAATAATCGTGTACATATTTGTTTAAACATATTTTTTAAAAAATATGTTTTCAATAATTGTGGATTTTTTAAAAAATATGTTTTCAATAATCGTGGATTTTTTTAAAAATATTTTTTTCAATAATGCTGGATTTTTTAAAAAATATTTTCCATTGATCTTGTTTTCTTTAAAAATATTTTTTCAATAAACATGGATTTTTTTTAAGATATTTTTTTAATAATTGTGGATTTTTTAAAAAAATATTTTTTCGATAATTGTGGATTTTTTTTAAATTTTTTTTCAGTAATCGTAAATTTTTTAAAAACTATTTTTTAATAATTGTGGGCTTTTTTTAAAAAAATAATTTTTCTATTATCTTGGATTTTTTATGTATATTTTTCCAGTATTTTGGATTTTTCTATGAATATTTTTCCATTAGTCGTGGATTTTTCAATGAATATTTTTCCATTAGCCGTGGATTTCTTAATGAATATTTTTCCAGTAATATTGGATTTTCTAATGAATATTTTTCCATTAATCGTGGCTTTCTTAGTGAATATTTTTCCATTAGTCGTGGATTTTTAATGAATATTTTTCCATTAATCGTGGATTTTTTAATGTATTTTTTTCCATTAATCGTGGATTCCGTTGTTTTTTAAATAATAATTTCCGCAAACATTTTTCATTGAGTCTTCGTTCAATTATGTCACACCCCAATTTGTTTGCCCAACTCAAATTAAATTCCTGGCATTTCTTTTAAAAAGTTGTCAAAACATCTCGTGCAAAAAGGTCACTATGGCACGTGTACAATCACCGTTAACCACAATGACGGCCACCATAATGGCCATGATGTTTGGCTAAACACACACACACAAAACAAGGTATTATCATTTCATGGAGTTGTAATTTGCCCTGATTATATGTATGTGTGTATGTGTACACTGTATTTTAGCGGACATTTTATTATTTTCTCTTTCTTCCTCTGCTCCTAATTTAAGTGCTGAAAATTTGTAGTGTTTGCTTGATTGTTGGAAAAAAAATTCTATTCTACGTGGGGCGTTCATGCTAAATACCATATCGTTGTGCCATTGGGATCACCACAATAACTGTGTTGTTGTTGCTGCTGCTGCTAGGTGGGAATTGTTGGTCTTTCTCTCCCACTGATATAGGTTAGTTTTCCACTCAATTAAATACGTAGGGTGTGAATACCCCATGTGTTGCTGTTGGTGGTCGTGATGGCGATGGCATAGAGAATATCCAACAACTATATGTCAAATTACATGCACACGTACGCACGAACACACACACACATCCATGATGGAACCATAATTGTTGCAGTACCAAACTATGTTGGTTAGCGCTCAAATTATAATGATAATTGGTAACTATGAAGAGGGTGACAGTGAATGAGGTTGATTGTTGAGAGTAAGTCGGCTAGTGTCCGACTTATTTTTTTGGTCAGGTTACCCACATTAGTTTCGTAATTTGATGTTTATAAACAAAGTGCGGTGTAGTTTCTTAAGGTGGGACTTATGGGAATTTAAAAAAAATTAAAAAAAAAATCCACTATTATTGAAAAAATATTTTTTAAAAAATCCACGATTTTTGAAAAAATATTTTTTAAAAAATCCACGATTATTGAAAAAATATTTTTTAAAAAATCCACGATTATTGAAAAAATATTTTTTAAAAAATCCACGATTATGAAAAAATATTTTTTAAAAAATCCACGATTATTGAAAAAATATTTTTTAAAAAATCCACGATTATTGAAAAAATATTTTTTAAAAAATCCACGATCATTGAAAAAATATTTTCTAAAAAATCCACGATTATTGAAAAAAATATTTTTTAAAAAATCCACGATTATTGAAAAAAATATTTTTTAAAAAATCCAGGGTTATTGAAAAAATATTTTCTAAAAAATCCACGATTATTGAAAATAATATTTTTTAATAAATCCACGATTATTGAAAATAATATTTTTTAATAAATCCACGATTATTGAAAATAATATTTTTTAATAAATCCACGATTATTGAAAAAAATTTTTTAAAAAATCCAGGGTTATTGAAAAAATATTTTCTAAAAAATCCACGATTATTGGAAAAAATATTTTTTAAAAAATCCACGATTATTGGAAAAATATTTTTTAAAAAATCCACGATTATTGAAAAAATATTTTCTAAAAAATCCACGATTATTGAAAAAATATTTTTTAAAAAATCCACGATTATTGAAAAAATATTTTTTAAAAAATCCACGATTATTGAAAAAATATTTTTTAAAAAATCCACGATTATTGAAAAAAATTTTTTAAAAAATCCAGGGTTATTGAAAAAATATTTTCTAAAAAATCCATGATTATTGAAAAAAATATTCTAATTCTATTGATTAAAACGAGCTCGAGGTCTTGATGTTGTTGTTTTATTTATTTATTTATTTATTCAATATTTCGTCTTTCTTCGAAAGACATCATCAGGATCTACATATGAAAAACATTTTAATTACTTTTTGTATGCATGGACATGTTGTTGTTGTTTCACTTACAAATAATATTTAAAGCTATTACAACAATAAAAATATATCTGCCAAGCGTCGATCTAGTGTCGCTGCCATCTGATTTGTCACTGGTGTGTTCTCCTCTTATTGTATTCTGTTTATTTTTCTTATTAGATGTCTATAGCTATGTGCCAAATTTTCTGTATCTGTTTTGTAATTTATGCGTTGTGATGTTGGAGTGTTCATAATGTGGAGAGTTTCCAACATAAGTCTCTTTTGGTAATTATTTTCGCACTGCAGCACTCTCACTCTCTCCAAATCTGGATGATGTTGTTCGGTGGCACAGTGGGTGGAAAGTGCAGTGTTGTTTGTTGTGGTAACTGATCGATTTTTAATGTCTGATTTATGTCCTGATAACCGCGTTTTTAATTTGTTTTTTGTGGTACCGATGTAATATTTTGTGCAGTTTTCTTTTTCGTTGCCGTTGCATTTTATTTTGTAGATTAAATTAGATTTGTCCATAATGTCAATTTTTGATTTTAAGTGTGTGAACAATGTTTGCAAAGTATTGGATGTTTTTGGTGCTATTGCATATTTTACATTTTCATAGCATTTGGATTTAATGAAGCGTTCCGAAATGGACAAATCTAATTTAATCTACAAAATAAAATGCAACGGCAACGAAAAAGAAAACTGCACAAAATATTACATCGGTACCACAAAAAACAAATTAAAAACGCGGTTATCAGGACATAAATCAGACATTAAAAATCGATCAGTTACCACAACAAACAACACTGCACTTTCCACCCACTGTGCCACCGAACAACATCATCCAGATTTGGAGAGAGTGAGAGTGCTGCAGTGCGAAAATAATTACCAAAAGAGACTAATGTTGGAAACTCTCCACATTATGAACACTCCAACATCACAACGCATAAATTACAAAACAGATACAGAAAATTTGGCACATAGCTATAGACATCTAATAAGAAAAATAAACAGAATACAATAAGAGGAGAACACACCAGTGACAAATCAGATGGCAGCGACACTAGATCGACGCTTGGCAGATATATTTTTATTGTTGTAATAGCTTTAAATATTATTTGTAAGTGAAACAACAACAACATGTCCATGCATACAAAAAGTAATTAAAATGTTTTTCATATGTAGATCCTGATGATGTCTTTCGAAGAAAGACGAAATATTGAATAAATAAATAAATAAATAAAACAACATCAAGACCTCGAGCTCGTTTTAATCAATAGAATTAGAATATTTAAAATAAAGGTCGAAGTAAACAACCAAAAAATCGTAAATTAAAAACGGAGAGCACGCCGTAATCAAAATGGTTTACCAACATCTTAAACTAAAACACAAAAACATTGGAAAACATATCAACAAATATAGAAGTGAGTGTAACAAACAACTAAACACCAAATCCACTATAATATTTTTGATAAAATGCAGACGATCGGGTATAACGCCAAATTTTATAAAAAACGCGACCAAAAATATTTACAACATATTTGACACAAATGAAAATTTAAGAAATTTTCATAGGAAAATCCTCAACCTACTTATTAAACAGAAACATGAAATAAAGAAAATAAATAACAACAAAATAGAAAAAACAACTGATTTAATCAAGCGCATTTTGTCAGTAGAAGATGCAAGCAAGCTCTTTGAGTGCGAAAACAATTTGTCTAAAAAGATATCGGGAGACATAAGAGGGACACACAAAAAGAAATTCAAGGCGTTACAGGAACAACAGAAAAATGAGTTAGAAATAAAACACAACAAACATTGGTTCGTAAACTTAACCGAAACAGAAATACCAGATGAAATAAACTGGCTACTGTCACATGGCAAAAAGTTTGCCCTTCCACACACAAAAGAAGAGTTCCCCCTTCTCAAATACATAGCGGATGGAGAAGACTGCATAAAAACCATGGGAGATAAAGAGGACCAGGAGATAACGAGAAACAATTTTACATCGATGATAGAGAATCACATGAATAAACATCAACTATCAGAGAGAGACAAATATTGCATACGCATAGTGAAACAAACCAAAAAATTTATAGAAACAAATAAAAACATAATTATACTGGAAGCAGATAAAGGTAATACAACGGTTGCCATGGAAAGATCTGACTATGAAAAGAAGATGGACACAATAGTAAATGGCATAATGGTATATAAACGAGTAAACTCGGACCCCACACACAAGCTACAAAAGAAAAACAACGAATTAGTTGAAGAATTATTCAAAAATGGGTATATCAGCGAAAGGGAGAAAAAGTATATGAAGACAGATACGGCTATTGCCCCAAGAATTTATGGTTTACCAAAAATTCACAAGGAAGGACATCCACTCCGTCCCATTTGCTCATCAGTTAACGCACCCTCGACGAAATTGTGCAGCTATATAACGTCCATACTGAATCAACTTACCCACAAATCAAAATACAATGTCAAAAACTCCAGAGAATTCAAAGAGCGGATAAAGGACACAGAAATACAGGATGACGAGAGTTTCTTTTCACTAGACGTGGTGTCCCTTTTCCCAAGCGTTCCAGTAGACTTAGCCTTAAAAATAATACTTACTACTTCAGTGGTTACAAAATAACCAGATATTTCGCGCGACATGCCCTTGTTAAAATAATGGGTGGGAAAGGAGGTTTGTAATAAGGATTTTTGTTGGGTATTTAAAAAAATCACGATTATTGAAAAGGTATTTAAAAAAAACACGATTATTGAAAAAATATTTTTTAAAAATCTACGATTATTGAATAAATATTTTTTTAAAAAAATCTACGATTATTGAAAAAATATTTTGTTTTAAAAATCAACTATTATTGAAAAAAATATTTTTTTAAAAAAATCCACGATTATTGAAAAAAATATTTTTTTTAAATTCCCCGGTATTTTTAAAAATACACATTTATTAGAAAAATATTTTTTAAAAAATCCATTTTTTTAGATTTTTTTACACGTTTATTAGAAAACTATTTTTAAAACAATCCACGTTGATTACAAAAATATATTTTAAAAAATCCACCTTTATTACATTTTTTTTTTTAAATCCAAGTTTATTAGAAATATTTTTTTTTAAATCCACGTTTGTTAGATAAATGTTGTTTTAAAAAATCTTCGTTTATTAACAAAATATTTTTAAAAAATTCAACGTTTTTTTAGAAAAATATTTTTTAAAAGATCCACGATTTATGTGATCCACCCAAGTATTTCACATAACTTACTTCGTTTCCTGTGTTATTGTCATGAGTACCCATTTTTTTGAATTCGTATTTTATTCTGTGAACTCATAATGGTGCTAAAGAAGGGGACCTTGACTTACATACATACGCATGTTGTTTGGATGGTTTATTTTACAGGAGAATGCATCCTGTAGCCACCATAGAGGTTTACATTCAAATCTGTTCAAGTGTTTTTAAATATAATAAACCATACGTAAATATTTACTGGTGGTTCTTTTGCAGCAATTTTTCATTTTCTTAAATTAAAAATTTAATTTTTACTTAAATTAATTTTATATTTGAATAGTTTAGAATGTTGTTGTTTTTGTTATTCCTTCCACCACCACAACCATAATCATAAAATTGTGGTTTGATAGCCGTAACAAAAGAAAATAACTTTTGCAATTGACCTACTTTTGGGGCGGAGACTACTTATCCAACACAAAAGAAGGAGAAAATAAAACTAAAGCATAATTTCAGGGTTCATTTAAGACAATTGAAATCCATTGTTTGAGTAGCAACAAAGCAAGCAAATACATCTTATTAACACTTAATGAAACTAGGCAAAACAAATTTGGAAAGTTTTTCTTTTTTGTTGGTTTTGTTGTGTTTTGCGGAAGGAGTGATAGAAAGGGATGGGGGAGAAAATGAAGAAAACCCGATTTTCGTAATTAATTGTGGGGGTTTTTACTATGAGTCTCCACAATCATAGAAAGTGGATTTATTAAAGCCTATAAAGCCATTTCTTAAAGAATACACGAGGATTTTGTTAAAAAAATATTTTTCCAATAAACGTGTATTTAAAAAAATATTTTTCTATAGCGTATTTTTATTTGATACTATTTTTCTATAAAGTGGATTTATTAAAAATATTTTTCTATAACGTGGATTTATTAAAAAAAAATATTTTTCTATAACGTAGATTTATTAAAAAAAAATATTTTTCTATAACGTAGATTTATTAAAAAATATTTTGTAAATATTTTTCTATAACGTAGATTTATTCATTAAAAAAATATTTTTCTATAACATAGATTTATTAAAAAATATTTTGTAAATATTTTTCTTTAACGTAGATTTATTTATTAAAAAAATATTTTTCAAACAAACGTATTTTTTAAACATTTTTCTATAACATAGATTTATTAAAAAAATATTTTTCAATCAAACGTATTTTTTAAATATTTTTCTATAACATAGATTTATTAAACAATAAATTTTTAAATAAACGTATTTTTTAAATATTTTTCAAATAAACGTACTTTTTATATATTTTTTGTTTGTTTTTTTTTATGAACGCGGAATTAAAAAATAGAACAAAAATATTTTTTAATGAACGTAGATATTTTTTATTATATTATGAAACCATGGATTCTTTAAAAAAGATAATTTTCTAAAAAATATTTTCTTACAAACGTGGGTTTAGAAATATATTTTATAAAAAGCCTAAATTAAAAAAATAATTTTTCAAAAAAATAATTTTTTTAAAAAATATTTTTTCTATAATCCAATATTAAAAAAATATGTTTCTATAAGCAATATTTAAAAAAAAAAAATATATTTTTTCAATATTCTTGTATTAAAAGAAATATTTTTTAAAAAATCGTGAATTTTTTTGAAAGATATTTTTTCAATAATCGTGGATTGTTTAAAAAAATATTTTTTTCAATAATCGTGGATTTTTTAAAAAATATTTTTTCAATAATCGTGGATGTTTTAAAAAATATTTTTTCAATAATCGTGGATTTTTTAAAAAATATTTTTTCAATAATCGTGGATTTTTTAAAAAATATTTTTTCAATAATCGTGGATTTTTCAAAATATATTTTTTCAATAATCGTCGATTTTTTAAAAAATATTTTTTCAATAATCGTGGATTTTTTAAAAAATATTTTTTCAATAATCGTGGATTTTTTAAAAAATATTTTT
This sequence comes from Musca autumnalis, assembly GCF_047663935.1. Classification (NCBI taxonomy): domain Eukaryota; kingdom Metazoa; phylum Arthropoda; class Insecta; order Diptera; family Muscidae; genus Musca; species Musca autumnalis. Next base: position 28,044,429 of record NW_027411755.1, read on the forward strand.
TCAATAATCGTGGATTTTTTAAAAAATATTTTTTCAATAATCGTGGATTTTTTTAAAAAATATTTCTTTCAATAATCGTGGATTTTTTAAAAAATATTTTTTCAATAACCGTGGATTTTTTAAAAAATATTTTTTCAATAATCGTGGATTTTTTAAAAAATATTTTTTCAATAATTGTGGATTTTTTAAAAAATATTTTTTCAATAATCGTGGATCTTTTAAAAAAATATTTTTTAATAATCGTGGATTTTTTAAAAAATATTTTTTCAATAATCGTGGATTTTTTAAAAAACGTTTTTTCAATAATCGTGGATTTTTTAAAAAATATTTTTTCAATAATCGTTGATTTTTTAAAAAATATTTTTTCAATAATCGTGGATTTTTTAAAAAATATTTTTTCAATAATCGTGGATTTTTTAAAATATATTTTTTCAATAATCGTGGATTTTTTAAAAAATATTTTTTTAATAATCGTGGATTTTTTAAAAAATATGTTTTCAATAATCGTGGATTTTTTAAAAAATATTTTTTTCAATAATCGTGGATTTTTTAAAAAATATTTTTTTAATAATCGTGGATTTTTTAAAAAATATTTTTTCAATAATCGTGGATTTTTTAAAAAATATTTTTTCAATAATCGTGGATTTTTTAAAAAATATTTTTTCAATAATCGTGGATTTTTTAAAAAATATTTTTTTAATAATCGTGGATTTTTTAAAAAATATTTTTTTAATAATCGTGGATTTTTTAAAAAATATTTTTTCAATAATCGTGGATTTTTAAAAAATATTTTTTCAATAATCGTGGATTTTTTAAAAAATATTTTTTCAATAATCGTGGATTTTTTAAAAAATATTTTTTCAATAATCGTGGATTTTTTAAAAAATATTTTTTCAATAATCGTGGATTTTTTAAAAAATATTTTTTCAATAATCGTGGATTTTTCAAAATATATTTTTTCAATAATCGTCGATTTTTTAAAAAATATTTTTTCAATAATCGTGGAATTTTTAAAAAATATTTTTTCAATAATCGTGGATTTTTTAAAAAATATTTTTTCAATAATCGTGGATTTTTTAAAAAATATTTTTTCAATAATCGTGGATTTTTTAAAAAATATTTTTTCAATAATCGTGGATTTTTTAAAAAATATTTTTTCAATAATCGTGGATTTTTTAAAAAATATTTTTCAATAATCGTGGATTTTTAAAAAAAATATTTTTTCAATAATCGTGGATTTTTTAAAAAAATATTTTTTCAATAATCGTGGATTTTTTAAAAAAATATTTTTTCAATAATCGTGGATTTTTTAAAAAATATTTTTTCAATAATCGTGGATTTTTTAAAAAATATTTTTTCAATAATCGTGGATTTTTTAAAAAATATTTTTTCAATAATCGTGGATTTTTTAAAAAATATTTTTTCAATAATCGTGGATTTTTTAAAAAATATTTTTTCAATAATCGTGGATTTTTTAAAAAATATTTTTTCAATAATCGTGGATTTTTTAAAAAATATTTTTTCAATAATCGTGGATTTTTTAAAAAATATTTTTTCAATAATCGTGGATTTTTTAAAAAATATTTTTTCAATAATCGTGGATTTTTTAAAAAATATTTTTTCAATAATCGTGGATTTTTTAAAAAATATTTTTTCAATAATCGTGGATTTTTTAAAAAATGTTTTTTCAATAATCGTGGATTTTTTAAAAAATATTTTTTCAATAATCGTGGATTTTTTAAAAAATATTTTTTCAATAATCGTGGATTTTTTAAAAAATATTTTTTCAATAATCGTGGATTTTTTAAAAAATATTTTTTTAATAATCGTGGATTTTTTAAAAAATATTTTTTCAATAATTGTGGATTTTTTAAAAAATATTTTTTCAATAATCGTGGATTTTTTAAAAAATATTTTTTCAATAATCGTGGATTTTTTAAAAAATATTTTTTCAATAATTGTGGATTTTTTAAAAAATATTTTTTCAATAATCGTGGATTTTTTAAAAAATATTTTTTCAATAATCGTGGATTTTTTAAAAAATATTTTTTCAATAATTGTGGATTTTTTAAAAAATATTTTTTCAATAATCGTGGATTTTTTAAAAAATATTTTTTCAATAATCGTGGATTTTTTAAAAAATATTTTTTTAATAATCGTGGATTTTTTAAAAAATATTTTTTCAATAATTGTGGATTTTTTAAAAAATATTTTTTCAATAATCGTGGATTTTTTAAAAAATATTTTTTCAATAATCGTGGATTTTTTAAAAAAAAATTTTTTCAATAATCGTGGATTTTTTAAAAAAATATTTTTTCAATAAACGTGGATTTTTTAAAAAAATATTTTTCCAATCGTGGATTTTTTTTTAAAAAAAAATTTTTCAATAATCGTGGATTTTTTTTAAAAAAATGTTTTCAATAATCGTGGATTTTTTAAAAAATAGTTTTTTCGGTATTCGTGGATTTTTTGAAAAATAGTTTTTTCGGTATTCTTTGATTTTTTGAAAAATATTATTTAAAAAAAAATTCGATAATTTGTAATTATCTTGGATTTTTTGAAAAATATTGTTTAAAAAAAATTCGATAATTTGTAATTATCTTGGATTTTTTTTTAAATTTTAAATAATCGTGGAGTTTTGAAAAAATATTTTTTCGTTGGTCTCCCTATCCATAAACGCATAGTTTCGTGGTTCTCCAAAGTCATGAACGTGGCTTTTTATAGCATATTTTCATGAGTCTCCAAAGTTATAAATAAGGAAAGAATATTTTTTTCGAGAGAAGGTCTAGTCCCTGAAAATTTTCTTTAAATCACAAAATTTTTATGACTCTCATAATTTTCGGTTTTATTAATCACAAGCATAAAATCCCATTGAAACCTACAACAAATCTCCCTTTAAACGAATAACAACAACAAACTAAACGTTTTATTATTAGACATTTATCTGTTTATTCATTTGTTTTCCTGTGTGTAACTATAACAATATAATCTCATAAAAAAACCGAACACCCATACCATGGCCATACGGCAATCAACAAAAGCCTAAAATTATGCATCACTTAAAATGAGCTCCTAAAATTATGTTTGTATAATAAAACAAATACGTTTTCACGCTTCAATTCTTTAAAAACTTCACATTAAAATTTATTAGGGTATGGCCGTTTCGTTCGTTCCTTGGTAGTCAGGCTCGCCGCCTATGTCTGTTCTATGTCTGCCATTGTTGCTGTTGTTTTTTTTTTGGAAAAACGTTGCTGCTCTAACCTCAGTCTGGCCGACCGCCAGTTTCCCATTAAAGAAGTCTGAAACAAACAAAAAATTATGAAAGATGATTTACCCAGAGAAGCAGATTCTTATTTGCTTTATTTGTGTGAGTGTGAGAGTGTCTTTGTTTATTTGTTTGCCTATAAATGCCACAACCGACCGGCTTATTTGCTTAGATTTCTGTTACTACTACTACCACTTCTGACACAAATGTAAATATGTTTTTCTGTTCTTCTTGTTGGCGTTGCTATTGTTCAATTTTGCCGTTACAAACGGTTGCCATTTTCCAAAGCCGCCTATTGTTCACGGTATTATTGTTTTTATTGTTTATGTATTTGTTTGAGATTTTTGTTGTTTCAAGATTTAATTCATTTATTGTTCCAAATCAATTGATGTTCAATTTTTTTCCATGAAATTTTTTTTGTTAGACAAAAGCGGGGGAGAGAAAGATATTTAATGGTCCAATGAATTATAAGCTGTGATTGTGTATAATGTTATTGTTTCGTTTGTTTTTTGGTTTAGTTATGGCATTAAAAATATTGAGAGTTTGGGTATCTAATGGCATAATTATATCGAACTCATTAAATTTTATTAGAACAAAAATTCGCAAACAAATCATATAATGGCTCCTGAAAGTATGCAATATACACCAAGTACCAAGTAATCGAGGTTTTTGAAAGATATTTTTTCAATATCGTGGATTTTTTAAATATTTTTTTAAAATCGTGTTTTTTTTAATTTTTTTTAATATTGTGGCTTTTTTAAATATTTTTTCAATAATCATGGATTTTTAACAAAATTGTTTTCAATTATCGGGAATTTAAAAAAAATCTTCAATAATCGTGGATTTCTTAAAAAATATATTTTTCACTAATTATGGATTTTAAAAAATATTGTTTCAATAAAAAATATTTTTTTTTCACTAATTATGGATTTAAAAAAATATTCTTTCAATAATTGTAGATTTTTTTAAAGAATATCTTTTCAATAATCGTGGATTTTAATTTCTTTTCAATAAAAATATTTTTTTTTCACTAATTATGGATTTAAAAAAAATATTGTTCCAATGATCGTAGATTTTTCATTTTTTTCCAATAATCGTGGATTTAAAAAAAAAAATTCAATAATCGTAGAAAAATATATTTTTTCAATAATCTTGGATTTTTTTAAAAACATATTTTTCAATAATCGTGGATTTGTTAAAAAAATATTTTTTTTTCAAAAATCGTGCATTTTTTTAAACAAAATATGTGGATTTTTTAAAAAATATTTTCTCAATTAATGTGACTTTTATAAAATAAACCTTTGGTTTTTAAAAAATATTTTTTCAATAATTATGGATTTTTAAAAAATGTTTTTTTCAATAAATCTGGATCTTTTAAAAAATATCAGAAGGCTGTAATCACAAGGCATAATCACAGCATACTTCACTGATCTTGCGCAAAGTAATCCTCGTTCCGAAAGCATATCAGCCCAATGCTGCAAAATCCATATTTTGTTGCCAGTGGCCTCCTGTAAGGAACCCTGGCTAGTACGATGAGCGCAGTAGTAACGTGTAACGCAGGAGAGAGATACCAGGAGAAAGGATAGTGAGAGAGAGAGAGAGAGAGAGACGGAGAATGATTAGAAACCTGTTATCAGCGAGATAAACTGGGAACTGATGGAAGACTTCTGCGGGAGGTTTCTATGGAAAAGAAGATCTCCGCAGTAGCCTCCCAATGAACAAAAGACCTCCCTACGTGTCATCTATCGAGTAGAAGACCTCCGTAGGAAACAATTTTTAAAAATTCCACAATTATTGAAAAATATTTTTTTAACAAACATTTTTTAAAAACCCACCAATATCGAACATATAATTTTTAAAAAATCCACCATTGTTGAAGAAATATTTTTTAAAAAATCCACGATTATTGAAAAAATTATTGAAAAAATATTTTTTAAAAAATCCACGATTATTGAAAAAATATTTTTTAAAAAATCCACGATTATTGAAAAAATATTTTTTAAAAAATCCACGATTATTGAAAAAATATTTTTTAAAAAATCCACGATTATTGAAAAAATATTTTTTAAAAAATCCACGATTATTGAAAAAATATTTTTTAAAAAATCCACGTTTATTGAAAAAATATTTTTTAAAAAATCCACGATTATTGAAAAAATATTTTTTAAAAAATCCACGTTATTGAAAAAATATTTTTTAAAAAATCCACGATTATTGAAAAAATATTTTTTAAAAAATCCACGATTATTGAAAAAATATTTTTTAAAAAATCCACGATTATTGGAAAAAATTTTTAAAAAAATCCACGATTATTGAAAAAATATTTTTTAAAAAATCCACGTTTATTGAAAAAATATTTTTTTAAAAAATCCACGATTATTGAAAAAATATTTTTAAAAAAATCCAAGATTATTGAAAAAATATTTTTTGAAAAATCCACGATTAGTGAAAAAATATTTTTTAAAAAATCCACGATTAGTGAAAAAATATTTTTTAAAAAATCCACGATTATTGAAAAAATATTTTTTAAAAAATCCACGATTAGTGAAAAAATATTTTTTTTTTAAAAATCCACGATTATTGAAAAAATATTTTTTAAAAAATCCACAATTATTGAAAAAATATTTTTTAAAAAATCCACAATTATTGAAAAAATATTTTTTAAAAAATTCCACTATTATTGAAAAAATATTTTTTAAAAAATCCACGATTATTGAAAAAATATTTTTTAAAAAATCCACGATTATTGAAAAAATATTTTTTTAAAAAATCCCCGATTATTGAAAAAATATTTTTTAAAAAATCCCCGATTATTGAAAAAATATTTTTTAAAAAATCCACGATTATTGAAAAAAAAAAAATTTTAAAAAATCCACGTTTATTGAAAAAATATTTTTGAAAAAATCCACGATTATTGAAAAAATATTTTTGAAAAAATCCACGATTATTGAAAAAATATTTTTTAAAAAATCCACGATTATTGAAAAAATATTTTTTAAAAAATCCACGATTATTGAAAAAATATTTTTTAAAAAATCCACGATTATTGAAAAAATATTTTTTAAAAAATCCACGATTATTGGAAAAATATTTTTTAAAAAATCCACGATTATTGAAAAAATATTTTTTAAAAAATCCACGATTATTGAAAAAATATTTTTTTAAAAAATCCACGATTATTGAAAAAATATTTTTTTTTATAAATCCACGATTTTTTAAAAAATCCACGATTATTGAAAAAATATTTTTTAAAGATCCGCGATTCTTGAAAAAACATTTTTCAAAAAATCCACGATTATTGAAAAAATATTTGTGTAGCAGGTTTTGGTGTGATTATTTTAAAATAGTTTCGTTGTCCAATATTCCAAATAAAACACCAAGATTTCTACATAAACGTTATAATATTAATTTATTGATAAAATATCTTACATGGTTTTGACAATAATTCCATATGCCTCAAACATGAATACAAGTGACTGCCATCGCTTTCGCCAAGTATTCTATGTTATTAGCTTTGGAAGAAAAAGTCAACCGGCCACACTATCGTGTTTCCAAGAAGACTTAGTTCTTACCGTATGGATTGTCTATAAGAGAATCAAGATTCTTCGTATGAACGCATCGTCCTTTTATAGCGATCCAAACAAAGCTTTAAACTAATAATCTCTCAATACATTACATTAATACTCAATATTGTAATAATCAAAACGAAAGCTCTTTACGTTAACACAATGAAGGAAAAAAGAGACAACAAACAAAAGCTCAAGCATAACACTCAATCAGTGATCGAACAAAACTCAATAACTGTTACATTGTAACTCTTCGTTTGGTTAACCACTCAATGTGTTTCGAATTTACTTTACAAGCATTAGAAATATCGTTGATGCAGGTGTTCATAAAACTAAACAAAACAATGCACAGTGAATCAAAACGTTGTAGCAAGCATTAACGATAGTTTAACAATGAAACAATAATGATCATAATTGAGCTTATGATAATTAACGAAATGACAGTTAAGAAATAATGATAATTTGAATAAAATAATATAACGTCTTGCTACATTTGTTAAAAAATCCACGATTATTGAAAAAATATTTTTTAAAAAATCCATGATTATTGAAAAAATATTTTTTAAAAAATCCATGATTATTGAAAAAATATTTTTTACAAAATCCACGATTATTGAAAAAAATAGTTTTAAAAAATCCATAATTATTAAAAAAAATCCATGATTATTAAAATTTTTTTTTTTTTAACAATATTTTTTTCAATAATCGTGGATTTTTTAAGAATATTTTTTAATAAGCATGGATATTAAAAAATATTCTTAAAAAATCCACGATTATTGAAAAAAATATTGTTTAAAAAATCCACGCCTTCTGGGCATCCGTGTTGAGTCTCTTCTTTTACTTTATTTGCTTTTATCGGGAATGTACCTTAGCTGCAACATGACCGTGGATACCCGAGTCAATTTTTGCCCATCGGAGCGATTTAACTTCGAACACGTTTGATAAATGCCTTGCATCTACCACAGCGTGATGAATTTGATTTCTTGTTTGTTGATATGGAGACAGTCTGGTGCCCTTATGAATATCGAGATGCTTAAATCTGGTATTGCTAACTACCATGTTTTTTGTCGCTGCGAAGTCTATCGGCCTCAATCCATTTTCAGATGTTCCCTGTGAAGACTGAATTGTCCTAATGTTGGATCAGGTATATTCTCCTCTCCAATTTTGGCATTAAAATCGCCTTGAATAAATTTAATGTAATGGGTAGGACACCTATAATATATTTTTAAATATATTTTTTCATACAATATTTTATTTTATATTTCTTCATAAAATATATCTTTGGTCTGCTTATCCTTGTCTTCGGTGAGGCATGTTCGCAGATGATTTTGAAGTTGAAGAATTAAGATTTCAATTTATATTTTTGTACATCTTCTTCTTATTCTTTGAACAGAACATGCTACAGATCATTGGGTAAACATACATATTTCGATAGAAACAAAGAATAAGAAATCAATAAATATTTCAAGCATTACAATGAGATGAAATTTTTACAATAAAACAAATGAAAAGACATAGAGACAGAAACAGAAATACAAATAATATTTGTTGCAATGATAACAAATGCCACAATTTCCATATTCAAAGGAGAAAAGAAACACAGACCCAATCTAAAATATTTTAAATCTACTTTTCTTAGAACAACGTTGCAAATGGCATATTTTTCCATAGTTGAAATAAAGACAACATTGTTTGCAAAAAAATATTAAAAATATATGTATGTATATGCAAAATTTTTTTAGTTTCGAAAGACATTATCATACAAAGGAATATATTTGCAATTTTTTTCTTTGCTACAATTGCAAGTAAAAATCATAAATTGCCCCGTTGCATGCTTCAATTTCCTCCCTCGCGCTTATTGGAAAATTGAATGTACCCGAAATAAGACTTCTACTTTCATCTTTTTTTGCTTTTACTCCGCAACAATTCCCTAGATAACTCAAATTGAATGCCAATAATGTCACAAATAGTACAAAGCAACAGCAGAATAAAAGAACAATCCTACACTCACACGAACGCACACACATTGAACTGTACTATCAAATAAAGCAATCGATGAGCAACAATGATGACACTCAAGCAAACAATGGCAGCAACGAAACGAAATGAAATGGACAATGACATTATATCTCAAAGAACAAGAAGTAGAAGAAGAAGAGGCAACAAAAAATATTTCGAGATACAGATACAAATGTTTTCCAAAAGACCAATAAAGGAATAAGAAAAGATTTAATGGACATAAGACCACTTACTTAAGGGCACACACTGCGGGACTAAGAAGAGACAACAAGACTTGAAATGCCCCAAAGATAAGGGAATATCAGCAATATGGAAATTTAACGAGGGATCTAAGAAATCCAAAATAAGAGACCACAAAAGTACTCTCTAAAAAATCTACGTTTGGTGACTAAAGGTCTACGGATTTTTTTTTAAATTCACGTGGTTGAAAATTTTTTTTAAAAATGGTGGAAAAATACATTTTTAAAAAAAATCCTCTTAGCGGGAAAAAATTCTTTAAAAAATCCACGTGGTGGAAAAATATTTTTTAACAAGTAAAGGTGGTGGAAAAATATTTTTTAATAAGTCCAGATAGTGGAAAAATTTGTTATAAAAATTGCAAGTGATGGAAAAATATTTGTTAAAAATTCCACGTTGTAGAAAAATATTTGTTAAAAATTCCACGTTGTAGAAAAATATTTTTTTAAAAATCCACGTGGTGAAAAATTTTCTTTAAAAAATGCACGTGGTGGAAAAATATTCTTTAAACAATTAACGTGGAGGAAAAATATTCTTTAAAAAATCCTCGAAATATGGAAAAATATTCTTTAAAAAATCCTCGAAATATGGAAAAATATTCTTTAAAAAATCCACGAAATATGGAAAAATATTCTTTAAAAAATCCACGAAATGTGGAAAAATATTCTTTAAAAAATCCACGAAATATAAAAAAATATTCTTTAAAAAATCCACGAAATATGGAAAAATATTTTTTAAAAAATCCACGAAATATGGAAAAATATTCTTTAAAAAATCCACGAAATATGGAAAAATATTCTTTAAAAAATCCACGAAATATGGAAAAATATTCTTTAAAAAATCCACGAAATATGGAAAAATATTCTTTAAAAAATCCACGAAATATGGAAAAATATTCTTTAAAAAATCCACGAAATATGGAAAAATATTCTTTAAAAAATCCACGAAATAAGGAAAAATATTCTTTAAAAAATCCACGAAATATGGAAAAATATTCTTTAAAAAATCCACGAAATATGGAAAAATATTCTTTAAAAAATCCACGAAATAAGGAAAAATATTCTTTAAAAAATCCACGAAATATGGAAAAATATTCTTTAAAAAATCCACGAAATATGGGAAAATATTCTTTAAAAAATCCACGAAATATGGGAAAATATTCTTTAAAAAATCCACGAAATATGGGAAAATATTCTTTAAAAAATCCACGAAATATGGGAAAATATTCTTTAAAAAATCCACGAAATATGGGAAAATATTCTTTAAAAAATCCACGAAATATGGAAAATTATTCTTTAAAAAATCCACGAAATATGGAAAAATATTCTTTAAAAAATCCACGAAATATGGAAAAATATTCTTTAAAAAATCCACGAAATATGAAAAAATATTCTTTAAAAAATCCACGAAATATGGAAAAATATTCTTTAAAAAATCCACGAAATATGGAAAAATATTCTTTAAAAAATCCACGAAATATGGAAAAATATTCTTTAAAAAATCCACGAAATATGAAAAAATATTCTTTAAAAAATCCACGAAATATGGAAAAATATTCTTTAAAAAATCCACGAAATATGGAAAAATATTCTTTAAAAAATCCACGATATATGGAAAAATATTCTTTAAAAAATCCACGAAATATGGAAAAATATTCTTTAAAAAATCCACGAAATATGGAAAAATATTCTTTAAAAAATCCCCGAAATATGGAAAAATAATCTTTAGAAAATCCACGAAATATGGCAAAATATTCTTTAAAAAACCCACGATATATGGAAAAATATTCTTTAAAAAATCCACGAAATATGGAAAAATATTCTTTAAAAAATCCCCGAAATATGGAAAAATATTCTTTAGAAAATCCACGAAATATGGCAAAATATTCTTTAAAAAATCCACGAAATATGGAAAAATATTCTTTAAAAAATCCACGAAATATGGAAAAATATTCTTTGAAAGATCCACGAAATATGGAAAAATATTCTTTAAAAAAATCCACGAAATATGGAAAAATATTCTTTAAAAAATCCACGAAATATGGAAAAATATTCTTTAAAAAATCCACGAAATATGGAAAAATATTCTTTAAAAAATCCACGAAATATGGAAAAATATTCTTTAAAAAATCCACGAAATATGGAAAAATATTCTTTAAAAAATCCACGAAATATGGAAAAATATTCTTTAAAAAATCCACGAAATATGGAAAAATATTCTTTAAAAAATCCCCGGGGTCAGAAAAATATTCTTCAAGAAAGCAATCCATGGCGGTTAAAAAAGTATTCTTTAAAAATTCTACGTTGTTTGAAAAAATATTGTCAAAAAATCCACCTTTGATTAAAAAAATATTGTTAAAAAATCCGCGTCCACAAAAAATATTGTTTAAAAATATCACTTCCGTGAAATCTATATATCAATCTTCATCCACCTTAATTAATTCGATAACTCTTTAAGATAACTATTTTTTTTCTTTCTTTTCAGGTATGTTGTAGAAAATAGTATAAGAAAATAATTTAATAAGGTAAGTTCCATCTCTCGAACGCTGAAAGGATGTAGACCAACTTTTGCCTTCAACTAAAATAATCATACCAACCTCTGCCGACTATGAAATTTAAGTTATACCAAAACTATCACAAATTCCAATATTCCAAAAATACAAAAGAAACTGCGAGTTATTTGCTTCTTTTGTCCATTTAAGAAGGCAGGGGGGTCGCCACATCGTGGATACCAAATTTATGGGTCAGATAATAATCTTAACATTCATTCTCATACAATATTTGACATATGTATGCTATTCGCATACACATAAATACATATGTAATTTTTTTTTTGGTTTGCCATCGTTTTTTGTGTTGTCTTCCTGCTGCTGATTTCGTTTTTCCGAAAAATGGCCAAGGGTGTAATTTCTTGTTAGCCATTCGAAATGGCATAACGATGTTCGTTGGTGCTCATGAATAAAATAATATATGTATGTACGTATGTAGGAATGTATTTTCAATGGAGCAACCACTGAGAGTGTGCATATGAGTATTGAAGTGAGAGCCATAGGCGATAATGTCATCCAGCGCCTCCCAGTCAGCCAGTCGGCCAGCCGTCTGAGCTGTCCCATTATTGTTAGGTGTTCTTGGTTTCTGCTGGAAAACAATGAAAAGAAAAAGGAAACAAAAAGCAACAAACGAAAGTCGACACAATTTGTGACAACTATTGACACTTTGTGTTATTAGTGTTAATATTTTGTGTTGTGTGTGTGTTCGGATATTTTTTATAACACCCCTTGTGTGTGTGAACAAGCAACAATGGAGGCTGACTCTCAAGGTGGTGATCCTTGAATTGTTGGGCGTGAAATATGTTATGCTTCATTATTATGTTTTTTTCTATTAAGTCGTTTTTCTTTGTGATAACAAGTGAAATGCTAGGAAATTGAAATTGTGTGAAGGACTTTGATAGAAAAATAGTTGGATGTGGATGTGGAGTCTGGCCAATTTAAAGGAGACTACTTCGAAATGTATAAAAATGAAATATTTAATAATAATTCAAACACTACAGCATTTTCTTCATTGACGATTATTGAAAAAATATTTTTTAAAAAATCCACGATTATTGAGAAAAGTATTTTTTAAAAATCCACGATTATTGAAATTTTTTTTTTTTAAATCCACGATTATTGAGAAAAGTATTTTTTAAAAATCCACGATTATTGAAATTTTTTTTTTTTTTAAATCCACGATTATTGAGAAAAGTATTTTTTAAAAATCCACGATTATTGAAAATTTTTTTTTTTAAAAATCCACGATTATTGAAAAAATATTTTTTTAAAAAATCCACGATTATTGAAAAAATATTTTTTAAAAAATCCACGATTATTGAAAAAATATTTTTTAAAAAATCCACGATTATTGAAAAAATATTTTTTTAAAAAATCCACGATTATTGAAAAAATATTTTTAAAAAAATCCAAGATTATTGAACAATTTTTTTTTTTTAAATCCACGATTATTGAAAAAATATTTTTTTTTTTAAATCCACAATTATTGAAAAAATATTTTTTTTTTAAATCCACGATTATTGAAAAAATATTTTTTTTTAAAAATCCACGATTATTGAAAAAATATTTTTTTTAAAAATCCACGATTATTGAAAAAATATTTTTTTTTAAATCCACGATTATTGAAAAAATATTTTTTTAAAAAATCCACGATTATTGAAAGAAAAAATTTTTAAAAAATCCACGATTATTGAAAAATATTTTTTAAAAAAATCTACGATTATTAGAAAAATATTTTTTAAAAAATCCACGATTATTAGAAAAAATTTTCTTAAAAAATCCACGATTACTGAAAAAATATTTTTTAAAAAATCCACGATTATTGAAAAAAATATGCACGACGATTGCAAATGTGCACGACTATTGAAAAATATTTTTAAAAAATTCCAGTATTAAAAAAAAATTAGTTAAAACTACCATTATTGAAAATTAAACAATTCTCGACTAATGAAAAAAAATATTTAAAATTCACAAATATTTTTTTTAATAACGGAAAAGATTTTTCTTATAAACGTGGATTTTTAAAGAAGATTTATCTACAATAAATAAATAAATTAAATTTTTAAATGATTTTTTTTCAATAATCGTGGTTTTGTTTAGAAAATATTTTGTCGATAATTGTGGATTTTTCAAAATATATGTTTTCAATAATAATTTTTCAAAAATAGTTGATTTTTTAAAACAAATATTTTTTCAATAATAGTGGATTTTTTAAAATAGTTTTTCAATAGTCGTGAATTTTTGTTTGTTTGTTTTTTTAAATAATCGTGGATTTTTTAAATATTTGTTTCAATAAGCGTGGTTTTTTTAAATATTTTTCAATAATCGTTTTCAATATGTAGATTCCTATTTTTTCCAAAAATCGTGGTTTAAAAAAATATATTTGTTTAAGAATGGTGGACTCCTCTTTTTTCAATAATGGTGGTTTTAAGAAATAGTTTTTTAAGATGGTGGATTTCCTAAAAAATATTATTTCAATAGCCATGAATTTTTTAGACATATTTTTTCAATAATCGTGGATTTTTTAAAAAAATATTTTTATTAATTTCAGATTTTTTAAAAAAATATTTTTAAATTATTTTGGATTTTTAAAAAATTATTTTAAAATTATTGTGGATCTTTAAAAATTTTCTTTATACCCTCAGCATTTATGCTAACGAGAGTATATACACTTTCATACGGGCAAAATGTGCCTCATCGAAATAATGGTTTTAGACTCCAAGTATGTGTGGACGAAATGTGTTTCAAACAATTTGGAGTCGATTTAGCAATGTCCATCCGTCTGCCGGTCTGTCCGTCTGTCTGTCTGGCTGGCTGGTGCGCACGATAACTCTCGAACGGATGAACCGATTCGGTTCAAATTTTGGCGTTCGTAATATTTTGTCCAAAGTTAGTTTAAGTTCGAAGATGAGCTATATCGGTCCACTCCTTCCGGTACCTCCCCCACAAAAGTTCGAAAATGTTCGGAAAATTTGTGGGCATGATAACTCTTGAAGGGAGCAACCGATTGGGTCCATATTTTGCACATCGTGAGATTTCTACCACACTTAGATGAGACTCCAATATGGACTCAATCGGCCCACTCCTTCGGGTACCACCCACACAAAATTTCGGATAAGTTCAGTTTATAACCTGCTCTCGAATCGCTTTGATTTTGGTTGCAGCAACTTGTATTCACTTCCCCCATACGACGGTACAAGTTTCATCAGGGGCAAGTCCATACTTCCTGAGAAAATGGCCGGAAAGGTGCAAAAAGCCCCTATGACACCTTGTGAAGTGGTTGGAGGGCAAGATAACTCTCTAACGGATCTGTCTTCGGATTCGGTCCAAAATTTGGCCTTCGTAATATTTTATCAAAGTATTGTTTAAATTCGAAGATGGGCTATATCGGTCCACTCCTTCAAGTACCTCCCCCACAAAACTTCAAAAAAGTTTCGGAAAAATTTTGCGCACGATAACTCTTGAAGGGAGTGACTGATGTAATCTATACTTTGTACATCCTAATATATCTACCAGAAAAAGATCACGTTCGAATACGGACTAGATTTGTCTACTCCTTCTGGTACCTCTCACACAAAATTTCGGATAAGTTCACTTTAAGACCTGCTCTCGAATCACTTTGATTTTTATTGAAGCGATTTGCATTCGCTACCTCCATTACGACGGTAAAAGTTTTTTGAAAGGCAAGTCCATATTTCTTGGGAAAACAGCCCGAAAGGTGTAAAAACCCCTATGTCACCATATGTGGCGAACGGAGAGCACGATAACTCTCGAACTGTTCAACCGATTTGTTCCAACATTTGGTCTTGGTCATATTATATCCAAACTTAGTTTCATTGGCAATACCGGTCCACAACTTTCGGTTTTTATTGAAGCGATTTGCATTCGCTACCTCCATTACGACGGTAAAAGTTTTTTGAAAGGCAAGTCCATATTTCTTGGGAAAACAGCCCGAAAGGTGTAAAAACCCCTATGTCACCATATGTGGCGAACGGAGAGCACGATAACTCTCGAACTGTTCAACCGATTTGTTCCAACATTTGGTCTTGGTCATATTATATCCAAACTTAGTTTCATTGGCAATACCGGTCCACAACTTTCGGTACTTCTCCCCAATATTTAAAAAATGTCACTAAAATGCTAGGACGATATCACTTGAATGGGGCAACCAATTTGGTCCAAACTTTCGATCTCCTAATATTTTATCAAAATTTGGTTTAACTTCTAAAATGGCCCATATCGGTCCTCCCTAAGGGTACCTGCCCTGAAAAATTCCAACGTTTGTGTCTTTGTGCAGTTAATTCCTAATCCACATTTTTGCCGGCAAGTTCAAATGTCCAAAAAGGGCCACAAAATTCTGAAAAGTTTCGCTTCACATTGGCTGAGGGTATATATCTATCGGCAAAGCCGACAGACTTTTTTTTACTTGTTTTTCGAAAGTTTGACAGTTTTTAGCCTAAGCATACTCAGGTCAGTTTGACATATGACCATGTGTTGGGTTGTTTACAGTGGCTTGATTGAGACACCTCCAAAACGAAAATTGTTGACCACGCATTTTTTTTGTTGATTTGCTGGAATCAAACGAAGTCATTGGATCCCCAGTCGGGGATATACGGCGTATGATCCATCAATTCCACGTTGATCCATCAATTCCACGTCACAGGCGCTGGTTTGAATCGATGTGTGAGAGCTCGCATTGTCATGATGCAGAACAATTCGTCTTCTCTTGTTCGTTTTTCGAATTTCTCAGGAGACTTCAGGCAAACAAATTGTAGTGTAATGCTCAGAATTAACCGTCCTTTATTTATCAAGCCGTAGAGTCGCCACAGGGTCAGTATTGCGGAAGAGACAGGCGAACATTTGCTTCGAAGGACTATTTCCATAAACAACTCTGGTTGAATTTGGCTCGCTTTCGGAGACAAAAACGGTCGATTCCTGTTTTGTTTCGGGCTTCTAAGCATAGATCCAAGATTCGTCATCTGTGATAATCTTATAAATGCCGTTTGAAGCAACGCGATTGTTTTTATGCACAATTTCTTTGCACTAATCCATGATATCCTTTTTTGAGCCATTGACCAATTTTTCTGAATCTAGCGAGAAAAATCCATTTTTGTTCATGCAATATCGAATGTTAGTTGATGGAATAAATACCCAAGGATGTCTCTATCTGACGGTATTTAACATGACGATCTTGGATTATCCGTTCACGCACGGCTTAATTTTTTCTGGCACCACGGCCCTTTTTGGACGACCTTCGTTATTTAGCGAGTGTTCGCTACGATTGAAATCATTGAACCAGTTTTTCATAGTCCTATAGGATGGTCCTTTATCGACATACAAAGATTTAGTTTGATCGATGCGCTCTTGCCGCGATTATCCACGTCGAAAGTTGTGAAAATTTTTCGGACGAAAATGTTCACAAGTAAATTCCATTTTTTTCGCAAAGTAATTTGTTCAAGTCACTGTAAAGAACCCAACACATGGTCATATGTCAAACTGACCTAAGTACGCTTAAGCTAAAAACTGTCAAACTTTCCAAAAAAATGTCAAATGACACCTGGCGACACTGCGAGTTGCCTATTTTCGAAGCATATGTTAGGTACAAGTGCACAATTTTGGACGATAGGTCTTCAATAAACTCGCAATTTTCCCAATTATTAAATATACCAAATTGCTTGGTATATTTATTTATTTACTTTAGGTGTACTTCAAAAAGGAGCCCGATATTCAAAGGCAATTTGAAGATGTAGCAGGAGGGGCTAATCAGTGTGAATTTTCCAATTTTCGAATATATTTTAGAAATGTATAATTTATATATTTTTCCACAAACACCATTACTAAGGGGTATTTTGCCACCGTTAACAATTTGATGGGAATCGAACCCGGACATTCAGCGTGCAAGGTTGTTGCACATAGCTAATTCCTACAGGTTGTGGTGTAGGGTATCACATGGTCGGCCCCGTCCGACTATAGCCTTTGTTTGTTTCTTTGAAAAAATATTTCTTCTCTTGAAGTGAAGAATTCAGATATGGAGGCACTTTAAGAAGTTCGTACTTACACATGTGTTCGAAAAGTACTAAATCGTACTAAATTTTGTGCAAATTGGATGTGGGTGAACGAATCCTCCTGGATTTTGGAATAAAGATTACTGTTGGAGTGGAGGATTGAGGTAGTTATGGAAATTCGTAATCATTTGTACGGAACGAACAAAATGGTACAAAATTTGGTACAGTTTGGATTTGGGTAAACGGATAGAGCTGGAATCATAAAATCTTGAATTAAGGTTACTGTTGAGTGAAGGATTGAGATAGTTTTGGAAATTCGTACTCGTTTGTACGAAAAGTGCTAATGGTACCAAATTTGGTACAGTTTGAATTTGGGTGAACGGATAGAGCTGGTGGAGTGGAGGTTTGAGGTAGTTATGGAGATACGTACATATATGTATAAAAAGTACTAAATGGTACTAAATTTAGCACAATTTGGTACAGTTTGGATTTAGGTGAACGGATAGAGTTGTACTCACAAAATCTTGAATTAAGTTTATTGTTGGAGTGAAGGATTGAGATAGTTTTGGAATATCGTACTTATGTGTACGAAAAGTACTAAACCGTACTAAATTTGGTACAATTTTGATTTGGGTAAACGGATAGAGCTGGAATCATAAAATCTTGAATTACGGTTACTGTTGGATTGAACGATTGAGATAGTTTTGGAAATTCGTACTTATGTGTACGAAAAGTACTAAATGGTACTAAATTTGGCACAATTTGGATTTGGGTGAACAGATAAAGCTGGAACCCCACGGTGCCCTTGAATCAAGTTTAAATGGAAGTTGCTTACACCTGGGAAGTTTTTGCGGATTCTGAAACTACAATGTTCATATAGAAGAAAAATCAATAAACAAAAAGATCACCAGAGCGCTTTCTAAATAAATCGCAGTCAAAGTTCACATTTTTAGAGTTTTTCTTAGGTTTTCAGGATTTTGTTTGGAAACTGCAAGTTCCATCGACATGGGATTGGAGAAAATATTGTAGCTGTGAAAATTCTCTGCAAGATTGACCTTTATGATATTTTCGTAGGTTTTAGCATTTTTGAGATATAGAAATTCAAATTTGGAAAATTCACTGACTTTATCGTCCCCTTATAAAACAATGTCATGACTAGAATTTCCCAACTTAAACTTATATTTCTCAAATATGGTACAACTTAGAATAATCGAGAATATTTTAAACACTATTTTTTCAATAATCGTCAATTTTTTATAATAGTTTTTTGTTTCAATAATCGCGGGTTTTTAAAATATTTTTTCAATAATCGTGGGTTTTTTAAATATTTTTCAACAGTCGTGGATTCCTATTTTGTCAATAATCGTGGTTTAAAAAAATATATATATATATATGTATATATGTTTAACAATAATGGTAGTTTTACGAAACATTTTTAAAGAATGGTTGATTTCTTAAAAAAATATTTTTTCAATAGTCATGAATTCTTTAGACATATTTTTCAATAATCATGGTTTAAATAAACATTTTTTCAAAAATCGTGGATTTCTTTTAAACATATTTTTTCAATATTCGTAGTTTTATGTAACATTTTTCAATAATCGTGGATTTAAAAAAATATTTTTAAATTATTGTGGATCCGTAGGGGATGGAAGATACCAAGCAACGGTCCTGACCGGTTTTAACATGGCAAAGCCCAGGATTTATCTTGGTCCCTCTTTCATCTCAAGTGGACACTGACCTCCCCGTGGTGTCACCTGGGGAACTGCCTTTAACACCCGTTAAAGGTAGTGAGCTAACATGTGCCGCGCGTTCTCCCATAAGAACTTGGGTTTGGGCGTCGGGTTAGTAACCCTCCCCTAGAAAAAACAGCATACTATGAAAAAACGAAAGAAAAGAAAAACAACCCCCTCTAAAGTTGACGAACCCCGCAAACGTTTTAAGGACCATGATCTGCGAATCTGCACCTGGAATGTTCGCACTCTTTTAAGCTAAATTCTTCAACATCAGCTTTATTTGCGCTCATGCTCCCACTGAAGAAAAGGACGAACAGACCAAAAATATATTTTACGAGCGCTTAGAAGAAACATATGACAGTTGCCCTGCCCATGACATTAAAATCATTCTAGGCGATTTTAATGCCAAAATTGGAAAGGAGAATATCTTTGGCCCAACAGTCGGGAAATTCAGCCTCCACAGTGAAACATCTGACAATGGTATGAGGCTGATTGACTTTGCAGCTGCAAAAAACATGGTAGTTAGCAGTACCAGATTTAATCATCTCGATATTCATAAGGGAACCTGGCTGTCTCCAGATCAGAAAACAAGAAATCAAATTGATCATGTTGTGATAGATGGAAGACATTCATCGAGCGTGTTGGATGTACGATCGTTCCGAGGCGCAAACATTGATTCGGACCACTACCTTGTTGCAGCAAAGGTACGCACCCGCTTAAACGTAGCAAACAAAGTACGAACAGACACAACACGAAAGTTAGACATCGGTAAGCTGCAATCACAACAGATAGCCACAGCATATTCCACTCAACTAGCCCAATTTCTTAATCAAAGCACTCCTCATCCCGATAACATATCAGCGCAATGGCAAAGCATTGCCCACTCCATGCAAACAGCCGCAAAATTCATACTTGGATACCAGAGGCCTCCACCAAGGAATCCATGGTATGATCAGGAGTGTCGTGCTGCCACCGAAGAGAAAAAATACGGCATATAGGGCTACTTTACAATCCGTAGCAACGCGTAGCGCACGAGAGAGATACAGGGAGAAAAGGAGAGAGGAGAAACGTCTTTTCCGCAGAAAAAAGAGAGAGATGGAAAAGCGGGAGTGTGAAAAAATCGAGATGTACAGGAGCCAGAATGAAGTCCGAAAATTCTACCAAAACACTGATACTCCCGTGCTGATGTATGGCTCCGAAGCCTGGGTACTTGCGCAAGCTGACATGGCAGTCAAGGAATAGATGGCGTAAACAAGTGGATGATGAGATGAAAAGGCGCGGAATTCCAGAAAGCGAAGCAACAAATAGAGAGAATTGGAGATCTTTTCTTAGTTCGGCCTATAGAACAAATGTTCTGTAATGGGCCAGCTAAGTAAGTAAGTAAGTAAAAAATTATTTTTTTATTTTTTAAATATTTCATTTTTATAAATTCGGAAGTTATGTCTTTTCAGTTGGCCAAACTCAACACCCCCATATAAAAAAATCCACGTTGGTTGAAAAAATAGTCTTAAAACAAGTAGAAAAATATCAGTCGGCTTTGCCGACAGAGATATACCTTCAGCCTATGTGAATTGAAACTTTCATTTACGGATAGATCGAATCTGTGTATGGTATTTTCCGATTTTTTGGCCCTTTTGCACCACTTGCAGACAAAAATGTGGATTAGGATTAAAGTTCAATAGTGTTGCGGAGGAGGTACTTGAAGGAATGGGCGGACATAGTCCGTAGTGGAAGGGGATCTTATCTTGGGAGTCATATCTTTTCAATAAATACGGCGCCCACTACACCTGATGTAATTCGAATTATTCTATTTGTTATTCGAATTGTTCCATTTGTTATTCGAATTATTCCATTTGTAATTCTAATTATTCTATTTGTAATTCGAATTATTATATTTGTAATTCGAGTTATTCTATGTGTAGTTCGAATTATTCCATTTGTAATTTGAATTATTTTATTTGAAATTAGAATTATGCCATTTGTAATTCGTATCATTTTATTTGTAATTCGAATAATTTTATTTGTAACTAGCAAAATGCCCGCTACTTCGTATACGAAAAGGAATAATATTAAAATAAACAATATTTAATATGATGAACACTGAAAATGTTTATGTACTAACACCTATTTGAATTGATATTTTATTTCTTTCAAGTACTGTTCGTACACGTTTTGTTCGAATCTCAAAAAAAAACCTCTACACGTCAACAGCGGCCTACATGTCCATGTTTTATTAGAACGGTATGGGTATTTTGAAAATTTTATCCACATTTTCCCACCGAATTTTGGAATTTGTGATATCAAAATGTAGAAAACCATTATTCAGAAGATGTTACCCTATATAACAGTTATTTTTTAAGACATTTTGGACCTTTTTTCTCAGAATGTAAAAACCTTCGTGTAAAACATTAGCCGCATAGATCTACCTCTTCAAATGAACTTACAATAACGTTTAGAATAGACAACAAAGATAAAAACTATTTTGTTGAAAAGGTACGTTTGACTTTTTGATTTCAGTACATTATTTAGAAACCGAATTCGTGTTAACCTAGAAGCAATAGTACATTATTCAGTACAATTTTTAAAATCCAGGACCTTAGCTCAAATGTGACAGTTTTAGCTCTACTTGTTCACCCAATGTCAATGGTATTACATGTAGAAACCTTTCATACATTTAAAGGCGGATTTAAATAAACATTCTGATAAAATCTCAACAGTTATCCTCATAACAAATTTCATTTATCGATTCACCCAATACCATAACCTGACAAATCAATAATATATCAGAATTTCAATTCTATTCCTTAGCCCAATACCAAATTTATTGCAATTTTTGCTTTTCACGCAGTAATGATATAATTCCATCTTCATTGCTACACCCAAAGTCAAATTTAATAGCATTTAGTACATTTCCTATTTCTTTAGTACATTTCCTATTTCTCAATAAATCATCCAATCCTCAGCCTAATTTTACAATTTGTATGCATTTCAAAAAATCCGTATCTAAACACCAACACAATCCCTCTTACTACAGTTCGAAATTCCACCTATATCCCATTATGCAACACCAAACTGGTACCAAATTTAGTACTTATAGTATGTATAAGTTTCCAAAAATACTTCCTTTTATCCAAACTATATCCCAATCGCGATTTAGTATTTTTCGTATACATTAGTACGAATTTCCAAGACTTCCTCTCTATCTCCACTCTAAACCTCAACTGCTATACTAATACCGAATTTCACAATTTCAGCTCTACCCCTTTACACAATAACAATTTGGACCAAATTCTGTGCCATTTAGTAATTTTCGTGCACTTGTTGTACTTATATCCACAACCACATCCATATCTCAACCCTACACACCAACAGCGGCTATAATACCAAATTTCCGAATTCCACCTCTATTCATAATACCACTAATACTTTTTGTATGAAAGTACGAATTTCAATAACTATCTCCAACAGTAAATGCGAATTTCAGGATTCCACCTCTATCCGTCCCCCCAAATCTAAATTGTACCAAATTTAGTACCATTTATTACTTTTCGTACCCATAAGTACGAAATTCCAAAACTTCCTCAATCCCACACTCCAACAGTAACCTTAACTCGAAATTTCAGGATTCCAGCTTTATTCGTTCCCCAAAATCCAAATTGTACCAAATTTAGTACTTATCGTACCCATAAGTACGAATTTCCAAAACTTCCTCAATCCTACACTCCAACAGTAACCTTAACTCAAATTTCAGGATTCCAGCTGTATCCGTTCACCCAAATATAAATTGTACCAAATTTAGTACCATTTAGTACTTTGCGTACCCATAAGTACGAATTTCCAAGACTAAGTAAATCCAACAGTCCTATAGTAATCTTAATTCCAAATTTCAGGATTCCAGCTCTATTCATTCCCTAAAATCCAAATTGTACCAAATTTAGTACTTATACTACCCATAAGTACGAATTTGCAGTACTTCCTCAATCCTACACTCCAGTAGTAACCTTAACTCGAAATTTCAGGATTACATCTCTATCTGTTCACCCAAATCCAAAATGTACCAAACTTAGTACCATTTAGTACTTTCCGTAGCCATAAGTACGAATTTCCGAAACTACCTCAATCCTACACTCCATAAGAAATCTTAATTCCAAATTTTATGATTACAGCTCTATCAGTCCACCTACATTTAAATTGTGTCAAATTTAGTACCATTTAGTACTTTCCGTACGCATAAGTACGAATTTCCAAGGCTAAGTCAATCCTGCAGTCCAACAGTAATCTTAATTCCAGATTTCAGGATCCCAGCTCTATTCGTTCCACAAAATCCAAATTGTACCAAATTTAGTATCTTTCGTACCCATAAGTTTGAATTTCCGAAACTTCCTCAATCCTACACTCCAACAGTAACCTTAATTCGAAATTTCAGGATTCCAACTCTTTCCGTACACCCAAATATAAATTGTACCAAATGTAGAACATTTAGTACTTTCCGTACCCATAAGTATGAATTTCCAAAACTACCTCAATCCTACACCCCATCAGTAATCTTAATTCCAAAATTCTGGATTCCAACTCTATCCGTTCACCCAAATATAAATTGAACCAAATTTAGTACATTTAGTCCTTTCCGTACCCATAAGTTTGAATTTCCAAAACTACCTCAAACCTACACTCCATCAGTAACCTTAATTCGAAATTTCAAGATTCCAACTCTATCCGTTCAACTAAATTTAAATTGTACCAAATTTAGTACCATTTAGTACTTTCCGTACCCATAAGTACGAATTTCCAAGACTAACTCAATCCTACACCCCAAAAGTAATTAACTTCCAAATTTCAGTATTCCAGCTCTATCCGTTCACCCAAATCCAATTTGTACCAAATTTAGTACCGTTTACTACTTTTCGTACCCATAAGTAAGAATTTCCAAAACTACCTCAATCCTTCACTCCATCAGTAATCTTAATTCCAAATTTCAGGTCTCCATGTCTATCTAAATCCAAATTGTACCAAATTTGGTACCATTTAGTACTTTTCGCACACGTAAGTATGCATTTCCAAAACTATGCCCATATCTCAATCGTACACTTCAACGGGAATCTAAATTCCAAATTTCAGGTTTTCAGCTCTATCCGTTCACCCAAATCCAAATTGTACCAAATTTTGTACCATTTAGTACTACTCGTACACATAAGTACGAACTTCCAAAATCATTTCCTTATATCAACACCACTTCCCAACTTTGATTCCCATACCAAATATGAAGATTGTAGCTATATCCGCTGAAAATATACAATTGGTACCAAATTTAGTAACTTTTCGTACACTTATAGGTCGAATTTCCAAAAACCCTTTGGTACATCTTTCTAACTCTCCATCAGTTACCCTCATTCCAAATTTCAGAATTCCAGCTCTTCCCGTTTGCCCAATACAAAGGGTACCATATTTAGTACCTTTTAGTACTTTTCGTACCCTTCTAGGTCGAATTTCCAAAAACCCAGCCTTATCTCACCCCTACACACCGACAGCAACCCACAGTCAAAATTTCAGCTTTCTAGCTTCAGCGGTTTCGTCTGGGCGATGATATGTCAGTCACTCACTCAGTCACTCAGTAACTCACTCACTCACTCACTAAGCTCTTTTATATATATAGATTCGAAAAATCCAGATATAAAATCAATGCAAAAAATGTGCTCTATTTTTTTGTTTTGAATTGCAAATAAAATGATTCGATTTACAAATGGAATAATTTGAATAAAAAATCCACGTTTATAAGACAAGTATTTTTTAAAAAGACAACGAATTATTTTTTAAAGTTTTTTCCAGCATGAAGTCCTTTATTTATCTTAGTTTTTTTTTAAAGGCTCTTCATTTTTGATTCAAAAGCCATTTGCCTTCTAATGTCCACTGGAACTGTGGAAATCCTTAAGCAATTAAAACTTAACCGCAGGGCAATACCAAAGAAATAAAATGTTTTTTGTTTTTTTACCTTCTTCTCGCGCATTCCACTTCTAGAATTTTTCTAGTGCCATGCTCATTAAATTGCATGTTATTTTTATGTGATGGGGGATTCTAATTCACTTTCAAATATAACTGCGTGTAAAACAATTGTCCTCCTGAGGGCAGTTTTTTATGTTAATATTCTAATGACTTTTGTGGTTCTCTGACCGCGTTGCAACGGGAAAAAGAGAGAGTATCTTTTTGGAGGGGTAGTTGGAAACTCTCGTCTTTTGTGTGTGTGCAGACCTATGCGGTTGTTGGAGGGTAGATCGTATGACTATCTAGCATATTTACATGCAAATTATAATTTCAAGAGTGGCGGGGTAACTTTTTTATTTCACGACTGGAATCATTTTTAATGTTGAAATATAAATTTGTCGTAGTAATGTCAAAATAAACAATTGTATTACGTGACGAGCCATTTAATCCAAAGATTTGTTGTAAAAAGTTATTTAAATATTTGCCTAGATGTAATTGTAAGCCTCAGGGATATGATGCAGCAGTTAATGGTCTGCCACCCAATGTACAGCTTTAATAAGAGATATACATATGTCTTAAGGGTCTAGACAAATTAAAAAGGCCGGTTGTCCAAGTCCTTGGGAACACAATAAATGTCTATTGGAGCATTTAGATCAGTAGCAGAGAAGATGTATACTTGTATTTACACAAAAGTTAAATACTCGATAGTATACGGGAATATGTCTGTTGGAGCGTATAAGTATTGTCAGCACATATTCGACCCTATGCTACTCAATAATTGGATTGTCTAGAAACCACTGGAACGTGTATGTATTGCAAACACTTATACGCTCCAATACTGCAACTCAGCTCAACCATTTTTATACAGAATATAACTTCCTCCAAATTAACAGTTGCCTTAACTTGGAAAACTAGCCTTCGAAACCAATTCAAACACAAAAATTATTCATAATTATTTTTTATTTAAATAATTGTTTTTTAAATCGTAAAAAATATATGAGAGTTTAGTTCCTCATTAACAAACTGAAGCATATTTCTTTTCATTTAGAATTTTTTGTTTAATTTCTTAATCTCTTAAAGCTTTATTATCCGAAGATAAGTATATCCTGCCGCATGCCTTACTTGCATTTTGCGCACTCCTCTTCTCCCTCACAGATATCACAGAGTTTTGATTCGATTTCATAAAAATCAGTTGCCTTCTTATTCGAATCATAGTAGTCGTAGACCATAATGGCAGCAGGTTTTTGCATAGCAACGGCATGGGCGCGTACGGCTTCGTAGAGAATACAGGTCTTTTGGCCCTTGTACAAATGATCGAAATAGATTACGAGCAGGGAGTTGGCATTTTTTAGTTCAACGTTCTGTACATAAAAATAGAATAGTTGCAAAATTTGAAGATATTAAAAAATCGTCATCTAAATACTTACACTAACTCTCTGCACCTCCTTAATGGCAGTCAAGCTTTCGTCTTCAACCACATAACCTGAGGGTGTGTTGATTTCCAAAACAGCCATGTTAGAGGCTTCACCCTCACCGGTATATTCAACACAGACATTCATAAGCAAAGCTGATTTTTGTGCAGTCTTTTGCTTTTCACTGGTTATGGTGAAACTGGGTTGTTCCTTTTCGAGAATGTTGTATTGGTAGGCGATTTGGACCATGGCAGTACCGGTACCCTTGGCTGTAAAGTCAACGGACTTGGTTTTATCGGGCATCTAGAAAGAAAAGGACAAAGAATAGAAATATTAAAATTTAAGAAAAAAAATGAATATTGATCCAAGATTATCAATTTAGTAACTTTTGTCGATAATTGAAAAATATTTTTTAAAAAATCCACGAATATTGAAAAAATATTTTTTTAAAAACCCGAAAAAATATTTTTAAAAAACTCATGATTATTGAAAAATATTTTTTAAAAAAATCCACGATTATTGAAAATATAATTTTTAAATAATCCATGATTATTTGAAAAAAAATATTGACCCGAGAATATCAATTTAGTAACATTGTCGATAATTGAAAAATAGTTTTTAAAAAATCCACTATTATTGAAAAAAAAAAAAAAATAAAAAAAATATTTTTTTATAAAAACCCACGGTTATTAAAAAAATATTTTTAAAAAAATTAATGATTATTGAAAAAATAATTTAAAAAAAATCCACTATCATTGAAAAAATATTTTTTTTAAATCCACAATTATTGAAAAAATTATTTTTTTAAATCCACAATTATTGAAAAAATATTTTTTAAAAAATCCACGATTATTGAAAAAATATTTTTTAAAAAATCTACGAATATTGAAAAAATGTTTTTTAAAAAATCCACGATTATTGAAAAAATATTTTTTTTTAAAAATCCACGATTATTGAAAAAATATTTTTTAAAAAATCCACGATTATTGAAAAAATATTTTTTAAAAAATCCACGATTATTGAAAAAATAATTTTTCAAAAATCCACGATTTTTCAAAAAAAAAAGTTTCTTTTAACAAATCCACGGTTATTGAAAAAATAATTTTTAAAAAATACACGATTATTGAAAAAATAATTTTTAAAAAATACACGATTATTGAGAAAATATTATTTTAAAAATCCACAATTTTTAAAAAAAAATATTTTGTAACAAATCCACGATTATTCAAAGAAACATTTTGTAAAAAATCAACGATTATTGAAAAAAATATTTTTTTAAATCCACTATTATTGAAAAAAATATCTTTTTTTTTAGATCCACGATTATTGAAAAAATATCTTTTTTTTTTAAATCCACGATTATTGAAAAAATATTTTTTAAAAAATCTACGACTATTGACATTGTTTTAAAGCCACGTTTATTGAAAAAATATATTTTTAAAAAAATCCATGATTACTGGAAAAATATCTAAACAAATCTACATATGATTACTGAAATAATATTTTTTAAAAAATCCAAGATTATTAAAAAAATATTTTTTAAAAAATCCACGATTATTGAAAAAATATTTTTTAAAAAATCAACGATTGTTGAGAAAATATTTTTTAAAAAATCAACGATTGTTGAGAAAATATTTTTTTTTTTAAATTAACGATTATTGAAAATATATTTTCTAAAAAATACAAGATTATTGAAAAACTATTTAAAAAAAACTTTTAAAAAAACAAGATTATTGAAAATTTTTATTTTAAAAATCCACAATTATTGAAAAAAATGATTTGTAAAAAATTCACGATTATTGAAAAAATAAATAAAAAAAATCCACGTTTATTGAAAAAATATTTTTTTAAAAAAATCCATGATTACTGGAAAAATATTTAAACATATCTACATATGATTACTGAAATAATATTTTTTAAAAAATCCACGATTATTGGAAAAATATTTTTTTTAAAATCCACGATTATTGGAAAAATATTTTTTAAAAAATCCACGATTATTAAAAAAATATTTTTTTAAAAAATCCACGATTATTGAGAAAATATTTTTTTAAAAATCACGATTATTGAGAAAATATTTTTTAAAAAATCCACGATTATTGAAAAAAAATTTTTAAAAAAATCCATGATTATTGAAAAAAAATATTTTTTAAAAAATCCATGATTATTGAAAAAAAATATTTTTTAAAAAAATTAACGATTATTGAAAAAAAATATTTTTATTAAAACATATTTTTTAAAAAATCCAAGATATTGAAAATAATATTTTTTAAAAAAATTAACGATTATTGAAAAAAATATTTTTATTAAAAAATATTTTTTAAAAAAATCCACGATTATTGAAAAAAATAATTATTAAAAATCCACGATTATTGAAAAAAATAATTATTAAAAATCCACGATTATTGAAAAAAATAATTATTAAAAAATCCACGATTATTGAAAAAAATAATTATTAAAAAATCCACGATTATTGAAAAAAATAATCATTAAAAAATCCACGATTATTGAAAAAAATAATTATTAAAAAATCCACGATTATTGAAAAAAATAATTATTAAAAAATCCACGATTATTGAAAAAAATAATTATTAAAAAATCCACGATTATTGAAAAAAATAATTATTAAAAAATCCACGATTATTGAAAAAAATAATTATTAAAAAATCCACGATTATTGAAAAAAATAATTATTAAAAAATCCACGATTATTGAAAAAAATAATTTTTAAAAAATCCACGATTATAGAAAAAATAATTTTTAAAAAATCTGCGATTATTAAAAAAATAATTTTTCAAAAATCCACGATTATTGAAAAAATAATTTTTAAAAACTTCACGATTATTAAAAAATATTTTTTAAAATATCCACGATTATTAAAAAATATTTTTTAAAATATCCACGATTTTTAAAAAATATTTTTTAAAATATCCACGATTTTTAAAAAGTATTTTTTAAAAAATCCACGATTATTAAAAAATATTTAAAAAAAAAAATTATTGAAAAAAATATTTTTTAAAAAATCCACGATTATTGAAAAAAATATTTTTTAAAATCCACGATTATTATTATTATTAAAAAATATTTTTTAAAAAATCCACGATTATTAAAAAATATTTTTAAAAAAAAACTACGATTATTGAAAATAATATTATTTTAAAAAATCCACGATTAATAAAAAATATTTTTTTTAAAAAAATCTTCGAAAAATATTTTTTTTGGAAATCCACGATTACTTAAAAATATTTTTAAAAAATTCAACGGTTATTGAATTTTTTTAAATCCACGATTATTGAAAAAATGTTTTTTTTTTTAAAAAATCCACGATTATTGAAAAAATGTTTTTTTAAAAAAAATCCACGATTATTGAAAAAATGTTTTTTTAAAAATATCCACGAATATTGAAAAAATATTTTTTAAAAAATCCACGAATATTGAAAAAATGTTTTTTTTTTTTAATCCACGATTATTGAAAAAATGTTTTTTTTTTAAATCCACGATTATTGAAAAAATGTTTTTTTTTTAAATCCACGATTATTGAAAAAATGTTTTTTTTAAAAATCCACGATTATGGAAAAAATATTTTTTAAAAATCCACGATTATGGAAAAAATATTTTTTAAAAATCCACGATTATTGAAAGAATTTTTTTTTAAAATCCACGATTATTTAAAGAAATATTTTCTAAAAAATCCACGATTATTGTGAAAATATTTTTTAAAAAATCCACGATTATTGTGAAAATATTTTTTAAAAAATCCACGATTATTGTGAAAATATTTTTTAAAAAATCCACGATTATTAAAAAATATTTTTTAAAAAATCCACGATTATTGAAAAAATATTTTTTAAAAAAATCCACGATTATTGAAAAAATATTTTTTAAAAAATCCAAGATTATTGAAAAAATATTTTTTAAAAAATCCACGATTATTGAAAAAATATTTTTTAAAAAAATCCACGATTGTTGAAAAAATATTTTTTAAAAAATCCAAGATTATTGAAAAAATATTTTTTAAAAAATTCAAGATTATTAAAAAAATATTTTTTAAAAAATCCACGATCATTGAAAAAATATTTTTTAAAAAATCCACGATTATTGAAAAAATATTTTTTAAAAAATCCACGATTATTGAAAAAAATATTTTTTAAAAAATCCACGATTATTGTGAAAATATTTTTTAAAAAATCCACAACTATTGAAGAAGTATTTTTTAAAAATCCACGAATATTTAAAAAATAAATTTTTAAGTGTTGTGACCACTTTGTGTATATTGGAACATATAATTCGTTCGCCTTGAAACTATTAGAGCGTATAAGTATTTTCAGCAGTTATACGCTCCAATATAACCCAATAAATAATTGATTTCTTTTTAAATTTGCAACTCACCTCAACATTTTGATATAGAATATCATTCTCTTCATTCAAATTTACAGTTTCCAGTTTCTCCTTATCACCACCCTTCGAGGCAATATCCACAACCATTTTGGCTGGTTGATAATCCGACAATTTGGCAAATTGTATCAAGGCCTGTAGACCAACAACAGTGTCTTGAGTAGAAGAGAAACCACCATAACTATTGCGTTGAGCAATAAGCCATCTAATAATTGGTAAAATTTCATCCATATTCGGTGTGGGTTGATTCAATAGAGTCAACAGAGCATATGAACTAATTTCCACATCACTGCTATAAACATGCAACCACCATCTACGTGTCAAAGGCCTATCCGTAGAAGACCACCATTTACGATCACCATCTGTTTTCACCAAAGCATTTAATTTTCCCAATTTCTCTGGGGCCTTTGCATGTGCGGCCTTATTCAGGGTGTAAGTGGCAATGGCTTGGGCATGTAGAGAATCAGATTTGTCAGAATTTTCACTTATAAAGTCCAAGGCTTTTTGTATTTCTCCGGCATATTTCTCAGCATACGATTTATTTTCCAAGAGGGCCAAGAGAACACTGCTAGTCAAAGAGACATGGTTGGATTGGGCAATGTAGAAGAATCCCTGAGACTTTTCGGTAAAGGAACCATTGGTGGCTTGTTGTTGAACCAAATATTCTAGGGATTTTTCAGTGACTTTGGGATCGATTTTAATGTATTCTTCCATTTGTAACAGGGAACGTGTAACATAGGCAGTTAACCAGGTGGAGCCATTGTTAGGTTGGCCATCAATTTTACGAGGTCCAAATGAGCTAAAAGAACCATCTGGGTGGCGATAGTTCAACATGTGTTGATAACCATTTTCCATGTTATAACGTAATTTGGTTTCCATATTGGGTGTCAAGCGTTTGGTGTTCTGAAATAGCCATTTCGGATTAATTCTCAATTGAATTATTTACATTTATGTTTAGGACTTACCTCCAAATATTTCATAACCAAATAATTGGGTAGTAGGGTAGACATGGTCTGTTCTCCACATCCGGTGGGTAGGCGCACCAAATTATCCAAATTATTGACCACAGGGCCCAAAATATCACCCACCACACCCACTTCAACATGTTGAGAATCGGGTATAATTTCAGCTGGCAGTTCCAATTCAAAGGTCGATTTCATTTCCGCTTCTTTGTTCAAATTAACAAAATAGGCACGATTGCCATATTTGGTAACACCTTCGGGAACAACCTTCATGGACTTGTGGACAGCATCACCGGCCACCGGAGAAACTGCAGTATATTTCAACATGACATTACCCAATACCTTGGGACGTATCATAAAGGATACACCGGCAGCACCCATGGCAGGTACTCTCACCATTTTGCTACGTTTTTGATCACCAATGACTTCGTTAGTGACTTCGGTAAATTCAAATTCGTTGTCCATATTGTCCAGGGTAACCTCAACATCCAAGGTCTTGTCGAGATAATTGAATACCAAAGCGGGGATGTTGATGACTTCGCCTGAAAGAGGGAAAATCAAAAAAAGAAATATTTTAAACAATCCGTCTCTTCTCTTCTTCTGTCGAATCCTACCTCTCTTAACGGAGTAAGGCAGACGTATGGAAATAAAGAATGGCTGGAAGGTGGTAATTTTGGTTTTATCCGCAGTAACAGCCAAACCCTTTTCACTGTTCATGGCAAAACCAGTCAACATCCATGAGGTAATGGTGTCGGGTATCTTTTTGGACCAGGTAAATTCTTCCTTATCTCCCGTGCTGCAAAAAACAAAGAAAAATAATTTTCATTATCTCTATTCTAACAACCAAAGCCCACCACCTACTTTTCAATATTATCAAATATCCAGGTTTCAGCAAAATCTTTGCGAACCTGTATTGGCCCACTACCACCAAAACCTCCAGCTGCACCGCCAGCACCAACAGATGCTACAGGAGCTCCAGCGCGAGTTCCCGAACCTGTCTGTGGTATAGAATCATTTTCAACTTGTCCCATGGCAGCAAATGGCACTACTAAATGAGAAACATACCTTTAATGTTGTCGACGAATAACGAACTTTTTCACCACTCAAGAACTCACTTGTCATATATTCCGGCTTGGTCCAATTATAAAAGTAATCACCATTGGTTAGGGTAATACAACCAGAAATGGTACCAGGATAATATGAATATCCTCCTTGATGGGGTGTTCGTGTGGTATAGGATCCAACGGTCCAACCGAATTCACTGTCACGAATATCATTGTTCGATCTCAAGAGCAGTACGCTTTGATCCACAGCCATAAGACCGACAAAGGAATTGGGGGCGGTTTTGATTTTCAAGGCAACTTCTTGACCGGGTTTAACTTGTTCGTCAGCTGTAATGTTGATCTGGAAAAGGAAAGAGAAGCAAGTGGTTAATTTTTTTTAAATTCACGATTAATGAAAATATATTTTTTAAGAAATCCACGATTATTGAAAAATTATTTTTTAAAAAATCCTCGATTTAGAAAAAATATTTTTTAAGAAATCCACGATTATTGAGAAATATATGTTAAAAACTCCACGATTATTTAAAAAAATATCATTTAAAAAATCCACGATTATTAAAAAAAAAAATATTTTTTAAAAAATCCACGATTATTGAAAAAATATTTCTTAAATATCCCACGAGTACTAAAATAATATTTTTTAAAAATTATTGATAAATTTTTTTTTACAAATCCATGCCTATTGAAAAAATATGTTTAAAAAAAATTCACAATTATTGAAAAAATAGTTTTAAGAGACCACGATTACTGAAAAAATATTTTTTAAAAAATCCGCGATTATTAAAAAAAAAATTAAAAAATCCACTATTATTGAACAAATAATTTTTTTTTTAATCCGAGTATTGAAAAAATATCTTTTAAAAAATCCACTATTAATGAAAAAATATTTTTTAAGAAATCCAAGATTGTTGCATCCAAGATTGTTGAAAGATATTTTTTAAAGAATTCACGATTATTGAAAAAATATTTTTTAAAAATGCAATTATTGAAAAATCTGTTTTAAAACATCCACAATTATTGAAAAATATTTGTAAAAAATCCACGACAATTGAAAAAATATTTTTAAAACATCCACGATTATTGAAAAATGTTTTAAAAAATCCACGATAATTGAAAAATATTTTTTAAAAAAATCCACTATTATTTGAAAATATTTTTAAAAAAATCCACGTTTATTGAAAAATATTTAAAAAAATCCAAGATTATTGAAAAATATTTTTTTTAGAAATCCATCCATGATTGTGAATAAATATTTATTTAAAAATCCACGATTATTGAAAAATATATTTTATAAAATCCACGATTTTTGAAAAATATTTTTAAAAAACTCGATTATTGAAAAAGTATTTTTTAAAAAATTCACGTTTATTGAAACAATAGTTTTTAAAGAATTCATGATAATTGAAAAAAAAATATTTAAACCCACGATTATTGAAATGAATTTTTTAGATAATACACGTATATTGAAAAAATATTTTCTTAAACAATTCATGACTATTGAAAAAGTATTTTTAAAAAATCCAAGTTTATTAAAAAAATATTTTTAAAAAAATCCACGTTTATTGAGAAAATATTTTTAAAAAATCAATGTTTATTGAGAAAATATTTTTTAAAAAAATCCACTTTTATTGAGAAAATATTTCTTAAAAAATCCACGTTTATTTAAAAAGTATTTTTTTTTAAAAAATCGAGTTTATTGAGAAAATATTTTTTAAAAAATCGACGTTTATAGAGAAAATATTTTTCAAAAAATAAAGTCCACGATTATTGAAAAATTATTTAAAAAAAAATTTATTTATATTTTTAAAAAATCTACGATTATTGAAAAACATTTTTTAAAAAATCCACGTTTATAGAGAAAATATTTTTCAAAAAATAAAGTCCACGATTATTGAAAAATTATTTTTAAAAAAATTTATTTATATTTTTAAAAAATCCACGATTATTGAAAAACATTTTTTAAAAAATCCACGATTTTTGAAACAAGATATTTTTTAGAATTTTTTGAAAAAATATATAAAAAATATTTTTTAAAAAATCCACGTTTATTGGGAAAATATTTTTTAAAAAATCCACGTTTATTGGGAAAATATTTTTTAAAAAATCCACGTTTATTGGGAAAATATTTTTTAAAAAATCCACGTTTATTGGGAAAATATTTTTTAAAAAATCCACGTTTATTGGGAAAATATTTTTTAAAAAATCCACGTTTATTGGGAAAATATTTTTTAAAAAATCCACGTTTATTGGGAAAATATTTTTTAAAAAATCCACGTTTATTGGGAAAATATTTTTTAAAAAATCCACGTTTATTGGGAAAATATTTTTTAAAAAATCCACGTTTATTGGGAAAATATTTTTTAAAAAATCCACGTTTATTGGGAAAATATTTTTTAAAAAATCCACGTTTATTGGGAAAATATTTTTTAAAAAATCCACGTTTATTGGGAAAATATTTTTTAAAAAATCCACGTTTATTGGGAAAATATTTTTTAAAAAATCCACGTTTATTGGGAAAATATTTTTTAAAAAATCCACGTTTATTGGGAAAATATTTTTTAAAAAATCCACGTTTATTGGGAAAATATTTTTTAAAAAATCCACGTTTATTGGGAAAATATTTTTTAAAAAATCCACGTTTATTGGGAAAATATTTTTTAAAAAATCCACGTTTATTGGGAAAATATTTTTTAAAAAATCCACGTTTATTGGGAAAATATTTTTTAAAAAATCCACGTTTATTGGGAAAATATTTTTTAAAAAATCCACGTTTATTGGGAAAATATTTTTTAAAAAATCCACGTTTATTGGGAAAATATTTTTTAAAAAATCCACGTTTATTGGGAAAATATTTTTTAAAAAATCCACGTTTATTGGGAAAATATTTTTTAAAAAATCCACGTTTATTGGGAAAATATTTTTTAAAAAATCCACGTTTATTGGGAAAATATTTTTTAAAAAATCCACGTTTATTGGGAAAATATTTTTTAAAAAATCCACGTTTATTGGGAAAATATTTTTTAAAAAATCCACGTTTATTGGGAAAATATTTTTTAAAAAATCCACGTTTATTGGGAAAATATTTTTTAAAAAATCCACGTTTATTGGGAAAATATTTTTTAAAAAATCCACGTTTATTGGGAAAATATTTTTTAAAAAATCCACGTTTATTGGGAAAATATTTTTTAAAAAATCCACGTTTATTGGGAAAATATTTTTTAAAAAATCCACGTTTATTGGGAAAATATTTTTTAAAAAATCCACGTTTATTGGGAAAATATTTTTTAAAAAATCCACGTTTATTGGGAAAATATTTTTTAAAAAATCCACGTTTATTGGGAAAATATTTTTTAAAAAATCCACGTTTATTGGGAAAATATTTTTTAAAAAATCCACGTTTATTGGGAAAATATTTTTTAAAAAATCCACGTTTATTGGGAAAATATTTTTTAAAAAATCCACGTTTATTGGGAAAATATTTTTTAAAAAATCCACGTTTATTGGGAAAATATTTTTTAAAAAATCCACGTTTATTGGGAAAATATTTTTTAAAAAATCCACGTTAATTGGGAAAATATTTTTTAAAAAATCCACGTTAATTGGGAAAATATTTTTTAAAAAATCCACGTTAATTGGGAAAATATTTTTTAAAAAATCCACGTTTATTGGGAAAATATTTTTTAAAAAATCCACGTTTATTGGGAAAATATTTTTTAAAAAATCCACGTTTATTGGAAAAATATTTTTCAAAAAATCCACGTTTATTGGGAAAATATTTTTTAAAAAATCCACGTTTATTGGAAAAATATTTTTCAAAAAATCCACGTTTATTGGGAAAATATTTTTTTAAAAAATCCACGTTTATTGGGAAAACATTTTTTAAAAAATCCACGTTTATTGGGAAAATATTTTTTAAAAAATCCACGTTTATTGGGAAAAAATATTTTCTTAAACAATTCATGACTATTGAAAAAGTATTTTTAAAAAATCCAAGTTTATTAAAAAAATATTTTTAAAAAAATCCACGTTTATTGAGAAAATATTTTTAAAAAATCAATGTTTATTGAGAAAATATTTTTTAAAAAAATCCACTTTTATTGAGAAAATATTTCTTAAAAAATCCACGTTTATTTAAAAAGTATTTTTTTTTAAAAAATCGAGTTTATTGAGAAAATATTTTTTAAAAAATCGACGTTTATAGAGAAAATATTTTTCAAAAAATAAAGTCCACGATTATTGAAAAATTATTTTAAAAAAAATTTATTTATATTTTTAAAAAATCTACGATTATTGAAAAACATTTTTTAAAAAATCCACGTTTATAGAGAAAATATTTTTCAAAAAATAAAGTCCACGATTATTGAAAAATTATTTTTAAAAAAATTTATTTATATTTTTAAAAAATCCACGATTATTGAAAAACATTTTTTAAAAAATCCACGATTTTTGAAACAAGATATTTTTTAGAATTTTTTGAAAAAATATATAAAAAATATTTTTTAAAAAATCCACGTTTATTGGGAAAATATTTTTTAAAAAATCCACGTTTATTGGGAAAATATTTTTTAAAAAATCCACGTTTATTGGGAAAATATTTTTTAAAAAATCCACGTTTATTGGGAAAATATTTTTTAAAAAATCCACGTTTATTGGGAAAATATTTTTTAAAAAATCCACGTTTATTGGGAAAATATTTTTTAAAAAATCCACGTTTATTGGGAAAATATTTTTTAAAAAATCCACGTTTATTGGGAAAATATTTTTTAAAAAATCCACGTTTATTGGGAAAATATTTTTTAAAAAATCCACGTTTATTGGGAAAATATTTTTTAAAAAATCCACGTTTATTGGGAAAATATTTTTTAAAAAATCCACGTTTATTGGGAAAATATTTTTTAAAAAATCCACGTTTATTGGGAAAATATTTTTTAAAAAATCCACGTTTATTGGGAAAATATTTTTTAAAAAATCCACGTTTATTGGGAAAATATTTTTTAAAAAATCCACGTTTATTGGGAAAATATTTTTTAAAAAATCCACGTTTATTGGGAAAATATTTTTTAAAAAATCCACGTTTATTGGGAAAATATTTTTTAAAAAATCCACGTTTATTGGGAAAATATTTTTTAAAAAATCCACGTTTATTGGGAAAATATTTTTTAAAAAATCCACGTTTATTGGGAAAATATTTTTTAAAAAATCCACGTTTATTGGGAAAATATTTTTTAAAAAATCCACGTTTATTGGGAAAATATTTTTTAAAAAATCCACGTTTATTGGGAAAATATTTTTTAAAAAATCCACGTTTATTGGGAAAATATTTTTTAAAAAATCCACGTTTATTGGGAAAATATTTTTTAAAAAATCCACGTTTATTGGGAAAATATTTTTTAAAAAATCCACGTTTATTGGGAAAATATTTTTTAAAAAATCCACGTTTATTGGGAAAATATTTTTTAAAAAATCCACGTTTATTGGGAAAATATTTTTTAAAAAATCCACGTTTATTGGGAAAATATTTTTTAAAAAATCCACGTTTATTGGGAAAATATTTTTTAAAAAATCCACGTTTATTGGGAAAATATTTTTTAAAAAATCCACGTTTATTGGGAAAATATTTTTTAAAAAATCCACGTTTATTGGGAAAATATTTTTTAAAAAATCCACGTTTATTGGGAAAATATTTTTTAAAAAATCCACGTTTATTGGGAAAATATTTTTTAAAAAATCCACGTTTATTGGGAAAATATTTTTTAAAAAATCCACGTTTATTGGGAAAATATTTTTTAAAAAATCCACGTTTATTGGGAAAATATTTTTTAAAAAATCCACGTTTATTGGGAAAATATTTTTTAAAAAATCCACGTTTATTGGGAAAATATTTTTTAAAAAATCCACGTTTATTGGGAAAATATTTTTTAAAAAATCCACGTTTATTGGGAAAATATTTTTTAAAAAATCCACGTTTATTGGGAAAATATTTTTTAAAAAATCCACGTTTATTGGGAAAATATTTTTTAAAAAATCCACGTTTATTGGGAAAATATTTTTTAAAAAATCCACGTTTATTGGGAAAATATTTTTTAAAAAATCCACGTTTATTGGGAAAATATTTTTTAAAAAATCCACGTTAATTGGGAAAATATTTTTTAAAAAATCCACGTTAATTGGGAAAATATTTTTTAAAAAATCCACGTTAATTGGGAAAATATTTTTTAAAAAATCCACGTTTATTGGGAAAATATTTTTTAAAAAATCCACGTTTATTGGGAAAATATTTTTTAAAAAATCCACGTTTATTGGAAAAATATTTTTCAAAAAATCCACGTTTATTGGGAAAATATTTTTTTAAAAAATCCACGTTTATTGGGAAAACATTTTTTAAAAAATCCACGTTTATTGGGAAAATATTTTTTAAAAAATCCACGTTTATTGGGAAAATATTTTTTAAAAAATCCACGTTTATTGGGAAAATATTTTTTAAAAAATCCACGTTTATTGAGAAAATACTTTTTAAAAAGTCCACGTTTATTGGGAAAATATTTTTTAAAAAATCCACGTTTATTGGGAAAATATTTTTTAAAAATCCACGTTTATTGGGAAAATATTTTTTTAAAAAATCCACGTTTATTGGGAAAATATTTTTTAAAAAATCCACGTTTATTGGGAAAATATTTTTTAAAAAATCCACGTTTATTGGGAAAATATTTTTTAAAAAATCCACGTTTATTGGGAATATATTTTTTAAAAAATCCAAGTTTATTGGGAAAATATTTTTTAAAAAATCCACGTTTATTGGGAATATATTTTTTAAAAAATCCAAGTTTATTGGGAAAATATTTTTTAAAAAATCCACGTTTATTGGGAAAATATTTTTTAAAAAATCCACGTTTATTGGGAAAATATTTTTTAAAAAATCCACGTTTATTGGAAAAATATTTTTCAAAAAATCCACGTTTATTGGGAAAATATTTTTTTAAAAAATCCACGTTTATTGGGAAAACATTTTTTAAAAAATCCACGTTTATTGGGAAAATATTTTTTAAAAAATCCACGTTTATTGGGAAAATATTTTTTAAAAAATCCACGTTTATTGGGAAAATATTTTTTAAAAAATCCACGTTTATTGAGAAAATACTTTTTAAAAAGTCCACGTTTATTGGGAAAATATTTTTTAAAAAATCCAGGTTTATTGGGAAAATATTTTTTAAAAAATCCACGTTTATTGGGAAAACATTTTTTTAAAAAATCCACGTTTATTCGGAAAATATTTTTTAAAAAATCCACGTTTATTGGGAAAATAATTTTGAAAAAATCCACGTTTATTGGGAAAATAATTTTGAAAAAATCCACGTTTATTGGGAAAATAATTTTGAAAAAATCCACGTTTAATAGGAAAATATTTTTTTAAAAAATCCACGTTTATTGGGAAAATATTTTTGAAAAAATCCACGTTTAATGGGAAAATATTTTTTTAAAAAATCCACGTTTATTGGGAAAATATTTTTCAAAAAATCCACGTTTATTGGGAAAATATTTTTGAAAAAATCCACGTTTATTGGGAAAATATTTTTTAAAAAATCCACGTTTATTGGGAAAGTATTTTTTAAAAAATCCACGTTTATTGGGAAAATATTTTTTAAAAAATCCACGTTTATTGGGAAAATATTTTTTAAAAAATCCACGTTTATTGGGAAAATATTTTTTAAAAAATCCACTTTTATTGGGAAAATATTTTTTAAAAAATCCACTATTATTGGGAAACTATTTTTTAAAAAATCCACGTTTATTTGGAAAATATTTTTAAAAAAATCCACGTTTATTGGGAAAATATTTTTTAAAAAATCCACGTTTATTGGGAAAATATTTTTTTAAAAAATCCACGTTTATTGGGAAAACATTTTTTAAAAAATCCACGATTATCGAAACTTGTTTTAATCCACGATTATTGAAAAATATTTTTTAAAAAATCTTCATGCATTGGAAAAATATTTTTCAGAAAATTTAGGTTATTGGGAATTTTTTAAAAAAAAAATCACTATTATTGAAAAAAAACTTATAAAAATCCACGATTATTGAAAAAAAAATATTATGAAAATCCACGATTATTGAAAGGATATATATACCTATAGAAGTCTCCTTAAAAGGGGTCTTCTACTTATAAAAGTCCTCTAAATGGGGTCTTCCACCTACAGAAGACCTCTCGTAGGGGTCTTCTATCTATAGAAGTCCCCTCAAAGGGGTCTTCTACATATAGAAGACGTCTTAAACAGGTTTTCCACATATAGAAGTCCTCTTAATGGGGTCTTCTATCTATAGAAGACACTTTAAGGGGCCTTCTCTCTGTAGAAGTCCCCTTAAAGGAAGACCGATATATGTAGAATCATACCTAAGACTACATAAAGGTTTTGTTAAGAGGTTTGTAAAGTCAATTTTACGCGGCTTTTAGCGTTTGGAGTCCCATCTAAAACTCTTGATTGGCGATTTGAACTTACCTTATTTTGCAACTCATAATCGATGTAGTAGGTATCCTCCGTGTAGTGATAATTACCATGCTCATCAATATAATAAACATAAATTGAGAAACGTGGAGAATAAACCAACTCGGGAGTCAAGGTTATGTTATAGACCTTGGGCTTATCGGGTAGATCAATGTGGGCCGATTTGACAATATTACCACGGGCAACAATGTTGTAATCCAAATAAGACATGGGTGAGCTGGAGTTAACGGTGAAATGTTCTTCCTTGAATAGCTTGGGACTGGAAAAAGAAAAAAATCGGCATGAAATTTATCGGTAAATTTTGGAAATTTGCATAATTACCGATCATTGTAGTATTTATCCTCAAGTTTAAACCAGTCCTTGGGCTTTTCTTCTTCTGGGGTGTCAACCTTTTTCGGCTCACGATATTGATAGGCATTGTTGACATCACGCTTTTCATCACGATACAACGCCTCAATGTTATAGTAATGGCTATAGCCCTCATATTCTTTTAGATCGGCCAGTTTAACCTTGAAGGTA
Organism: Musca autumnalis; assembly: GCF_047663935.1. Taxonomy (NCBI): domain Eukaryota; kingdom Metazoa; phylum Arthropoda; class Insecta; order Diptera; family Muscidae; genus Musca; species Musca autumnalis. Next base: position 28,086,637 of record NW_027411755.1, read on the forward strand.
ACGAAACCGGTTTCATTCATAAAGCCCTTGAAGGAATAGGTGTGATTTTCAGATATTGGTGGCATCAAGGTGGTGGTCGCCTCTTCGCCCTCCATGTGGCGGGGTTGATGCCAGGAGTTCTTTTCCAACACTTCGGTGTAAACCAATTCCACCGGGGTCTTGGTATCCTTCAAGTGGGTACCATCAACGTAGGTTAGTTGGATCATCACCTCCTTTTCCTTGTCAGCCTCAAAGGAGTTGCATTCATAGTAGTGGACACAATGCATGGCATAACGGTAGGGATAAATTTGCGTACTGGTGGTTGTGTTGATTTTCACTCCAGTAAATTCCTCTTCCACTGTGGCCACAATGGTGGCAAAGGTGGAATATTCTTTGCTGTGCAAATAGGCTTCCAGCTCCTTGACATTCAAATCAATTTTGGCCTTGCCTTGAACCATGTCTGAGGTGCGAATGATGCTGGGTGGCTGCTTCTTCATGTCCTCGGTACTGCGGCCATAGTCATAGTAGGAACCCAGGGTTAGGATGATGGTGGCCTTGCCGTTCAGGGGTTTGCCATAGGTGTAGCTAAAATAATAGAAAAAAACAAAAAAATTTAAAATTTGTCCTACTTTGAGTGAGCTTTCTACTTACTTGGCCCTCACCACCACCTGCATATCGCCATCCTTAACTGACACCGAATTGGTGGCCTCAGCCTTGACCACATATTTGGGCAGTACATATTTCTGGACCTCAAAGTATACCGAACGTTCATAGTGACCTTTGCTGGCAACAGCCAAACGCCAATTACCCATAACCGGGAATTCAGAAACCTTAAATTGTCCCGTATGCACACCACTCACAACCTTGAAGTTCTTAATTTCCTTAATGCGATTACGTTTGCCATCTTCAAGGTAAATCACAGTATCCTTTTCGGCCACAGTGGGTTTCAAATCTTTGTCCAAGAACAAAACACGATAATTGATAACATCGCCAGGTTTATAGAGACCCTTATCGGTTTGTAGGCGAACATAAGTTTCGAATTTGGCAAATTGCAATTTTGTGGAATTCTTAAAATTCCCCAAACAATTTACAGCCTCGGCTGTGAGATTATAGTTGCCCTCAGCCAAAATGGGAACCATAAAATCAACCTCTTTTATTTCGACACCTTTGACCTCCACAGTTTTGGATTCATTGAATGAGGGTCCAGTAATTCCAACTTTTATTTGGCATGGTTCGGCAACGTTATGTACGGCCACGGCGGCAGTATATTTATCATTGGAGTGGATGGTACCTGGAGCGATAACGGTGTATTTGCTGGAAGAAGAAAAAACAAATATTATTCAATAATTCCGTTGACAACAAAATTTGAAAGAAAAAATAAAATAAAAAATCTCAGGTCGAGGTTATCGTTGTGCGAGACTTATTTCTGGACTAATTATCTGGAATTCGGCAATATGAAGTGGAAATGAGAATATTTATTGTTTAAAAATGTTCAACAAGAACTGCATTTTGAAAGTGGGGCGTAAAAAATCCACGAAATATGGAAAAATATTCTTTAAAAAATCCACGAAATATGGAAAAATATTCTTTAAAAAATCCACGAAATATGGAAAAATATTCTTTAAAAAATCCACGAAATATGGAAAAATATTCTTTAAAAAATCCACGAAATATGGAAAAATATTCTTTAAAAAATCCACGAAATATGGAAAAATATTCTTTAAAAAATCCACGAAATATGGAAAAATATTCTTTAAAAAATCCACGAAATATGGAAAAATATTCTTTAAAAAATCCACGAAATATGGAAAAATATTCTTTAAAAAATCCACGAAATATGGAAAAATATTCTTTAAAAAATCCACGAAATATGGAAAAATATTCTTTAAAAAATCCACGAAATATGGAAAAATATTCTTTAAAAAATCCACGAAATATGGAAAAATATTCTTTAAAAAATCCACGAAATATGGAAAAATATTCTTTAAAAAATCCACGAAATATGGAAAAATATTCTTTAAAAAATCCACGAAATATGGAAAAATATTCTTTAAAAAATCCACGAAATATGGAAAAATATTCTTTAAAAAATCCACGAAATATGGAAAAATATTCTTTAAAAAATCCACGAAATATGGAAAAATATTCTTTAAAAAAATCCACGAAATATGGAAAAATATTTTTTAAAAAATCCACGAAATATGGAAAAATATTCTTTAAAAAATCCACGAAATATGGAAAAATATTCTTTAAAAAATCCACGAAATATGGAAAAATATTCTTTAAAAAATCCACGAAATATGGAAAAATATTCTTTAAAAATCAACGATTTTTGGAAAAATATTCTTAAAAAAAATCAACGATTTTTGGAAAAATATTCTTTAAAAAATCAACGATTTTTGGAAAAATATTCTTTAAAAAATCAACGATTTTTGGAAAAATATTCTATTCGGAAACTATTCTTTAAAAAATCAACGATTTTTGGAAAAATATTCTATTCGGAAACTATTCTTTAAAAAATCCACGAAATATGGAAAAATATTCTTTAAAAAATCCACGAAATATGGAAAAATATTCTTTAAAAAATCCACGAAATATGGAAAAATATTCTTTAAAAAATCCACGAAATATGGAAAATTATTCTTTAAAAAATCTACTTTGTTGGAAAAAAATATTCTTTTAAAATTTACGATTATTGAAAAAATATTTTTTTAAAAATTCACGATTTTGAAAAAAATATTTTTTTAAAAAATCCTTGATTATTTCAAAAATATGTTTTACAAAAGCCACGATTATTAAAAAAAATATTCTTTAAAAAATCCACGAGTATTGAAATAATATTCTTTAAAAAACAACGTAGTTTGAAAAAATACTTTAAAAATTCGCGTAGTTGAAAAAAATATTCTTTAAAAAATCCATCTTTAAAAAATACACGTTGTTGGAAAAAAATATTCTTTTAAAAATTTACGATTATTGAAAAAATATTTTTAAAATAATCCACGATAATTAAAAAAATATTTAAAAAAAAAACGATTATTGACAAAATATTTTTTTAAAAAATCCACAATTTTTGGAAAGATATTTTTAAAAAATCACGATTATTAAAATAATAAAAATATTTGTTAGGAAATCCACGATTAATGTTAAAAACTTCACTATTAAAGCATATTTTTATTTTATTAAAAAATATTTTTTAAAAAATCCACGATTATTGGAAAAATATTCTGTAAGTCCCCGATTTTTGGAAAAATATTTTTTAAAAATCCACGATTATTGAAAAATTATTTTTTAAAAAATCCACGATTATTGAAAAATTATTTTTTAAAAAATCCACGATTATTGAAAAATTATTTTTTAAAAAATCCACGATTATTGAAAAATTATTTTTTAAAAAATCCACGATTATTGAAAAATTATTTTTTAAAAAATCCACGATTATTGAAAAAAATATCTTTTAAAAAATCCACGATTATTGAAAAAAATATCTTTTAAAAATCCACGATTATTGAAAAATTATTTTTTAAAAAATCCACGATTATTGAAAAATTATTTTTTAAAAAATCCACGATTATTGAAAAAAATATTTTTTAAAAAATCCACGATTATTGAAAAAATATTTTTTTAAAAATCCACGATTATTGAAAAAATATTTTTCGAAAATCCACGATTATTGAAAAAATATTTTTCAAAAATCCACGATTATTGAAAAAATATTTTTTTCAAATCCACGATTATTGAAAAAATATTTTTTATAAATCCACGATTATTGAAAAAATATTTTTTAAAAATCCACGATTATTGAAAAAATATTTTTTTAAAAATCCACGATTATTGAAAAAATATTTTTTAAAAATCCACGATTATTGAAAAAATATTTTTCGAAAATCCACGATTATTGAAAAAATATTTTTCAAAAATCCACGATTATTGAAAAAATATTTTTTTCAAATCCACGATTATTGAAAAAATATTTTTTAAAAATCCACGATTATTGCAAAAATATTTTTAAACAAGTGAGCCAAGGCTATAGTCGGGTCGGGGCCGACTATGTGATACCCTACACCACTACCCCTGTTCATAAGCTTTTGACTAATAAAATTCAAAATATTAAAATTGGGATAGCTTTGCGCCTTTGCTCTGAATGTCTTCATTAACACAGTTCAATTTTTTTGAAACGCATTTAAGTGCATCGACAGTACAACCCAAATAAAAAATGGAAAAGTGGGATGTATGCCAACCATCGATAGGCTTCTTTCTCTGCTTTCTACATACCTCCTACAGAAGGGAGATATTAACTTTGAAATAAAACGTTGGTCTTTTTTCCAAATATTTTTTTTGTCACATTCCGACCCATGAATAATATCCGACCATTATCAAAAATCAAAAGGTTTTTTCCTCTGTTGGACCCCCAATAACACCCAAAATTTCGTGACGATCCAATTAAAATTGCGACCTGTATCGTGATTTCCAAAAAAAGTGGAAAAATGGGATGTATTACCGACTATTGCGATATCTCCGTTATTTTAATACCTACGACAACCTGCTTTACATCATTTTAATGATGGGATTTTTTACTTTCATTGTCAGACTTTGCTTTTGGAAGGTCCCGAACCAAAGCTGTGATATTCGTCATTATTATTAAAAGCGCAAAAATGAAAAGTTGTGTTCTATTAGCGGCTTTTGCGATATCTTGGTTGTTTGACCAACTACGACAACCTACGTAACATCGTTGCAAAGGTAATATTTTCTACTTTCATTAGCAGGTTTTGCTTTTGATATACCCCTTTTAGATACGGAGATATTCGCTTTGAAATAAAACGTTGACTTTTTCTCCAAATAAGTTTTTTGCCCATTCCGACCCCTGAATATTATCCGACCATCACCAAAATCAATAGGCTTCTTTATCTGTAGGATCCCCATTAGCCCCCAAAATTTCGTGACGATCCGATCAAAATTGCGACCTGTAGCGTGATTACAAAATAATGAAAAAAAATGGGATGTATTGCCGACTATTGTGATATCTCCGTTATGTGGCCACCTACGCCAACCTACTTTGCATCACTGTAAAGATGGGATTTTCTACTTTCATAGTCAGACTTTGTTTTTGGAAGATCCCCAAACGAAGCTGTGATATTCGTCATTATTATTAAAATCGCAAAAATATAAAGTTGGGTTCTATTAGCGGCTATTGCGATATATTCGTTGTTTGATCACCTACGAGAACCCACTTTACATCGTTAGAAAGGCGATATTTTCTACTTTCATGGCCATGCTCTTCTTTTGGTATACCCCATATTGAAGCTGAGATATTCTCTTAGGAAAAAAACGTTGTCTTTTTCTCCAAATAAGTTTTTTGCCCATTACGACCCCTAAATATTATCCGACCATCACCAAAATCAATCGGCTTCTTCATCTGTGTGACCCCCATTAACCCTCAAAATTTCGTGACGATCCGATCAAAATTGAGACCTGTAGCGTGATTTCCAAAAAAGTGGAAAAATGGGATGTATTACCGACTATTGCGATATCTCTGTTATTTGGTCACCTACGCCGACGTAGTTTACATCATTGTAAAGATGGGATCTTCTACTTTCAGAGCCAGGCTTTGCTTTTGGAAAGTCCCCAACCAAAGCTGTGATATTCGTCATTATAATTAAAATCGTGATATCTTCGTTGTTTGATCACCTACGAGAACCCACTTTACATCATTAAAAAGGCGATATTTTCTACTTTCATGGCCAGGTTCTGCTTTTGGTATACCCCATATAGAAGCTGAGATATTCGCTTTGGAAAAAAACGTTGTCTTTTTATCTACCTTAGTTGTTTGCCCTTTCCGACCACTAAATATTATCCGACCATCACCAAAATCAATAGGCTTCTTCCCCTCCGGGACCCCCATCAACATGCAAAATTTCGTGACGATCCGATCAAAATTGCGACCTGTAGCGTGATTACAAGGTTTAGATGGACAGACGGACAGACGGACGGACGGACGGACGGACGGACTGACGGACACACATAGCCAGATCGACTCAGCTCGTCGAGACATTCATTTTGGTATATATAAGTATGGGTCTACGACCATTATTTCGATGCGTTACAAACTTTTTGGCCAAAACTAACTTATAATACCCTCCCCACATATTGGTGTAGGGTATAAAAAAATCCACCGAGTTGGAAAAATATACTTTAAAAAATCCACGTAGTTGGAAAAAATATTCTTTAAAAAATCGACCGAGTTGGAAAAAATACATATTCTTTAAAAAATCCACGTTGTTGGACAAAACATTCTTTTAAAAATTTACGATTATTGAAAAATGATGTATTAAAAAAATCCACGATCATTAAAAAAATATTTAAAAAAGCGCTTATTGACAAAATATTTTTTAAAAAATCCACGATTATTAAAAAAATGTTTTTTAAAAAATCCACTAATATTGAAAAATATTTTTTAAAAAATCCACTATTATTGAAAAAATATTTTATAAAAAATCCACGATTATTAAAAAAAATTTTCTTAAAAAATCCACGGTTATTGAAAAAATATTTTTTAAAAATCCACGATTATTGAAAAAATATTTTTTAAAAATCCACGATTATTGAAAAAATATTTTTTAAAAATCCACGATTATTGAAAAAATATTTTTTAAAAATCCACGATTATTGAAAAAATATTTTTTAAAAAATCTACGATTATCGAAAAAATATTTTTTAAAAAATCTACGATTATTGAAAAATTATATTCTAAAAAATCCACGAATAATGATAAAATATTTTTTAAAAAATCCACTATTATTGAAAAAATATTTTTATAAAAAAAATACAATTATTGAAAAAATATTTTTTAAAAAATCTACGATTATCGAAAAAATATTTTTTAAAAATCTACGATTATTGAAAAAATATTTTTTAAAATTCCACGATTATTGATAAAATATTTTTTAAAATTCCACGATTATTGATAAAATATTTTTTAAAATTCCACGATTATTGATAAAATATTTTTTAAAAATCCACGATTATTGAAAAAATATGCTGTAAAAAATCCACGATTATTGAAAAATTTTTTTTGAAAATTCCACGATTATTGATAAAATATGTTGTAAAAAATCCACGATTAGTGAAAAAATATTTTTTTTAAAATTCCACGATTAGTGAAAAAATATTTTTTAAAAAATCCACGATTAGTGAAAAAATATTTTTTTAAAAATCCACGATTATTGATAAATTATTTTTAAAAAATCCACGATTATTGAAAAATTATTTTTTAAAAAATCCAAGATTATGGAAAAATTATTTTTAAAAAATCCACGATTATTGAAAAATATTTTTTAAAAATCCACGATTATTGAAAAAATATTTTTTAATAATCCACGATTATTGAACAAATTTTATTTAAAAATCCACGATTATTGAAAAAATATTTTTTAATAATCCACGATTATTGAACAAATTTTATTTAAAAATCCACGATTATTGAAAAAATATTTTTTAATAATCCACGATTATTGAAAAAATATTTTTTAAAAATCCACGATTATTAAAAAATATTTTTTTAAAAAATCCATAATTATTGAAAAAATATGCTTTAAAGAAGCCACGATTATTAAAAACATATTCTTTAAAAATCCACGATTATTGCAAAAATATTTTTTGTTTGTTTTGTTTATTGTTGAAGTTCAATCTCATTTTCGATTGTTTGAGTGGAGTATTCCCCCATTGAGTTGAGCAACTTCATTTATTACCCTCTATTACAGAGAGTAATGTTTTTCAAAACGAACTGACAGTGTTGCAAAATTTTACTGATCGCTACCAATATCATGATTTCATCCCGGCGAAGGGAATTATCAATTGGCTTCTCAGTTTTTGAAATGATGCCTTTTTAGCGAAAAACCGAACTCTTTAAGTGTCTAGTATTCTCATATGAATGAGAATCACACTCACTTTTCGGCTTTTCCAAAGAAACACCAAAATCAAAATAATTTGCAACATGTCAGCACGTATCAACTAAGAATTCTTCGAATTCTGTGAGTTGAAAAGAACACCAACGCAGTTGCCTGTGAGGTTGTTTTTGGAATTTTGTTTTTTTAATTTTTAACAAAGCTCCATTCGCCCGTGCCTCGGCTGTTTTTTGTTTGTTTTGTTTGTTGTTGAAGTTCAATCTCATTTTCGATTAATTGAGTGGAGTATTCCCCCATTGGCTCAACTTAATTTATTACCCTCTATTACAGAGAGTAATGTTTTTAAAAAGGCCACAATTATTGAAAAAGTATTCTTTAAAAAATACACGATTATTGAAATAATATTCTTTAAAAAATCAACGTAGTTAGAAAAATATTCTTTAAAAATTCGCGTAGTTGAAAAAAATATTCTTTAAAAAATCCACCAAGTTGGAAAAAATATTGTTTAAAAAATCCAGCAAGTTGGAAAAAATATTCTTTAAAAAAACCACGTTGATGGATTTTTTTTTATAAATCCACGTTGTTGAAAAAATAATATTCTTTAAAAAATCCAAGTTGTTGAAAAAAGAATATTCTTTAAAAAAAATCCAAGTTGTTGAAAAAAATAATATTTTTAAAAATCCACGTTGTTGAAAAAATTTTCTTTAGAAAATCCACGTTGTTGAAAAAAGAATATTTTTTAAAAAAATCCACTTTGCTGACACAATAATTCTTTATAAAATCCACGTTGTTGGGAAAAATTTTCTTTAAAAATCCACGTTGTTGAAAAAGAATATTCTTTAAAAAATCCACGTCGTTGGAAGAAAATATTCTTTAAAAGTCCACGTTGTTGAAAAAATATTCTTTAAAAAATCCACTTTGTTGGAAAAAAAGTTCTTTAAAAACCCACGTTGTTGGAAAAAATGTTTTTTAAAAAATCCACGTTGTTGGAAAAAGATATTCTTTTAGAAATTTACGAGTATTGAAAAAATATTTTTAAAAAAATCCACGATAATAAAAAATATTAAAAAAACGATTATTGACAAAATATTTTTAAAAAAAAAATCCACGATTATTGGAAAGCTATTTTTAAAAAAATTCACGATTCTAAAAAAAATATTTTTTAAAAAATCCACGATTATTGAAAAAATATTTCTTTAAAAAATATTTTTTAAAAAGTCCACGATTATTGAAAAATTATTTTTAAAAAATCCATGATTATTGAAAAAAATATTTGTTAAAAAATCCAATATTAATGCAAACATAATTTTTAAAAATCCATGATTATTGAAATTTTTTTTTAAACATCCACGATTTTTGAAAAAAATATTTTTTAAACATCCACGATTTTTGAAAAAATATTTTTTAAAAATCCACGTTTATTGAAAAAATTTTTTTAAAAATCCACGATTATTGAAAAAATATTTTTTAAAAATCTACGATTATTGAAAAAATATTCTTTAAAAAATCCACGTTTTTGGAAAAAAATATTCTTTAAAAATCCACGATTATTGAAAAAATATTTTTTAAAAATCTACGATTATTGAAAAAAATTCTTTAAAAAATCCACGTTTTTGGAAAAAAATATTCTTTAAAAATCCACGATTATTGAAAAAATATTTTACAAATTCAAAACAAAAAACTCGTGGCAGATATTATATAATTAGAACTAACGATAATTTTTCAAAATAAATTGAGATACTTATTGAGATTTTTAACACAATTAAATTAAATGTTGATATTTTTAACAGGAAATTACCTCGGTACATGAAGGCTGAATATGAATACTAGTAACTAATTTTATGATAAATTGTTTGTTTAGTTTTAGCTGACAAATGGGTTTTGTTTGCAATATTTTGATTGAAATCTACAGAGGCGAACTTTACAATCACATATTTCATGGTTGAATAATTAAAAACAAATTGATTTAATTATTATTTTGCATATTAGCGGTGTGCTTACATGCGCTTATATAATGTAATCAAAGGTGGAAAGGTGAAAAGAAACAGGTCACATTTAACTCGCCTTTAAAGACATATATAAACTATATAAACTATTTTTAGAAAGTCTGTAATAATCAAAAAATTCGTCTCGAATCACCATCAAGACTCCCCTTTGGGGTTCTTATACACTACTTTTTGTTTTTTTTTTTCACTGAAAGTAGTCTGTGTTGATTCTTGATTCATGTCGTTTCAAACTGAATAATAAACATTATACATTTTCCCAAGCGTGTTGAAAAAAATATATTGTTGTTCTGCTCCAATTATTTCCCATAGAAAATCACTAATGATTAAATTATTATTTTTATAAAATATAATTGCAAACTGTTTGTCCACTCTCTTTATTTTAGGAAGCAATTTTCGTTCAAGTTCAAGGTTGGCTACTATCCCCACAGCCTCTAAACAGTTCCATGGCAATAAAATAAAAAAAATAAAAAACAAAACAATTAAGCAAAATTTTTTTATTACAACCACAAAAATTAATCATGTTTAGCTTGGGCTATTTCCAATATGTTTTTTACACATAAACACATCCACATATACATATGTAAATATGTTATTGTCATTGTGTGATTAAATCACTGGATGAATGCCGGTTTTTGTGGCGTTTACCAGCAGCTTTGTTGCCGTTTTAGCGGTTTTACAGCTGTTATAACCGGCAAACCAGCCAACGACAACATCAAGTCAACCACGGGCCAATTTGTTTATGTGACAGCGGGTGTCCGTCCGTCAATGCGTAAGACCTTTGTTGTGTTTTTTGAGTCTGTTCAAAAACTTGTTTTTGCTTTGTTGTTGCTGCGGTGTTTTTTGTTTTGATTTTATTGCTGTGTAGATTTACGATGATAAATTTACCAATGTTTTGTTTCGTTTTTTATTTATTTATTTTAATGTTATTTATATATGGATTTGGGGGTTTGTTTTTTAATGTTATTTTTGTTTTTTTTTCTGTCCATTTTTTGCATATTTTGATGTTAACAAATTTATTATGATTTTAACATTGGTGCGCATCCCACGCATAGTGATGGGTTTGTTGTGGGTAACTTTTTTTAAACCTTATACAAACAACGACCTACAAGGTGAGAATTGTTTTATTTAGTGCCGATATTGCAATGCCAAAGGTTGATATACAAAGAATATTTTTTAAAGAAATATTTAAAAAATTATTTTTTATGCGCAACAACAAGTAAATAAAACCTGAAACTTGTGGATTTTTTAAATCTTTTTTATGTCCACGTTTTATCCCTTAAAATTGGTGAATTGTTAAATTGTTTTTAATAAGGATTAGTAAAATAATTTTGTGTACACATAAACTCTTGAATTTTTAGAAAAAAAATCAAGATGAATTAAAAAAAATATTTTTTTTATTCTCAAAAATTCGTGGAGTTTAAATACAAATATTTTTTTTTGCTAAATCCAATAGAATTCCTTTAATTTTTTTTTATATTTCGTATTTTTTTTAAACATTTGTAATGAGATTTTTTTAATTTTTTTTCTAACATCCCGCAAAACTTGGATTTTTTTAAAGAATATTTTCCAGGAATCCAAACAAAACGTGGATTTTTTTTAAAGAATATTTTTCAGGGATCCAAACAAAACGTGGATTTTTTCAAAGAATATTTTTCAGGGATCCAAACAAAACGTGGATTTTTTTAAAGAATATTTTTCAGGGATCCATACAAAACGTGGATTTTTTTAAAGAATATTTTTCAGGGATCCAAACAAAACGTGGATTTTTTCAAAGAATATGTTTCAGGGATCCAAACAATACGTGGATTTTTTTAAAGAATATTTTTTAGGGATCTAAACGTCCACCTAAACTTGGATTTAAAAAAATGCCCAAACATCCAAGCAAAGCTTATGTTTTTAAAAACATTTTGTCAGGCATGGAAAGAACACTTGCATTTTTTTTTAATAAAAATTATCAAACATACGAACAAAAGGTAATATTTTTTAAAAAACATTTTCAAATCCTGCAAAAGGTTTATATTTAAAGGAATATTTTTCAAGCACGCAACAATGAAGTGGCTTTAAAAAATGTATTTTTAAACATTCAAACAAAATGTGAACTTTTTGGTTTTTAAAAATATTTTTTTATACGAGGATTTAAAAAAAAAAAAAACTTTAAAAACATTTTCTTATTTTTTTTAACCGTGATTTTTTAACAAAACATGTTTCTGTTTCTCTATATTTTTAAAGAAACATTTTTCAAGAATCCCCCAAAAGTTGCATTTTTAAGGAATATTTTTTGAAGCATCCAATGGAGGAGAGGATTTTTATATAAATAATATTTGTAAACATCCTAAAACGACGCGATTTTTTTAAGTTTTAAAATATATTATTTTTAAATATTATTTTAAAGTTTTAAAATATATATTTTTTCAAAACGAAGATTTTTGAAAAAACAATTTGTTTAAATTTTATTTTTTTTTTTCAAACGGCAGTTATATATCTATTTGATGATGTATCGAAATTACATATTTTTCTCAAAACGTGGATTTTTCAAATATATTTTTCTAAAAAAAGAGACATTTTTAAAAATTATTTTTCTAAAAATGGGGACGTTTTAAAAAATAAAAAAATTTATTAAAAACACGTGGTTGTTTTAAAAAATATTTTTCTTAAAAAGGCGTGGATGATTAAAAGGTATTTTTCTACAAAAACATGTATATTTTAAAAAATATTTTTCCAAAAATGTGTGTTTTTTAAATATTTTTCTAAAAAACGTGGATGATTCAAAAGTATTGTTCTAAAAAAACATGGATGTTTTAAAAAATATTTTTCTAAAAATGTGGATTTTTTAGAAAATATGTTTAAAAAAAATATTTCTCAAAACGTGGAGTTTTAAAAAATATTTTTCTCAAAAATACTTTTTTAAAAACATGGATTTTTTAAAAATATTATTCTCAAAAACACTTTTTTGAAAACGTGCAAATTTTAAAAAATATTTTTCTCAAAAACTGGGTTTTTAAAGAAATATTATTCTCAAAAATACTTTTTTGAAAACCTCAATTTTTTAAAAAAATATTTTTCTCAAACCTGCAATTTTTAGAAATATTTTTCTCAATACATAGATTTTTTAAAAAAGTTTTCTCAAAACGTGAAGTTTTAAAAACATAATTTTTTCCAAAGCTCGATTTTAAAAAAAAATGTTTATCTCAAAACGTCGATAATTAAAAAAAAATTTTTTTTTTCTTAAAACGTGAATTTTTAAAAATTATTTTTTTCAAAATGTGGATTTTCTTAAAAAAATATTTTTCTCAAAAATACTTTTTCGAAAACTGGATTTTTTGAAAAATATTCTCAAAAAAACTTTTTTGAAAACGTGAATTTTTTTAAAAAAATTAGGAGGCTTGGCGTATTTATTTGGGATGGCGACTTCTATTTTGCTTTTCAAGATGTCAGGCTTAATCCCATAGTCGTTGTTTTAACATTTTATTAAAACAACTTTAATTTATTAGTGGAAAAAATTGGCGATGTTTACCAAGGGGTAAGGCAAGGAACACTATAGTTTCAGATCTCGCCACAGATCTTCATCAGTTCCCCTGTTTCTTGTTTTTCAACAAGAGCAATTGACACTTGGTTATAAAAAGTTTCTTGTTGAAAAACAAGAAACAAGGGAACTGATGAAGATCTCTGGTGAAATCTGAAACTATAGTCTTCCCTGCATTACCCCTTGGTAAACATCGCCAATTTTTTCCCACTAATAAATTAAAGTGGGTGACGTAGGGGATAGAAGATACCAAGGAACGGTCCTGACCGGTTTTAACATGGCAAAGCCCAGGATTTATGTTGGTCCCTCTTTCATCTCAAGTGGACACTCCTCCCCGTGGTGCCACTTGGGGAACTGCCTTTAACACCCGTTAAAGGTAGTGAGCTAACATGTGCCGCGCGTTCACCCATAAGAACGTTAAAAACTTGGGTTTGGGCGTCGGGTTAGTAACCCTCCGCTAGAAAAAACATCCTACTATGAAAAAACGGAAGAAAACAAAAACAAACCCCTCTAAATTTGACGAACCCCGCAAACGTTTTAAGGACCATGATCTGCGAATCTGCACTTGGAATGTTCGCACTCTTTATAGAGAAGGTGCAGTCTTCCCATTGGCAGACGTGCTTGAAAAGTAAAAGGCCGATATTACTGCCATACAGGAAATACGATGGACTGGGAAAGGCGTCACAACAACACCTAAAGGTGACGCACTGTATTATAGCTGCCATGACGTAAAGCATGAGTTTAGTTGCGGATTCGTAGTTAGTCGGAGGCTAAAACATCTGGTATCAAGCTTCACCCCAGTGAATGAAAGAGTCGCTACAATTCGATTAAAAGCAAAATTCTTTAACATCAGCTTTATTTGCGCTCATGCTCCCACTGAAGACAAGAACGAACAGACCCAAGATATATTTTACGAGCGCTTAGAAGAAACTTATGACCGTTGCCCTGCCCATGACATTAAAATTATACTAGGCGATTTTAATGCCAAAATTGGAAAGGAGAATATCTTGGGCCCAACAGTCGGGAAATTCAGTCTCCACAGAGAAACATCTGACAATGGTATGAGGCTGATAGATTTTGCAGCTGCAAAAAACATGGTAGTTAGCAGTACCAGATTTAATCATCTCGATATTCATAAGGGCACCTGGCTGTCTCCAGATCAGAAAACAAGAAATCAAATTGATCATGTTGTGACAGATGGAAGACATTCATCGAGTGTGTTGGATGTACGATCGTTCCGATGCGCAAACATTGATTCGGACCACTACCTTGTTGCAGCAAAGGTACGCACCCGCTTAACCGTAGCAAACAAAGTACGAACAGACACAACACGAAAGTTAGACATCGGTAAGCTGCAATCACAACAGTTAGCCACAGCATATTCCACTCAACTGATCCAATTGCTTAATCAAAGCACTCCTCATCCTGATAACATACAAACAGCCGCAAAATCCATACTTGGATACCAGAGACCTCCACCAAGGAATCCATGGTATGATGAGGAGTGTCGTGCTTCCACCGAAGAGAAAAATGCGGCATATAGGGCTACTTTACAATCCGTAGCAACGCGTAGCGCACGAGAGAGATACAGGGAGAAAAGGAGAGAGGAGAAACGTCTTTTCCGCAGTGTGAAAAAATCGAGATGTACAGGAGCCAGAATGAAGTCCGAAAATTCTACCAAAGAGTCAAGCATCAAACTGATGGCTTTGGTACAGGCACCTCCTCCTGTAGAGACCAGCAACGTAATCTGGTAACTGATACAGATAGTGTACTCAGGATATGGAAAGAACATTTCTCAAAACTGTTGGTATCCAATAGCAGCGAAGACGACGAAGATACCACAGTCCCCAATCCCAGAAGATGGTATTGAATGTATACCGCTCAGCCGAGATGAGGTAAAGACAGCAATAAATTGGCTGAAGAATAACAAGGTAGCAGTAGCCGATGGCTTAACAGCCGAGCTGTTCAAAACCGGAGGCGACACGTTGATAAGGTGTATTCATCAGCTAGTTAGCACCATCTGGCAGGAAGAACGAGTACCCGACAATTGGAACCTGAGTATCCTGTGCCCCGTCCACAAGAAGGGAGATAAGACTGTATGCTCTAACTATAGGGACATAAATCTACTCCCTATTGCCTACAAGATCGTGTCAGGGATATTGTGCGAACGACTAAAGCCTATGGTCAACGAGATAATTGGACCATACCAATGCGGCTTTAGACCTGGCAAGTCCACCATTGACCAGATATTTACCCTGCTGCAAATCCTGGAGAAGACCCAAGAGATGCAGACCTACACCTACCACCTTTTTGTCGATTATAAAGCAGCCTTCGACAGCCCGCTGCGTTCAAAGGTATTCCAAGCCATGTATGAATTTGGTATCCCCGCAAAGCTCATCCGGCTTTGTAAAATGACTTTAACTGACGCGAGGTCTCAGTTAAAATAGGAAAGAACCCCTCCGAAGAGTTTTGTACCAAAAGAGGTTTCAGGCAAGGAGACAGCCTTTCGTGTGATCTTTTCAACATCCTGCTAGAAAAGGTTATACGAGAGGTAAACATCAAAAGAAGTGACACAATCTACACCAATAGCCACATATTTGCTTATGCTGATGATATAGACATCATGGGACGATTAGTAAAAGAAGTAACCGATACTTTTATGAAGGTCGAAGGAGAATCTGCTGAAGTGGGTATGGCGGTAAACGGCGAGAAGTCCAAGTTGATGGTGTCGACGCCCAATGCGTCCATTGAGATCGGACCAATTGTTGAAGTTGGTTCCTATAATTTTGAGGTAGTAAAAGGCTTCGTATACCTCGGCACCGCCGTAAACAAAACAACCGGCATCAGTTGTGAAATAAAAAGAAGAATTTTTTTTTGCCAACAGATACTACTTTGGCTACTTTGGTTGAAGAGATGACAAAGCGCGGTATTCCAGAAAGCGAAGCACTAAACAGAGAGAATTGGAGGTCTTTTCTTAGTTCGGTCTATGGAACAAATGTTCTGTAATGGGCCGGCAATGTAAGTAAGGATTTTTTAAAAACTATTGTTCTCAAAAATGCTTTTTTGAAAACATGAAACTTTATTCTCAAAAATACTTTTTTGAAAACAAAATTTTTAAAGAATATATTTCTCAAAACGTCCGTCTTATTAAAAATATTTTTCTCAAAACATGGATTTTTGAAAAAAATATTTTTCTCAAAATTTATTGAAAACGTGCAATTTTTACAAAATATTTCTCTCAAAACGTGCATTTTTAAAAATGTTTTTCCGAAAACATGGATTTACAAAAAAAATTCCCTAAACGTGGGTTTCTTAAAAAATAATTTTGTATTTTTAAAACAATATATTTCTCAAAAGTAGAATACATACACAATTCCAAACTTGGATTTCATACTTTTTTTATCATAACCTTTGATTTAAAATATTCCTAAAAATCGGGTATTTTTATTAAAAAATTTCTTAAAAATCGTGAATTAAAAAAAAAAAAATACTTATAAGTAATGAATTTTTTTGATATTTTGTTAAAACTGGATTTTTTAAAAAATATTATTCTTGAAAATCCTTTTTTGAAAACGTGAAATATGTAAATAACATTTTTCTTAAAACATGGATTTTTTAAAAATATTATTCTCAAAAATAGTTTTTTGAAAACGTGAATTTTTTAAAAAATATTATTCTTAAAAATACTTTTTTGAAAACGTGCATTATTTAAACAACATTTTTCTCAATGCATAGATTTTTTAAAAATATTATTCTCAAAAATACTTTTTTGAAACCGTTAATTTTTTAAAAAATATTGTTCTCAAAAATACATTTTTTAAAACGTGATTTTTTTAAGAAATATCGTTCTCAAAAATACTTTTTTGAAATCGAAAAAATTTTTAAAGAATACGTTTCTCAAAACTTCCGTCTTCTTAAAAATATTTTTCTCAAAACATGGATTTTTTAAAAAATATTTTTCTCAAAAATTCCTTTTTGAGTTTTCAATTTAAAAAAAAAAAAATATTTTTCTCAGAACGTGAATTTT
Organism: Musca autumnalis; assembly: GCF_047663935.1. Taxonomy (NCBI): domain Eukaryota; kingdom Metazoa; phylum Arthropoda; class Insecta; order Diptera; family Muscidae; genus Musca; species Musca autumnalis. Next base: position 28,104,073 of record NW_027411755.1, read on the forward strand.
TTTAAAAATATTTTTCCGAAAAATTGATTTAAAAAAATTCTCAAAACGTGGTTATGTAAATTTTTTCTCAAAACTTGTATTTTTAAAACAATATATTTCTCAAAAATAGAATACACATACAATCCAAAACTTGGATTTCATACATTTTTATCAAAACCGTTGATTTAAAATATTCCTAAAAATCGGGGATTTTTATTAAAAATTTCTTAAAAATTATCGATTTAAAAAAAAAATAATTAAAAATAATGGATTTTTTAATATTTTGTTAAAACTGGATTAAAAAACAAATTTTCAAGGTCGTGGATATATTAAAGAATATTGTTCGTGCTCATACGTTTTTTAACGATTATTTTTCGAGCTCCTTGATTTTTTAAAGAATATGTTTCGAGCTCGTAGATTTTTTAAAGAATATTTTTCGAGCTTGTAGATTTTTTAAAGTATATTTTTCGACCTCCTTGATTTTTTAAAGAATTTTTTTTCGAGCTCGTTGATTTTTTAAATAATAGTCTTCGAGCTCGTAGATTTTTAAAGAATATTTTTCGAGCTTGTAGATTTTTTAAAGTATATTTTTGAGCTTCCAACAAGACGTAGACTTTTTGGAGAACAATTTTTTAATGAACAAAAATTGGGGACTTATATACCCTCAACTTTTTTATCAACAAGTAAATTTTTGTCGATTTATCTTTATTTGCCTGCCTATCGGTCTAGCTGGCTGATGCGCAAGATAACTATCAAACGAATCCAGCGATTTGGTCCCACCCTTACACCTGGTCATAGTGTTAAATTTGGACAAGTTCAAAAGGCCTCGAAAGGCGCTGTTCTGATTTCCTATGAAATTTTAATTAACTATACATTTTCCTTTTAATTGCCACTGTCGCTGATTACAAACAAGCCCCGTAAAAACAACATTTATTACAATATTTAACAAAACAGATGTCCGGTATTGTGATCTCAAATCACGTTTTATATGTATTATTTTTTCACCAAGTTGCCATTATTCATGCCAATTTTAATTACACAAGCTCTGTGATGAAGCACAAGAATGTCTATAAAAATAAAAAAAATTAAACAAAAATAAAATAAAATTGATTTTGTTGTATTTTGAATCAACTTGGTTGTTATTAGTTTCTTGGCATGAATATGGCTCCAGCGTTGACATAGACCACAATGGCTTTTGAGGGGTGACGAAGAGAGCTAGTCACATGTACACCTCAAATGTTACAAGGTTTCATTTTATTAATGGACAAACATATTAACATACGTATAGTACATCGAACCTTGGAACATTACTATTCTAACTTTCAAAGTAAAGCTTAACCAATTATAGCTAAGATACGTCACTGTCCTGCCGTTATCTGCCATAAACAACATTTGCACTAATTAACAAAATTTCTTCACTTGCATCACATGGAGGAGATATTGTCAATTACTTGACAATTAAGATGCGAATTATTGCCACGAGTATTTAAAAGAATTGTTTAAAATGTCAGAATTGCACGACTGGTAGCAATGCTGGCAATTTTTTGGATTATTAATAAACTTTCTTTCTTTCTTTAAAAATATTGAAATTCATTTGTAATATATAATTAAATATTTGAAAAGAAAGTTTATAGCATCATTTATTATTTTATAATTGCTAATTTATGACAAACACGATTTTACAGTTTGCCAAGAACAAACCGGATTTGGTTTTGTTAAATAATCATTAATTTGATAAAGATGCTAAAATGAATTGTAAACAAATATGAAAAGAAGAACACTAGGGTGGAACAATATTTAAACAAAATAAGCAGGGACGATAATAAAGGTTGTCTTTTTTATTGTTTTTAAGAAATAAATCTTGAGGAACTACTGAAGAAAGTGTCGTTTTTAAAAAAATATTTTTTTCAACGATCCATCAAACGTGAATTTTTTAAATAATTTTTTTTTTCAACAATCCATCAAACTTGGATTTTTTAAATAATTTTTTTCAACGATCCATCAAAGGTTGATTGTTAAAAAGTTTTTTATTCATCGATACATCAACCGTGGATTTTTTAATAATTTTTTCTTCAATGATCCATCTAACGTAGATTTTTTAAATATATTTTTTCAACGATGCACCAAAAGTGGATTTTTTAATAATTTTTTTTTTCTAAATCCACGACATGTGGAAAATTTTTCTTTAAAAAATCCACGATTTATGGAAAAACATTCTTTGAACAATCCACAAAATATGGAAACGTATTCTTTAAAAATTCACGAAATATGGAAATATATTCTTTAAAAAATCCACAAATGTAGAAAAATATTCTTTAAAAAATCCGAGATATATGGAATAGTATTCTTTAAAAAATCCACAAATGTAGAAAAATATTCTTTAAAAAATCCGAGATATATGGAATAGTATTCTTTAAAAAATCCACAAATGTAGAAAAATATTCTTTAAAAAATCCGAGATATATGGAATAGTATTCTTTAAAAAATCCACAAATGTAGAAAAATATTCTTTAAAAAATCCGAGATATATGGAATAGTATTCTTTAAAAAATCCACAAATGTAGAAAAATATTCTTTAAAAAATCCGAGATATATGGAATAATATTCTTTGAAAAATCCACGTTTGGTGGAAAAAAATTATTTAAAAAACCCACGTTTGATGGAAAAAAAAAAATTATTTAAAAAATCCACGTTTGATGGAAAAAAATTATTTAAAAAATCCACGTTTGATGGAAAAAAATTATTTAAAAAATCCACGTTTGATGGAAAAAAATAATTTAAAAAATCCACGTTTGATGGAAAAAAAATTATTTAAAAAATCCACGTTTGATGGAAAAAAATTATTTAAAAAATCCACGTTTGATGGAAAAAAAATTATTTAAAAAATCCACGTTTGATGGAAAAAAATTATTTAAAAAATCCACGTTTGATGGAAAAAAATTATTTAAAAAATCCACGTTTGATGGAAAAAAAATTATTTAAAAAATCCACGTTTGATGGAAAAAAATTATTTAAAAAATCCACGTTTGATGGAAAAAAATTATTTAAAAAATCCACGTTTGATGGAAAAAAATTATTTAAAAAATCCACGTTTGATGAAAAAAATTATTTAAAAAATCCACGTTTGATTGAAAAAAATTATTTAAAAAATCCACGTTTGATGGAAAAAAATTATTTAAAAAATCCACGTTTGATGGAAAAAAATTATTTAAAAAATCCACGTTTGATGGAAAAAAATTATTTAAAAAATCCACGTTTGATGGGAAAAAATTATTTAAAAAATCCACGTTTGATGGAAAAAAAATTATTTAAAAAATCCACGTTTGATGGAAAAAAATTATTTAAATAATCCACGTTTGATGGAAAAAAATTATTTAAAAAATCCACGTTTGATGGAAAAAAATTATTTAAAAAATCCACGTTTGATGGAAAAAAATTATTTAAAAAATCCACGTTTGATGGGAAAAAATTATTTAAAAAATCCACGTTTGATGGAAAAAAATTATTTAAAAAATCCACGTTTGATGGAAAAAATTATTTAAAAAATCCACGTTTGATGGAAAAAAATTATTTAAAAAATCCACGTTTGATGGGAAAAAATTATTTAAAAAATCCACGTTTGATGGAAAAAAATTATTTAAAAAATCCACGTTTGATGGAAAAAATTATTTAAAAAATCCACGTTTGATGGAAAAATCTTATTTAAAAAATCCACGTTTGATGGAAAAAGAAATATTTAAAAAATCCACGTTTGATGGAAAAAGAAATATTTAAAAAATCCACGTTTGAAGGAAAACAAATTTTTAAAAATCCACGTTTGAAGGAAAAAAATTATTTAAAAAATCCACGTTTGATGGAAAAAATTATTTAAAAAATCCACGTTTGATGGAAAAAATTATTTAAAAAATCAACGTTCGCTGAAAAAATGGTTTAAAAAATCCTCGTTTGATGAAAAAAATTGTTTAAAAAATCCACGTTCGCTGAAAAAATGGTTTAAAAAATCCTCGTTTGATGAAAAAAAATTGTTTAAAAAATCCACGTTTGATGAAAAAAATTGTTTAAAAAATCCACGTTTGATGGAGAAAAAAATACTTTAAAGGTCCACGAAATATGGAAAAATATTCTTTAAAAAATCCACGAAATATGGAAAAATATTCTTTAAAAAATCCACGAAATATGGAAAAATATTCTTTAAAAAATCCACGAAATATGGAAAAATATTCTTTAAAAAATCCACGAAATATGGAAAAATATTCTTTAAAAAATCCACGAAATATGGAAAAATATTCTTTAAAAAATCCACGAAATATGGAAAAATATTCTTTAAAAAATCCACGAAATATGGAAAAATATTCTTTAAAAAATCCACGAAATATGGAAAAATATTCTTTAAAAAATCCACGAAATATGGAAAAATATTCTTTAAAAAATCCACGAAATATGGAAAAATATTCTTTAAAAAATCCACGAAATATGGAAAAACATTCTTTAAAAAATCCACGAAATATGGAAAAATGTTCTTTAAAAAATCCACGAAATATGGAAAAATATTCTTTAAAAAATCCACGAAATATGGAAAAATATTCTTTAAAAAATCCACGAAATATGGAAAAATATTCTTTAAAAAATCCACGAAATATGGAAAAATGTTCTTTAAAAAATCCACGAAATATGGAAAAATGTTCTTTAAAAAATCCACGAAAAATGGAAAAATATTCTTTAAAAAATCCACGATGTATGGAAAAAATTATTCTTTGAAAAATCCACGAAATATGAAAAAATATTCTTTAAAAAACCCAAGATATGTGAAAAAATATTCTTTAAAATATCCACGAAATATTTAAAAATGTTTTTTAAAAAATCCACTAAATATGTAAAAATGTTTTTTTTTTTAAATTCACGAAATACCTAGAAATAATCTTTAAAAAATCATCAAAATATGGGAAAATATTCTTTAAAAAATCCACGAAGAATAAAAAATATATTCTTTAAAAAATCCACGAATAATAAAAAATATATTCTTTAAAAAATCCACGAAATATGCAAAAATATTCTATAACACGAAAACGAAATATAAACAAATATTGTTTATAAAACCACGAAATATAAAAAAAAATCTTTAAAAATTCCACGAAATGTGAAAAAAAATCTTTAAATATGAAAAAAAATCTTTCAAAAAATCCACTAAATATGAAAAAAAAAAAATCTTTAAAAAATCCACGAAATATGAAAAAAAATTCTTTAAAAAATCCACGAAATATGAAAAAAATTCTTTAAAAATTCCACGAAATTTAAAAAAAAATCTTTAAAAAATCCACGAAATATGAAAAAAATCTTTAAAAATCCACGAAATATGAAAAAAAAAATCTTTCAAAAATCCACGAAATATGAAAAAAAAATCTTTAAAAAATCCACGAAATATGAAAAAAAATCTTTCAAAAAATCCACGAAATATGAAAAAAAAATTCTTTAAAAAATCCACGAAATATGAAAAAAAAAATCTTTAAAAAATCCACGAAATATGAAAAAAAAAATCTTTAAAAAATCCACGAAATATGAAAATAAAAATTCTTAAAAAAATCCACGAATTTTCTAAAAATAATCTTTAAAAAATCCACAAAATATGGAAAAATATTCTTTAAAAAATCCACGAAATATGTAAAAATGATTTTTTAAAAATCCACGAAATTTCTAATAATTTTTAAAAAATCCACAAAATATTGAAAAATATTCTTTAACAAATTTACGAAATATGAACAATAATTGTTTAAAAAATCCACGAAATATGAAAAAGTATTCTTTAACAAATTTACGAAAAATGGAAAACTATTCTTTAAAAAAATCCACGAAATATGGAAAAATATTCTTTGAATAATCCGCAAAATATTGAAAAATATTATTTAAAAAATTCACGAAATATGAACAAACTGGGATGTTATATATTATTTAACTTCCGTTGATCAGCAATCGGAATTTATGCAGAAAAATATCATGTTTCTTGAGACTGTTCCAATAAAAACTAAGCGCGTCGATATGAAAAGTAAACCCTGGTTCAACTCGACTATTAAAGCTTGTATTGCAGATAGAGACATAGCTTATAATAGATGGAAACGCTAAAAAACTCCTGAACTACATGACGAATTTCGATTAGCTCGGAGGAGAGCAAGTGGTCAAATAAATCTTGCCAAAATGGAATATTACTCGACTCGATTTAGTTCCGCATTGGACTCCAAGAGTAAGTGGAAACCCATTAATGAAATTGGTGCTGGCAAACCAACTGCTACTACTTCCGTTCAATGTGACGTGGATGACCTCAATAAATCATTCATCGATATTCCAGCTATTGCAGCAGACCTTTCCTTTTATAGCACTAATAGTGCATCTAATGACGAAATATCTGGTGAGGTATCTTTTGAGTTCCGTTGTGTCACCAGTGACGAAGTTTTAGGAGTGTTAAGTCTCTACCACTCCTTCTACCTTATTTTACTTATCTATTCAACACAATACTGACCACAAGTACTTTTCCCGCCCTTTGGAAACATGCCAAAATTGTTCTTGTCCCGAAATCGAATATGGAATATCGGCCTATTGTAATACTTCCTTTTATATCTAAAGTCTTCGAGAAACTTATAAACGCCCAAATATCAGAATGTCTCCTATGCACTAGACTACTATCTGAGGTACAGTCAGGTTTCCGATCGGAGCACAGTTGCATCAGCGCGTTATTAGAAGTTTTAGAGTCAATCAGATGTGACGTTGATGAGAACAAAGCATGTTTTCTCGTTTTATTGGATCACTCCAAGGCTTTTGATACCGTCGATCATATTGATCTCCATATTAAACTTCGCCGTCTTTTTAATTTTTCCAATACATCGACTAACCTCATCAAATCCTACTTGTCCAACCGTTCACAATCGGTATACTCTGGAAGCTCTAAATCCAAACCATTGGTGGTATGTAAGGGTGTGTCACAAGGATCCATTATTGGGTCCCTTCTTTTCAGTATGTACGCGAATGACCTTCCCAATCAAGTAGTTCACAGCAGTGTGCATATGTATGCCGATGATGTGCAAAAAATTCTTAAGCACCCATGTGAGTAATGCAAGGTAATCCATTCTTAAATTAAATGATGACCTTGACAGAGTTTATAAACGGGCCACAGCAAACGGTCTCCTCTTGAACTCTACTAAGTCTAAATGTCACAAAAATAAAAGGCTGCTTATTGAAAACGTTGATATTCTATAAATCAGGAAGAAATAGAACTTGTCAAGCATGCTAAAAACCTGGGAGTACTTTTTAATTCCACTCTATGTTGGTCCAACCACATTAACCAGGTGGTTGGACAAATTTATTCTAAATTGCGCACTTTATGATTAACGCATTCGTTTACCCTCCCCTAATATACGGTGACTTCTGGCTAAAACGTTTCTGGTACCCGGCTTGATATACGGCTCTGAACTTTATGCTAATTGTGACTCCCTAAGTCGACGAAAGCTAAACGTGGCTTTTAACAGCCTTACACGTTATGTTTTTGGTTTACATAGAACTCAACACGTGTCTCAGTATGCACGTTCTATTTACGGTATAAGCTTTAACAGTCTCCTCCATATAAAAGCCTTAACATTTTTGCATAATATTATCTTTAAACAAAAAATATGGAAAAATTGTCTTTAAAAATTGACGACATATGGAGAAAAATGGAAATTCACGAAATACCTAAAAAATCTTTAAAAAATCTACAAAATATGGAAAATATTCTTTAAAAAATCTACAAAATATGGAAAATATTCTTTAAAAAATCCACGAAATATGGAAAATTATTCTTTAAAAAATCCACGAAATATGGAAAAATATTCTTTAAAAAATCCACGAAATATGGAAAAATATTCTTTAAAAAATCCACGAAATATGGAAAAATATTCTTTAAAAAATCCACGAAATATGGAAAAATATTCTTTAAAAAATCCACGAAATATGGAAAAATATTCTTTAAAAAATCCACGAAATATGGAAAAATATTCTTTAAAAAATCCACGAAATATGGAAAAATATTCTTTAAAAAATCCACGAAATATGGAAAAATATTCTTTAAAAAATCCACGAAATATGGAAAAATATTCTTTAAAAAATCCACGAAATATGGAAAAATATTCTTTAAAAAATCCACGAAATATGGAAAAATATTCTTTAAAAAATCCACGAAATATGGAAAAATATTCTTTAAAAAATCCACGAAATATGGAAAAATATTCTTTAAAAAATCCACGAAATATGGAAAAATATTCTTTAAAAAATCCACGAAATATGGAAAAATATTCTTTAAAAAATCCACGAAATATGGAAAAATATTCTTTAAAAAATCCACGAAATATGGAAAAATATTCTTTAAAAAATCCACGAAATATGGAAAAATATTCTTTAAAAAATCCACGAAATATGGAAAAATATTCTTTAAAAAATCCACGAAATATGGAAAAATATTCTTTAAAAAATCCACGAAATATGGAAAAATATTCTTTAAAAAATCCACGAAATATGGAAAAATATTCTTTAAAAAATCCACGAAATATGGAAAAATATTCTTTAAAAAATCCACGAAATATGGAAAAATATTCTTTAAAAAATCCACGAAATATGGAAAAATATTCTTTAAAAAATCCACGAAATATGGAAAAATATTCTTTAAAAAATCCACGAAATATGGAAAAATATTCTTTAAAAAATCCACGAAATATGGAAAAATATTCTTTAAAAAATCCACGAAATATGGAAAAATATTCTTTAAAAAATCCACGAAATATGGAAAAATATTCTTTAAAAAATCCACGAAATATGGAAAAATATTCTTTAAAAAATCCACGAAATATGGAAAAATATTCTTTAAAAAATCCACGAAATATGGAAAAATATTCTTTAAAAAATCCACGAAATATGGAAAAATATTCTTTAAAAAATCCACGAAATATGGAAAAATATTCTTTAAAAAATCCACGAAATATGGAAAAATATTCTTTAAAAAATCCACGAAATATGGAAAAATATTCTTTAAAAAATCCACGAAATATGGAAAAATATTCTTTAAAAAATCCACGAAATATGGAAAAATATTCTTTAAAAAATCCACGAAATATGGAAAAATATTCTTTAAAAAATCCACGAAATATGGAAAAATATTCTTTAAAAAATCCACGAAATATGGAAAAATATTCTTTAAAAAATCCACGAAATATGGAAAAATATTCTTTAAAAAATCCACGAAATATGGAAAAATATTCTTTAAAAAATCCACGAAATATGGAAAAATATTCTTTAAAAAATCCACGAAATATGGAAAAATATTCTTTAAAAAATCCACGAAATATGGAAAAATATTCTTTAAAAAATCCACGAAATATGGAAAAATATTCTTTAAAAAATCCACGAAATATGGAAAAATATTCTTTAAAAAATCCACGAAATATGGAAAAATATTCTTTAAAAAATCCACGAAATATGGAAAAATATTCTTTAAAAAATCCACGAAATATGGAAAAATATTCTTTAAAAAATCCACGAAATATGGAAAAATATTCTTTAAAAAATCCACGAAATATGGAAAAATATTCTTTAAAAAATCCACGAAATATGGAAAAATATTCTTTAAAAAATCCACGAAATATGGAAAAATATTCTTTAAAAAATCCACGAAATATGGAAAAATATTCTTTAAAAAATCCACGAAATATGGAAAAATATTCTTTAAAAAATCCACGAAATATGGAAAAATATTCTTTAAAAAATCCACGAAATATGGAAAAATATTCTTTAAAAAATCCACGAAATATGGAAAAATATTCTTTAAAAAATCCACGAAATATGGAAAAATATTCTTTAAAAAATCCACGAAATATGGAAAAATATTCTTTAAAAAATCCACGAAATATGGAAAAATATTCTTTAAAAAATCCACGAAATATGGAAAAATATTCTTTAAAAAATCCACGAAATATGGAAAAATATTCTTTAAAAAATCCACGAAATATGGAAAAATATTCTTTAAAAAATCCACGAAATATGGAAAAATATTCTTTAAAAAATCCACGAAATATGGAAAAATATTCTTTAAAAAATCCACGAAATATGGAAAAATATTCTTTAAAAAATCCACGAAATATGGAAAAATATTCTTTAAAAAATCCACGAAATATGGAAAAATATTCTTTAAAAAATCCACGAAATATGGAATAATATTCTTTAAAAAATCCACGAAATATGGAAAAATATTCTTTAAAAAATCCACGAAATATGGAAAAATATTCTTTAAAAAATCCACGAAATATGGAAAAATATTCTTTAAAAAATCCACGAAATATGGAAAAATATTCTTTAAAAAATCCACGAAATATGGAAAAATATTCTTTAAAGAATCCACGAAATATGGAAAAATATTCTTTAAAAAATCCACGAAATATGGAAAAATATTCTTTAAAAAATCCACGAAATATGGAAAAATATTCTTTAAAAAAACCACGAAATATGGAAAAATATTCTTTAAAAAATCCACGAAATATGGAAAAATATTCTTTAAAAAATCCACGAAATATGGAAAAATATTCTTTAAAAAATCCACGAAATATGGAAAAATATTCTTTAAAGAATCCACGAAATATGGAAAAATATTCTTTAAAAAATCCACGAAATATGGAAAAATATTCTTTAAAAAATCCACGAAATATGGAAAAATATTCTTTAAAAAATCCACGAAATATGGAAAAATATTCTTTAAAAAATCCACGAAATATGGAAAAATATTCTTTAAAAAATCCACGAAATATGGAAAAATATTCTTTAAAAAATCCACGAAATATGGAAAAATATTCTTTAAAAAATCCACGAAATATGGAAAAATATTCTTTAAAAAATCCACGAAATATGGAAAAATATTCTTTAAAAAATCCACGAAATATGGAAAAATATTCTTTAAAAAATCCACGAAATATGGAAAAATATTCTTTAAAAAATCCACGAAATATGGAAAAATATTCTTTAAAAAATCCACGAAATATGGAAAAATATTCTTTAAAAAATCCACGAAATATGGAAAAATTATCTACAAAAAATCCACGAAATATGGAAAAATATTCTTTAAAAAATCCACGAAATATGGAAAAATATTCTTTAAAAAATCCACGAAATATGGAAAAATATTCTTTAAAAAATCCACGAAATATTCTTTAAAAAATGCACGAAATATGGAAAAATATTCTTTAAAAAATCCACGAAATATGGAAAAATTATCTACAAAAAATCCACGAAATATGGAAAAATATTCTTTAAAAAATCCACGAAATATGGAAAAATATTCTTTAAAAAATCCACGAAATATGGAAAAATATTCTTTAAAAAATCCACGAAATATTCTTTAAAAAATGCACGAAATATGGAAAAATATCCTTAAAAATCCACGAAATATGGAAAAATATTCTTTAAAATTTGAAAAATATTCTTTAAAAAATCCACGAAATATGGAAAAATATTATTTGAAAAATTCACAAAATATGGAAAATTATTACTTAAAAAAGTCACGAAATATAGAAAAAATATTCTTTAACAAATTCACGAAATATGAACAAATATTGTTTAAAAAATCCACGTAATATGGAAAATTATTCTTTGAAAAATCCGCAAAATATGGAAAATATTCTTTAAAAAATCCACGAAATATGGAAAAATAGGCTTTAACGAAATATGGAAAAATATTCTTTAAAAAATCCACGAAATATGAAAAAAAATGTTATTTAAAAATCCACGAAATATGGAAAAATATTCTTTAAAATTCACGTAAAATATTTAAATAAAAATAAATAAAGTTGTGCTAGCAAATACCCGTACAAATATTTAACAAGTAAAAAGTCGTTAAGTTCGGCCGGGCCAAGCTTTTTATACCCTCCACCATAAAATAGTCTTAATTAAAATGGAATAATTAGTGTCCTTTCACAATTTTAGGTGGAAAAAATTTTCGACCATGGATAGATACACCAATTGTCTTTATTATCAAATCTAATCTAAAAAATGTGTTTAGCCAGGTGAAAGGTACCATCTACGGGACTATATCAAAGTGTCAACCTATCTTTATTATTTTTGGTGGAAAAGTTTTGTAACTTTAGACAATCTCAAAAGTCAAATTAAATTGAGGGTAGTTCCATCAAACAATGTAGACCCTCAAAATGCTGAAAATCGGGAGGTACCTTTATACAGGATCTATACGAAAAGATGGACCTATGTTGACGAATTTTAGTGAAGAAGTTTCGTAATCACTGAAAATTCAAATGTCAAATTATAGCTAGTTCGATTAAAAATTGTTCCTAAAATTCTCAAAATACCGAAAATCGGGAGGTATCGTTATATGGGGCCTATATTAAACCATGGACCTATGTTGGCGATGTTCGGTGGAGAATTTGGATGACCACTGAGAACCTCAGATGTCAATTTACAGCTAGTTCGGGTGAAAATTGTAGCTAAAATCCCGTTTATGGGGGCTATACCAAAACATGGACCTATGCCCATACCCTTTGGAATATAAGTTTGTTGATCACTAGGAACCCTAAATGGCAAACTATAACTAATTCGGTTTGAAAATGTGACTAAAAACGTCCAAATACCTCTTCAGGGAGTAACCGATTTGGTCCATACTTTGCCCATCGTAAAATGTGTACCAGACTTAAATAAGGTTTCAATATAGACTCAATCGGCCCACTCCTTCGGGTACCTCCCACACAAAATTTGGGAAAAGTTCAGTTTAGTGCCATCTCTCGAATCGCTCTGATTTTTGTTTTAGCAACTTATATTCAGTGCCCTCCATACGACGGTACAAGTTTCATTAGGGGCAAGTCCATACTTCCTGAGATATAGATCAGGTTCAAATATGGACATTATTTGTCCACTCCATCCGGTACCTCCCACACAAAATTTCGGATATGTTCACTTTAAGACCTGCTCTCGAATCACTTTGATTTTTGTTGAAGCAATCTGCATTCGCTGCCTCAATTACGATGGTAAACGTTTTTTTCAGGGGTAAGTCCATACTTCTGTAAAATCCCCCTATGGCACCATATGTAGTGGCTGGAGATCCACTTTCATAATAGTCAATGTAGATCCATTCCTTTTAGTATCTCCTCCGCAAAACTTTTGATCTCTAATCCTAATGAACATTTTTCTCTATTCGAATTCCCAACATTTTTAAAAACCCCTAAATACATACGTTTTTGGGAAAATTTTTTTCAATATATACAGGCTGAGGGTATATCTCTGCCGGCAAAGCCGACTGATACTTTTTTACTTGTTAATTATCCTTTAAAGTATTGAAGTTTAATACCTAAATGTTGCGATATTTTTGTCGCAAAGTGTATACGTACTAAAAAGACAACGAAATTCTAAAACTCCCTGACAATAACTTCTGGTAAAATAGTAGTAATAGTCACCAACCAACAGACAATGTTGCTGACGTCTAGACGTCTAGCGTTCTAGAACCACAATCCACTTAAAAAATCTTTCGATGTGAAAGACATGTAAAGCCTACGATGCCTACAAATGCAAATTTGCAATCTTGGATGTATAAAATTGTCTAGCAACAACAACATCTAATAAGCCTGAGGATGTCAGCCTAACTAACTAACGAAACGACCGTCGCATAGCGGTTGATGTGTGTAGGACTTCTCTAGATATCAATTTTTCAATGTAATCTCCTTAGGTCATAGAGCTCGATTAATTAAATTAATTAAAATAGTAAAATTTTCGTGTTTTTATGACATAAAAGAATATTATTTTCTTACAATAGCTGGATTGATTGGAAATGTTCGGTACAAGTCTAATCTGCACTCGGGGAATCGAGTTATTCTTTTTTTTTAGTTATTTATTTCAATTAATTTATGGTATACAAATAACAGGAATAGGTTTTTTAGATAGATCTTCTTATTAGCATCAGTCCTCGCGGTAAAAATGTTTCCAATTGATAATTTAAAAAGGCAAAAGTAACACAAAAGTTTTTCAAATTTCAATAAAAATATATTGTAAATCTTTGAAATAGAATCGAAAATGCCAAATAAGAGCTACTGTGTCTGGGATACACCAAAACGTAAACCTACATGTGTAATATTTATTTGAAAGATTGTTTAGTTAGTGCGTCAATTCTGTTGGAGAATTTTGTTAGAAACTTCGAAATACCAGGCGGTATTATACTGAACGTATTATGATATGCTTCATTTTACTCTGTTTCAAACTTATATCTATATCTCTCTATTGAAATTACATATGTACTTTGTGTCAATATTTCATATAAAATCAACTAAAAACCCTTTAAAATAGCTTTATGTAACGCTACACAACATTTTTTAATTTCATGATTTTTGGTCAAGGTGGCCCCCCCGAAATGAAATCCTGCGTACGTCCATGGTGGAGGGTATAAAAACAGCTTTTGCTAGCCCTAAAAAAATCTTTCTTGTTCTGTAAAATTTATTGCTTAAATGTATATTTCAATTGTCCTCAAAAACTTAAATTTTTCTGTCTTAATATTTTTTTAAGATTTTTTATTATTTTTTAAATACCTATCATTTTTTTCTATCTTCACCAAAAACAATATCTTCTTTGTGTTACTTTAATTATTGAATTTCCTAATCCTTTCCTTTATATGTTTTTAGCTTAAAATCTTTTCTTAACAATATTTAAAAATCATAATAGTAATAATAAATTTCTACTTTTAATTTTCCCTGTTATGAATATTTAATTTATTTTCATTGTTTATATGGCAATTTGTCTTTTAGCAATTCTGGCGAAAATTGGCTTGTGTGTATTTTCCAATGAAATTAAATATTCACACAAAGTAAATGAGAGAACGTAGTACGACGATGACGACTAAACTGTAACCATATTTGCTTTCCAGCGACAGGGGGATTTTTTTGCTGAACTTTTTTATTTTAATTTTTAGCATTGGCACTGTTGCACATTCTACGACAGAAAAAAAACGTTAAATGTTGGGGAAATCCCAAATGGCCTTCCAAAACAAGTCAGAAGAAAATAACCAAACAAAACTTTGTTTTTACACTTGAATGTAATGAAGTAGCTGCATAATGTTACAAACATACGCCTTAATCACAAGAACACACATCACAGCACACATTAACATACAACACGTTAAAAAAACAACAACAACACGTTAAGTAATAAGCCAAACTTACCCTTCTGCCCGGCAATATGCAAATATTTGCATTAAGGCCAACAGCAGACATAACGTAGAACAGCGTTGACGTTTCATGTCTGCGACGAATTTTTGTCGTCTTCTTCTTTTAATTTAAGTTTACAAAACAAAACCGTTTAATGTTGTTTATCGGCGGCACTTTAAGATTCGTAAAATATTTTTTCAATTTAAATAAATCTCCCTTGGGGAGAATTCAAGTTGATCTTGTCGCTTTAACAGCCACACGTAGACTGACTAGAATTCTTGTGTGCTGGGCTATAATGTATTCATTCGCTTATCAGTTTGGCTAGTGAGTTTTAGAGAGCGTCATTCAGCTTGTTTTGTGAGACCGGCGTTATCTGTCGCATGTTATCATTTAAGTTAGTCTCAGCACAGATTGAATTGTATGGCTCTGTGATGAGTGTTCAAGCCGGGTTTTGGCAGTGGACAGGGTTGCCATACAAGGAGTATTTTCCCAAAATAAGAATATTCTTCAAAAATGACACGATTTTTGGAAAAAATATTCTGTTAAAAAATCCACGATTTAAAAAAATATTATTTAAAAAATCCACGATTTTTGAAAAAAAAAAATATTATTTAAGGAAAAAGATTTTTGAAAAAAAAAATATTATTTAATGAAAACCACGATTTTTGGAAAAAATATTCTGTTAAAAAATCCACGATTTAAAAAAAAAATATTTTTTAAAAAATCCACGATTTTTGAATAAAAGTATTATTTAAGGAAAAAATACTATTAAAAATCCACGATTTTTGAAAAAATATTCTTTAAAAAATCCAGGGTTTTTAAAAAGATATTATTATAAATAATATTAAAATATTATTCTTTAAAACCTACGATTTTTGAAAAAAAAAATATTTTAAAAATCCACGATTTTTGAAAAAAAGTTATTAAAAAATCTATGATTTTTAAAAAAATATTAATTAAAAAATTAAAGATTTTTGAAAAAATATTATAACAAATAATACTAAAATATTATTATTTAAAAAATCCACAATTTATTTAAAAATATTCTTTAAAAATTTAAAGATATTCTTTAAAAAATACAAGATTAATTTAAACATATTTTTTAAAAAATCCACGATTAATTTAAAAATATTCTATAAAAAATCCACGTTGTTGGAAAAAATATTCTTTAAAAAATCAACGTTGTTGGAACAATATTCTTAAAACAATTCCACGTAGTTGAAAAAAATTATTCTTAATAAATCTACGATTTTTGAAAAAAAAATATTAAAAAAATCCACGATTTTTGAAAAAATATTATTTAAAAAATTAAAGATTTTTGAAAAAATATTATAAGAAATAATATTAAAATATTATTATTTAAAAAATCCACGATTTTTGAAAACATTTTATTTAAAAATATGCTTTAAAAATTTTCTTTAAAAAATCAAAGATTAATTTAGAAATACTCTTTAAAAAATCCAAGATTAATCTAAAAATACTCTTTAAAAAATTCACGATTAATATAAAGATATTCTTTAAAAATACAAGATTAATTTAAACATATTTAAAAAAAAAATCCACGATTAATTTAAAAATATTCTATAAAAAATCCACGTTGTTGGAAAAAATATTCTTTAAAAAATCAACGTTGTTGGAAAAATATTCTTAAAACAATTCCACGTTGTTGAAAAAATTATTCTTAAGAAAAATCCACGTTGATGAAAAATATATTTTTTAAAAATCCAAGTTGTTGGAAAAAAATTTCTTTAAAAAATTCAGGATTAAATTAAAAATATTCTTTAAAAAATCTAAGATTAATATACAAATTTTCTAAAAAAAATAAACGAGTAATTTAAAAATATTATTTAAAAAATCCACAATTTTTGAAAAAAAAAATTACTTAAAAAAATCCACGATTTTTGAAAAAAAAAATATTTAAAAATTCCACGATTTTGGAAAAAAAATTATTTAAAAAATGCACAATTTTTTGAAAAAATATTATTTAAAAAATCAACGATTTTTTTTAAAAAAAAAAGAATTTTAAAAAATATTATTTAAAAAATACCCAAATATAGAAAAAAAATTATTTGGGAAAGCCCAAAGTGGGCATCATTCTCATTAACATGAGAATACTCGATGCCTAAAGAGTTCAGGTTTTCACTAGAAAAATCATCATTTCAAAAACTGAAAAGCCAATTGATAATTCCCTTCGCCGCACGGTGGTCGAAAGCACTGATCTAGCGGCGCGACATTAATAACTTGCAAACGAATTGAGATACGTCACTGAAATTTTGCACAAACTCAGCTCCTACCTGTGGGTAATAATGGGCCAAAACAATACCGGCCAATGTTTTGGTATAGCCCCCATATAACGGTACATTCCCATTTTCAGTATTTTGAGGATTTAAACGACAATTTCATAGCAAATTAGCTGTAATTTGGTACTTAGGGTTCCTAGTGGTCACAAAATATTTCCACCAAAAATTATGGACATAGGTGCACGTTTTGATATAGCCCCCATGTAACCGTACCTCCCAATTTAAGGTATTTTGAATATCATGACTACATTTTTAAACCAACTTGGCTGTAAATTTGCATTCCGTGTTCTCACGGTGTATAAAATCTTCTTACAAAACATTTTCAATACGGATTTATGTTTCGATGTAGCCCCTTTTATGGTACCCCCGATTCGTTGAATTTTTACTTGTTATCCCATATTTAATAACATATTTAGCTATAATATGGTATTATAGTGTCTCCGGGGGTAGATCTCCTCCTTGCAAACATTTCTCAAGATAGGTCCATATTTTGATTTAGCTCCCATACAAATGCACAGCTAAATTTGTATGAATTTCATGCAAAATCCCTTATTTTAAGGGTGCAGTCATCAAAAGATTTTGCAAATATTTGCAGCCCTAATTCCCAAAAAAAAAAAATAATCGAACCCAAGTTCGGCCAAGTTTACAAGATGCACTCTATGGAACAAGCGCGTACAACCCATAAAAACACTAAACAATTAAATTTTTTGAAAATTTATAGCTATATAACTAAGTACCTTCAGACCCCAAACTAATTTTTATAATTTAAATCACACCCTCTGCTATTAATTAAAAATAAATCTTATCCAGTTTCATTACGAATTTATTTAACATTTAAACAAATATGAAGCTAATTTTTTTGCAACTCTCTGTAAATAAAGTAATGATGAAGTTAAGCCAACGGGGAAATACTCCAGACTTAACCAAAAAATATTATTTAAAAAATCGACGATCTTTGAAAAAATATTTTAAAAATCGACAATCTCTAAAAAATTATTTAAAAAATCGAGGTGTTTAAAAAAAATATTATTTAAAAAATCGACGATCTGTGAAAAAAAATATTATTTAAAAATCCACGATGTTTTAAAACAATATTATTAAAAAATCCCCGATTTTAGAAAACAATATTATATTAAAAAATCCACGATTTTGGGAGAACAATATTATACAAAAGGTCCACGGTTTTAGAAAAAAATGTTATATAAAAAACCCACGATTAAAAAAACAAGTAAAAAAGTATCAGTCGGCTTTGCCGACAGAGATATACCCTCAGCCTGTGCAAATTGAAACACTTTTTTCACAAAAAACTTATGTATTTAGGAGGTTTCAAAATGTTGGTCTCGTATGAACCTACAAAAATGTTGATTAGGATTAAAGTTCAAAAATTTTGCTGAAAAAGTACTTAAAGGAATGGATCGACATAGACCATGGGGGTGCCATAGGGGGTTTTTACACCCTTCGGGCTGTTTTCTCAAGAAGTATGGACTTGCCCCTGAAACAACTTTTACCATCGTAATTGAGGCAGCGGATGTAAGTTGCTTCAACAAAAATCAAAGTGATTCAATGGCAAGTCTTAAAGTGAACTTATCCAAAACTTTGTGTGGGAGGTACGGGATGGAGTGGACAAATATAGTCCATATTCGAACCTGATCTATATCTGGTAGATATTATGAGAATGTGTAAAGTATGGACCAAATCGGTCACTCCCATCAAGAGTTATCGAGCCCACAATATTTTCCGAATATTTTTGAACCTTTGAGGGGTAGGTACCTGAAGGAGTGGACCGATATGGCTTATCTACGAACTTAAACTAAGTTTGAAAACAATATTACGAGGGCTAAATTTTGGCCGGAACCGGCATTTCCGTTCGAGAATTATCTTGCGCTTCCACCGATAAACATGGTGTCATAGGGGTTGTTTTTCAACTTTCAGGCTATTTTTTCAAGAAGTATGGACTGGCCCCTGAGGAAATTTGTACCTTCAAATAGGGGACAGTGAATACAAGATGGTACAACAAAAACCAAGGCGATTCGAGAGCAGGTCCTAAACTGAACTTTTCCGAAATTTTGTGTGGGAGGTACTCGAAGAAGTTTACCGATTGAGTCCATATTGGAACCTCATCTAAGTCTGGTAGAAATTTCATAATGTGCAAAGTATGGACCAAATCGGTTACTCCCTTCAAGAGTTATCGTACGCACAAATTTTCCGAACATTTTCGAACTTCTGTGGGGGAGGTACCGGAAGGAGTGGACCGATATAATCCATCTTTGAACTTGAACTAAGTTTGGACAAAATATTACGAAAGCCAAATTTTGGACCGAATCGGCAGATCCGTTCCAGAGTTATCTTGCGCTCCAACCACTACACACGGTGTCATAGGGTTTTTTTTGTAACTTTCAGGCTATTTTCTCAGGAAGTATGGACTTGCCCCTAATGGAACTTACAGCGTCGTATAGAGGACAGCGAATACAACTTGCGTAAACAAAAATCAAAGCGATTCGAGACCAGGTCCTAAACTGAACATTTCCGAAATTTTGTGTGGGAGGTACCGGAAGGAGTGGATCGATTGAGTCCATATTGGAACCTAATCTAAGTTTGGTCGAAATTATACGATATGCAAAGTATGGGCCAAATCGGTTGTTCCCTACAAGAGTTATCGTGCGCACAAGTTTTGCGACAAGTTTTGAACATTTGTGGGGGAGGTACCTGAAGGAGTGGACCTATATGGCCCATCTTCGAACTTAAATCGAATCTGGACAAAATATTTCGATACCCAAAATTTGAACCGAATCGATTGATCCGTTCGAGAGTTATCGTGCGCACCAGCCAGCCAGACAGACAGACCGACAGACAGACAGACAGACAGACGGACGGACATTGCTAGATCTACTCAAAATTGTCTGAAACGGATATCGTACAAACATACTTGGGGTCTAAAACCATTATTTCGATGAGGCACATTTTTGGTCGTATCAAAGTGTAAATACCCTCTTTAGCCTAAAGGCTGAGGGTATAAATATTTAAATAAAAATAGGTAAAAAAAACTTTTTAAGTTAAACGGTTTTATGTTAAACATGCATTGCAATGTTTAAGATAAATGTACTAAAAACCAAAAAATAATAAAATAGATACAGTCGTGGGAATTATAAACATATGCATAGACTAGACTAAAATAAAACCGTGGGGCACGTCAATTGTCTACAATCGTTGATTAAAATGTATGTTTTGTAATGTTACACTATAATTAGGCAGTTGTTCAACCGACAACGATGGACGTGTGATAAGTAGGGCTAGAATGTGGAAACAAGCTAGCAAGCTCGATTATAAGCGAGTTTTAGGGTTTCATAGTGGTGAGCGAGTAGTACTTTGTCGATTAAAGACAAACTACGAGCAGTGAAACGATTCCTCGCCAGCCAGCAGTGTGAATGTCCAACGATAAACTAGTTGAAACATCTCTTTTATTTACATGGAGTGTATAACTATTGGAATTTCCATGAGAAAGAAATAGTAAGTAATTTCCTCACCGTCTGCGGGCCAACTGCCTAACGACGAATTAAACGATTCTTCTATCGCACATTAAGTCGATAATTTGTAGACAATTGACGTGCCCCACGGTTTTATTTTAGTCTAGTCTATGCATATGTTTATAATTCCAACGACTGTATCTATTTTATTATTTTTTGGTTTTTAGTACATTTATCTTAAACATTGCAATGCATGTCTAACATAAAACCGTTTAACTTAAAAAGTTTTTTTCACCTATTTTTATTTTCTAGTTTTTAGTTTTTATTTCGCATTCTGTTTAATTCGTTTAGTGCTTCATTATTGCAAGGTTTCTTGCCCGTTAGTTTATTGCAGTCCAACTCCTCTATACGTAGTCCCTGCAAAGATCTTACTCTACTAAGAGCCACGTAGGCTTGACCTTCTTCAAACAGTTTCGCACCTAAGTATACGACTGCGTGATCCACAGTGCTGCCCTGCATTTTATGTATAGTAGAAGCCCATGATAGTATTAAAGGCAACATTCTTCTTTCAGCCGTCCCGTATTTGTACTTAGCTGGAAACTGTATGACTTTCGGGTGTATAAGATGTACTGTATAGTGCACTGTATTCTTCTTGTCAAGCCCTTTTATTTGATACCCATATTGGTGGGATTGATAAAAAATTGTTATCAGCCATTTGGTAGCGGCGGCCATCTTAGATTTCAATTTTGCATAGTAAATTGTATTCTACTTGTTGAGACTTTTTTATAGTATATTGTATTCTGCTTGTTGAGCCCTTTCATTTGATACCCATATTGATGGGATTGATAAAACCTACGTTATCCGCCATTTTGTAGCGGCCGCCATCTTGAATTTATAATGATAATGAATAAATATAATTGTATTGTCACCAAAATCCAAAGTGTATACAAAATTTCAGATTAATCGGTTGACAGGAAGAGGGTGAAATTTGAATTACTAAATTTGACCCAAGAATAAATAATAAAACAAACGGGGTGAGCTAAATAAAACCATTTAAAAAATCGACGATTTAAATAAAATATTTTTTGAAATATCCACGTTTGGTAGAAAAAAATTTTAAAATCAATCTTTGGAATAATATTATTTCTAAAAAGTCCACGTTTAGTATACAAAAATTCTTTAAAAAATCGACATTTTTGGAAAAATTATTCTTTAAAAATCTACGTTGTTGGAAAAAAATATTCTTTAAAAAATCATTTATGGAAAAATATTTTTTACAAAATCCGCGATATGTATCTATTTAATTATTGGTTTTACACGAATCACATGGTAACACTGGATAGGATTTTCGCATAGTACATTACATCGGTACCTTCTTGAAGTGGCATAATTTATTTGAAGCAATATCGACACCTCCAAATAATAGTATGCTAAGTCTGAAAAGTGAGTTTTGCAGGAGAAGCTCTTAAAGTTTACAGTTTTCTTTGACCTTCACTACTATTCTGAGTAAACATTTGTTTATAACTTCTGTTCGGATTGACCGATCATTACCAAAATTTGACAGAATTTAAGTTAAAGGACGTAAAATGTAAAAATGTAAAGAACTTGAAAACATGCTAAGTCGACTTAGCATACTATTGTTTGGAGGCGTCGATATAGAATATACAAAGATAGCATGAGAGAGCAGAAAAACCATTTCTAAGAATTCTGAGATAACAAAGCGACTTATTAGGAAATCGAGCGATGCCTAAAGTATAATTTGGAAATTTTAGGTAATTAATTTACAATTATTAAGGGTATATAGTACATACATACATATATAGATATACAGTATCGGCCAAAACAAAAGCACCCCCTCAGTAAATTTTTTTGAAATGATAATTTTTTTATGAAAACTAAATTATAAATTTATTTTTTATTTTTCTTTTTATTTATTTATATCTTTATAATTGAAAAATACAAAAATAATGAGATCAGTATTTAATAAACAAAAGTTAAAATTCAAAAAACATTTTAGGTCGCAAATATAAGCGGACAAAACTAAAGCACCCCCCATTTGAGGTACAGCAAAAACTATTGAAATCAATATTTCGTTGCTTATCCTCTATTCTGGATGGCACAATCACATCTTTTAGGCATAAAGGATACTAAATTATTAATTATTGCAGGCGAAATAATCGGTTTTCGGAAAATTTAACTTAAATCCTCAAAATACTGAAAATCGGAAGTTACCGTTATATGGGGGCTACACCCAAACGTGAACCCAGGTCCACGATTTTTGGTGAATATGTTTTGTGACCACTAGGAACCCTAAGTACCAAATTACAGCTAATTTAGTAGGAAAATGTGGCTTAAATATCCGAAATACCGAAGATCGGAAGGTACCGCTATAAGGGGGCTATACCAAAACATTAGCCGATATTGTTCATATTGTTCAAAAATGATGCTACAGCATTCTCTGGTCAAATACTAAATCCCGTAGGTTTAAAAATTAGCAAAAGATCGAATTGCAAAAGAACGGTAGACGCCGGCTTATTCAGTCAACGACCAGCAAAAAACCTTCCGCCTCCATGTTTTACAGCGTCTTTGCAATATTTAGGATTTAACGGTTGCCCATTTGTGCCAAGCCTTTTACCATCTAAATACTTTAAATTAAACATAGATTCATCGGAAAACAGTCCAAATGGGTCTTGGCGAATGTCAGTCTGAATCCTTCATTTTTTGCTGGTCGTCGACTGAATAAGCCGGCGTCTACCGTTCTTTTGCAATTCGTTCTTTTGCTAAGTTTTAAACGTTAGCGTATTGTATTTGACTAGTGGATGCTGTAGCATCATTTTTGGATGAATATGAACAATATCGGCTAATGTTTTGGTATAGCCCCCTTATAGCGGTACCTTCCGATCTTCGGTATTTCGGATATTTAAGCCACATTTTCCTACTAAATTAGCTGTAATTTGGTACTAAGGGTTCTTAGTGGTCACGAAACATATCCACCAAAAATCGTGGACCTGGGTCCACGTTTGGGTATAGCCTCCATATAACGGTACCTTCCGATTTTCAGTATTTTGAGGATTTAAGCTAAAATTTCCGAAAATCAATTATTTCGCCTGCAGTAATTAATAATTTAGTATCTTCTATACCAAAAAGATGTGATTGCGTCATTCAGAATAGAGGATACGCAACGAAATATTGATTTCAATAGTTTTTGTTGTACCTCAAATTGGGGGGTGCTTTAGTTTTGTCCGCTTATATTTGCGACCTAAAATATTTTTTGAGTTTTAACTTTTGTTTATTAAATTCTGAATTCCTTATTTTTGTATTTTGCAATTATAAAGATATAAATAAATAAAAAGAAAAATAAAAAATAAATTTATAATTTAGTTTTCACAAAAAATGATCATTTCAAAAAAATTTACTGAGGGGGTGCTTTAGTTTTGGCCGATACTGTACATGCATGTATGTAAATAAAAACTCAGCGATATATTGTTTTTACGATGTGGAACTGAAATTTGCATTTTATAATCTGATTTATTTATCAAATATTTCAAATGATATGTTTATGCTAAGGCAGAAAGTATCACTCTTTGCACTTTTCGACTCCGAATTGTCTGAAACGGATTTGGTCTTTACATATATATGATCGAAATCCAATATTTAAATGAGGCACATTGCTGAGTGGGAAAATTTATATTTAATTTTCGTTTACTTTTAAATGTTTAGTTTCCCCTCTCCCATTTATAGACAAAAATATAAATTTGAAATTTAAACCATTTTTTTGTTTGTTTGTTTTTTTTTTTTTTTTTTTTTTGAATGATAAGCGTACTTAGTCTATTTTCCCATCATAGCTTTGCTGATAATAGGGAGTGTCATTTAGACCTTTCACATCGCCCATCTGGACATTGCTATATATTTATTTGCTTTCTTTAGATGATAAGGCGACTGTTGTTAGTATTTTTTTTTATTAAAATTTAATTTAATCGCCTTTCGAAATCATTGTGCTGCTTTCACCCAAACACTTATGAGGTTGTGCATATAAAAACATGAAAGTGTCAACACCTAACTAAAAGCGCCAAATGATTTGAAAAAATATTTTTTGGTAAAACCCCGTTTATTAGTCTGAAAATTTATATTTTTGGAAAGGCCAAAAAAGTATTTTTTTCTTTTTGAAAAATCTATGTTCATTGGTCTGGAAATAATTTTATTGAAAAAATCCACGTTTATTAGTCTAAAAAAATATTATTTGAAAAATTATTTTTTGCCCGAAAATAGTCCATTTAACCCAAAAAAAAATTATGTGGTTCAGAGATAATATTGAGTATATTTAGAAACCCGAAAGACAGATCCCCCCTGAATCAAACTTTTGAATTAGTTTTAGTATCAAAATAAATTGTTCCAGAATTCGGATATCCGGATCGGTATTCCAAAAAATAATGATATTAACGTGATATTGTCTTAGCCAGATTCGGGTAAAAGTGAAAAAGGACCTCTTAAACAAGATGGTATCGATTTCATGTCTATAGGAACCGTACCTAAAATCTTCCGTGCGACATTTTTGCAGAACTTTCCCAAGCTGTAGAACGTCATCTTGTGGTACTTCTATTGCGGTTCTTCAAATAAAGGACGAAAAGCCCATTGAAGGAAGCGAGTTAGAAGGTCGAAATCCTCTACGAAAAAAAATCCTTATTTGATTTGACTCATGACATGTCATCTTAAAAATAAGCTTAAGCAGCAGCGAACAAAAATATAACGCTGGTTCCAGAGACTCATAGGGTCTCCAGCAAAATATTCATTACCCAGAAGTTCAACTTACGGCGGAACTGTCCTTCGGGGTTCTGTATGTACTCACCAAGGGCTTTCATCTCCAAAAAGAATTTTCCACCCCCCTAAAACTTCGCTTCATAGTGAAATTTATTTATTGAAAAATCCACTAATATTTGGTGGGAAAAACAATTTTTTTAAAAATACACTATTTTTTGGTGTGAAAAACTATTTTTTGAAAATCCACGTTTAATGGTTAGAAAAAAATATTATTTGAAAACCCCAGGATTTTTGGTCTAACTTTTTTAATCCACGATTTTTGCTTTGATTTTTTTTAATCCATGAGTTTTGGTCTGATTTTTTTTAAATTCACGATTTTTGGTTTGATTCTTTTTAATCCACGATTTTTGGTCTGATTTTTTTTAAATGTACGATTTTTGGTCTGATTTTTTTTAAATGTACGATTTTTGGTCTGATTTTTTTTTAATCCACGATTTTTGGTCTGATTTTTTTAAATTCACGATTTTTGGTTCGATTTTTTTTAATCTATGATTTTTGGTGTGATTTTTTTTTAATCCACGATTTTTGGTCTGATTTTTTTCAATGTACGATTTTTTTTAAATCCACTTTTATTTGTTCTTGGTAAAATATTTTTTTGAAAAATCCCCGTTTATTGGTCAAAAAAATATTTATTTGAAAAATCCACGTTTATTAGTCTAAAATAATATTTATTTGAAAAATCCACCTTTATTAGTCTAAAATAATATTTATTTGAAAAATCCACCTTTGTTGGTCTGAAAAATATTTATTTGAAAAATCCACGTTTATTGGTGTGAAATAATATTTATTTGAAAAATCCACGTTTAAAATAATATTTATTTAAAAAATCCACGTTTAAAATAATATTTATTTAAAAAATCCACGTTTAAAATAATATTTATTTAAAAAATCCACGTTTAAAATAATATTTATTTAAAAAATCCACCTTTGTTGGTCTGAAAAATATTTATTTGAAAAATCCACGTTTATTGGTCTGAAAAATATTTATTTGAAAAATCCACGTTTATTGGTCTGAAAAAATATTTATTTGAAAAATCCACGTTTATTGGTCTGAAAAAATATTTATTTGAAAAATCCACGTTTATTGGTCTGAAAAAATATTTATTTGAAAAAATTACGTTTATTGGTCTGAAAAAGTATTTATTTAAAAAATCCACGTTTATCAGTCTGAAAAAATATTTATTTGAAAGATCCACGTTTATTAGTCTGAAAAAAATATTTATTTGAAAAATCCACGTTTATTAGTCTGAAAAAATATTTATTTGAAAAATCCACGTTTATTAGTCTGAAAAAATATTTATTTGAAAAATGCACGTTTATTGGTTCTGAAAAAATATTTATTTGAAAAATCCACGTTTATTGGTCTGAAAAAATATTTATTTGAAAAATCCACGTTTATTGGTCTGAAAAAAATATTAATTTGAAAAATCCACGTTTATTGGTCTGAAAAAATATTTATTTGAAAAATCCACGTTTGTTGGTCTGAAAAAATATTTATTTGAAAAATCCACGTTTATTGGTCTGAAAAAAATATTAATTTGAAAAATCCACGTTTATTGGTCTGAAAAAATATTTATTTGAAAAATCCACGTTTGTTGGTCTGAAAAAATATTTATTTGAAAAATCCACGTTTATTGGTCTGAAAAAATATTTATTTGAAAAATCCACGTTTATTGGTCTGAAAAAATATTTATTTGAAAAATCCACGTTTATTGGTCTGAAAAAATATTTATTTGAAAAATCCACGTTTATTGGTCTGAAAAAATATTTATTTGAAAAATCCACGTTTGTTGGTCTGAAAAAATATTTATTTGAAAAATCCACGTTTATTGGTCTGAAAAAATATTTATTTGAAAAATCCACGTTTATTGGTCTGAAAAAATATTTATTTGAAAAATCCACGTTTATTGGTCTGAAAAAATATTTATTTGAAAAATCCACGTTTATTGGTCTAAAAAATATTTATTTGAAAAATCCACGTTTTTTAGTCTGAAAAAAGTTATTTATTTGAAAAATCCACGTTTATTGGTCTGAAAAAATATTTATTTGAAAAATCCACGTTTGTTGGTCTGAAAAAATATTTATTTGAAAAATCCACGTTTATTGGTCTGAAAAAATATTTATTTGAAAAATCCACGTTTATTGGTCTGAAAAAATATTTATTTGAAAAATCCACGTTTATTGGTCTAAAAAATATTTATTTGAAAAATCCACGTTTTTTAGTCTGAAAAAAGTTATTTATTTGAAAAATCCACGTTTTTTAGTCTGAAAAAAGTTATTTATTTGAAAAATCCACGTTTATTGGTCTGAAAAAATATTTATTTGAAAAATCCACGTTTATTGGTCTGAAAAAATATTTATTTGAAAAATCCACGTTTATTGGTCTAAAAAATATTTATTTGAAAAATCCACGTTTATTGGTCTGAAAAAATATTTATTTGAAAAATCCACGTTTATTGGTCTAAAAAATATTTATTTGAAAAATCCACGTTTTTTAGTCTGAAAAAAGTTATTTATTTGAAAAATCCACGTTTATTGGTATGAAAAAATATTTATTTGAAAAATCCACGTTTGTTGGTCTGAAAAAATATTTATTTGAAAAATCCACGTTTATTGGTCTGAAAAAATATTTATTTGAAAAATCCACGTTTATTGGTCTGAAAAAATATTTATTTGAAAAATCCACGTTTATTGGTCTAAAAAAATATTTATTTGAAAAATCCACGTTTTTTAGTCTGAAAAAAGTTATTTATTTGAAAAATCCACGTTTATTAGTCTGAAAAAATATTTATTTGAAAAATCCACGTTTATTGGTCTGAAAAAATATTTATTTGAAAAATCCACGTTTATTGGTCTGAAAAAAAATGTTTATTTGAAAAATCCCCGTTTCTTGGTCTAAAAAATATTTATTTGAAAAATCCACTTGTATTGGTCTGAAAAAATATTTATTTGAAAAATCCACGTTTATTGGTCTGAAAAAATATTTATTTGAAAAATCCACGTTTATTGGTCTGAAAAAATATTTATTTGAAAAATCCACGTTTATTGGCCTGAAAAAATATTTATTTGAAAAATCCATGTTTATTGGTCTGAAAAAATAAGTATTTGAAAAATCCACGTTTATTGGTCTGAAAAAATATTTTTTTGAAAAATCCAAGTTCATTGGTCTGAAAAAATATTATTTGAAAAATCCACTTTCAGTGGTCTAAAAAAATATTATTTAAAAAATCCACTTTCAGTGGTCTGAAAAAATATTATTTGAAAAATAATTTTTTATTGGTCTGAAAAAATATTTAATATTTATTTGAAATATCCACGTTAACTGGTCTGAAAAAGTATTTATTTGATAAATCCACCTTGTTGGTCGAAAACCATATTATTTTTTTGGTCGGAAAAAATATTTTTTGAAAAATCCAAATTTTTTGGTCAACAAAATGTTCTTTGAAAAATCCATGTTAATTGGTTGGAAAAAATATATTTTGGTCTGATTGGTCTGATTTTTATTTTTTTTTTTTTTTTTTTGAAAAATTTCCGTTTATTGGTCTGAAAATAATATATTTTGAAGAATTATAAATAATAAAAAAAATTTGAAAAATTGCACGTTTTTTGTTGTGAAAACATATTTTTTTTAAAAGTATACTTTTATTGGTCTGAAAAAGTATTTATTGAAAAATCCACGTATTTACTAAATCCACGTTTATTGTTCAGAATATTTTTAAGGAGTTTCTTGTTTAATTGTCCAGATCGAAAGGGTGAGGTTTGCACTTGCAAAAAAATCCACCAACAACCAATTCAAATAAAAACATATTTTTGTTAATTTTCATAAAATTATTTATTTATTAATTATTTATTTTACTTCATAAAATATTTATTTTTTACGATTTAAAAATTTAGAGAATTTAAGTCTCATTTAACAAATTTCATTTAGAATTTGGTTGCTCGATTTTTTAAAGCTGTTTTGTTCTAAGACCTATCCTGCTGAACGATCTTCTTACTTGCATTTAGCGCATTCCTCCTCTCCCTCACAGATATCACAGAGTTTTGATTCGATTTCATAAAAATCAGTTGCCTTCTTAGTCGAATCGTAGTAGTCGTAGACCATAATAACAGCAGGTTTTTGCATAGCAACAGCATGGGCGCGTATGGCTTCGTAGAGAATGCAGGTCTTTTGGCCCTTGTACAAATGATCGAAATAGATTACGAGGAAGGAGTTGGCATTCTTCAGTTCAACATTCTGTTCATAAAAATTAATTTTAATTAAAAAATATTTAAAAATTCTTATATCTCAATACTTACGCTAACTCTCTTCACCTCCTTGATGGCAGCCAAGCTTTCGTCTTCCACAACATAACCTGAGGGTGTGTTGATTTCCAGAACAGCCATATTAGAGGCTTCACCCTCACCGGTATATTCAACACAGACATCCATAATCATCCATGCTTTTTGTGCAGTCTTGTGTTTTTCGCTGGTTATGGTGAAGCTGGGTTGTTCCTTTTCGAGAATGTTGTATTGATAGGCAACTTGGACCATGGCAGTACCGCTACCCTTAGCTGTGAAATCAATTGAGTTGGTATTATCGGGCATCTAAAAAGGCAGGGTAAAATGAAAGAAGTAATTGTCAAAATAATCTCGGAATAGAACTGAGAAACAATAGGAGGATGCTCAGATTTTTAAATTATTTTCTTAAAGCTGCGTATAAGTGTTGTCAACACCTATACGCCCTAATACTAGCCAATAAAAATTTACTAGTCGACATGTGCTTCTAAACGAAATGTTAATCAATCATTTTGATTTTAATCAGATAGACTGGGTCCGACATTTTATACAGAACTTATCTATGACAAAGTAAGTTCCAATACGTCATCGATTCAGTAGCTTTTAATGGACTAATGAGTTTCTGTGTCGACAGTCATTAAAAAATATTTCCAGTTAAGTAAAATACAAGAGAGAATATCCTAAAAATAAAAAATACTGAAGAGCCTTCTCAGATTTATTCCTCAGTTTCTCCAAATTGGGTATACGTTTTTTCACTACCTAAGCTCCAATACTACCCACTAACTTATTCGCCATGAGACAATTGGAGCGTATAAGTATTGCCAACACCTATACGCTCTAACAGTACCCAAGTATTGCTGTATCTTGATACTACTGGAGCGTATACATATTGTCAACACTTATACGCTCCAATACTACCCAACAAATAATTGAATCCCCTTGAAGTGTTGAACTTACCTCAACATTTTGATATAGAATAGCATTTTCTTTATTCAAATTTACAGTTTCCTGTTTCTCCTTGGCACCACCCTTCGAGGTAATATCCACAACCATTTTAGCCGGTTCATAGTCGGCCACCATGGCAAATTGTATCAAGGCCTGTAGACCAACAACAGTGTCTTGGGTAGAAGAGAAACCACCATAACTATTACGTTGAGCAATAAGCCATCTAACAATTGACAAAATATCATCCATATTCGGAGTGGGTTGATTCAATAGAGTCATCAGGGCATAAGAACTAATTTCCACATCACGGCTATAGACATGCGACCACCATCTATGTGTCAAAGGTCGATCCGAAGTAGACCACCATTTCCGATCACCATCTGTTTTCACCAAAGTCATTAAAGTTTCCAGTTTCTCTGAGGCCTTGGCATGTTGGGCCTTGTTCAGGGTATAGGCGGCGATGGCTTGGCCATGCAGAGATTTATCCGAATTTTCATTTATAAAGTCCAAGGCTTTTTGTATTTGTACGGAATATTTCTCAGCATATGACTTTCTTTCCAATAGGGCCAACAGAACGCTGCTAGTCAGAGAAAAATGATTGGATTGGTCAACGTAGAAGAATCCTTGAGACTTTTCGGTAAAGGAACCATTTGTGGCTTGTTGTTGGACCAAATATTCAAAAGATTCTTCTATGATTTTGGGATCGATTTTAATATATTCCTCCATTTGCAGCAGGGAGCGTGCAACATAGGCAGTTAACCAGGTGGAACCATTTTTAGGATGGCCATCAATTGCACGGGGTCCAAATGAGCTAAAGGAACCATCAGTGTGGCGGTAGTTCAACATGCGTTGATAACCATGTTCCATGTTATAGCGCAATTTGGTTTCCATACTGGGTGTCAAACGTTTGGTGATCTAAAAAAGTCATGTAAGATTATTTTTCAAGTTAATAACAGAAGTTTCCGTCGAGGACTTACCTCCAAATATTTCATAATCAAATAATTGGGCAACATGGTGGACATGGTCTGTTCTCCACAGGCGGTGGGCAGGCGCACCAAATTATCCAAATTATTGACCACAGGACCCAATATATCACCCACCACATCCACTTCAACATGTTGAGAATCGGGTATAATTTCAGCTGGCAATTCCAAATCAAAGGAGGATTTCATTTCTGATTCCTTGTTCAAGTTGACAAAATAGGCACGATTACCATATTTGGTAACACCTTCGGGCACAACTTTCAGCGACTTGTGGACAGCATCACCGGCCACCGGAGAAACGGCGGTATATTTCAACATGACATTACCCAAAACCTTGGGTCTTATCATAAACGAGACACCGGCAGCACCCATGGCAGGCACTCTCACCATTTTTGTAAGTTTTTGATCACCAATTACCTCGTTAGTGACTTCGGTAAATTCAAACTCATTATCCATATTGTCCAGGGTGACCTCAACATCCAAGGTCTTGTCGAGATAATTGAATACCAAGGCGGGAATATTAATGACCTCACCTGAATAGAAAAAAAAAATATTATTTTAAAAACTTCACTTCTGCTGCTTTTCTCCAACCACCTACCTCTCTTAACCGAATAGGGCAATCGTATGGAAATAAAGAATGGCTGGAAGGTGGTAATCTTAGTTGTATCCGAAGTGACAGCCAAACCCTTTTCACTGTTCATGGCAAAACCAGTCAACATCCAAGAGGTAATGGTATCGGGTATCTTTTTGGACCAGGTAAATTCTTCCTTATCTCCTGTGCTGCGAGCAAAACAAAGAAAAATAATTTCCAATATCTCTGTTTAAAGAACGAATGGCCTCCACCTACTTTTCAATATTATCAAATATCCAAGTTTCAGCAAAATCCATGCGAACCTGTATTGGCTCACGACCACCAAAATCTCCAGCCATTTGGCCTGAACCTGGCTGTGGTAAAAAAAATCATGTTTAGCATTTTAAATGACAGAATATGCCACTACTAAATTAACAAAAAACTTACCTTCATTGCTGTCGACGTATAGAAAACGCCGCCCAGGGGCATCGCATACATCATATGTTCCGGTTTGGTCCAATTATAAAAGTAATCTGCATTGGTTAGAGTAATACAGCCGGCAATGCGACCAGGATAATATGAATATCCTCCCTGCTCGGGTGTTCGAGTAGTATAAGATCCATAGGCCCAAATTACATCGCTGGCATGAATATCATTGTTAGATCTCAAAAGTAATGCACTTTGATCCACTGCCATGAGACCAACAAAGGAATTGGGGGCGGTTTTGATTTTCAATGCAACTTCCTGACCTGGCTTAACTTGTTCAGCGGCGGTAATGCTGATCTGCAAACGGGGACACAGAAGAGAAAAGATCAGATAAGTATAAGAAGGAATTTCATTGCAGAAAAAAATATCTGTGCGTAAACCAATTTGTGGACCGTTTTTGAGGTGGCAAAACTGGATTTTTTAAGACTATTTTTAAAGGGACATCAGAGCGACAAGACATTAATTTTTTAAAAGAATATTTTAAAAATCTTGGATTTTTAAACAATATTTTTTAAGTTGTGGATTTTTAAAAATATTTTTTCAAAAATCGTGGATTTTTTAAAGAATATTTTTTCAAAAATCGTGGATTTTTTAAAGAATATTTTTTCAAAAATCGTGGATTTTTTAAAGAATATTTTTTCAAAAATCGTGGATTTTTTAGAGAATATTTTTTCAAAAATCGTGGATTTTTTAAAGAATATTTTTTTCAAAAATCGTGGATTTTTTAAAGAATATTTTTTCCAACAACGTGGATTTTTTAAAGAATATTTTTTCAAAAATCGTGGATTTTTAAAGAATATTTTTTCAAAAATCGTGGATTTTTAAAGAATATTTTTCAAAAAACGTAGATTTTTTAAAGAATATTTTTTTCAAAAATCGTGGATTTTTTAAAGAATAATTTTATCAAAAATCGTGGAATTTTTATAGAATATTTTTTTCAAAAATGGTGGATTTTTTAAAGAATATTTTTTTAAACATCGTGGATTTTTTAAAGAATATTTTTTCAAAAATCGTAAATTTTTTGAAGAACATTTCTTCAAAAATCGTGGATTTTTTACAGAATATTTTTTAAAAAATCGTGTATTTTTTAAAGAATATTTTTTCAAAAATCGTGGATTTTTTAAAGAATATTTTTTCAAAAATCGTGGATTTTTTAAAGAATATTTTTTTCAAAAATCGTGGATTTTTTAAAGAATATTTTTTCAAAAATCGTGGATTTTTTAAAGAACATTTTTTTTTAAATCGTGATTTTAAAGAATATTTTTTTTTAAATCGTGATTTTAAAGAATATTTTTTTTTTCAAAAAAGGTAGTTTTTTAAAGAATATTTTTTTCAAAAATCATGGATTTTTTAAAGAATATTTTTTCAAAAATCGTGGATTTTTTAAAGAATATTTTTTCAAAAATCGTGGATTTTTTAAAGATTATTTTTTCAAAAATCGTGGATTTTTTAAAGAATATTTTTTCAAAAATCGTTAATTTTTTAAAGAATATGGAAGATACCAAGGAACGGTCCTGACCGGTTTTAACATGGCAAAGCCCAGGATTTATCTTGGTCCCTCTTTCATCTCAAGTGGACACTGACCTCCCCGTGGTGTCACCTGGGGAACTGCCTTTAACACCCGTTAAAGGTAGTGAGCTAACATGTGCCGCGCGTTCACCCATAAGAACGTTAAAAACTTGGGTTTGGGCGTCGGGTTAGTAACCCTCCCCTAGAAAAAAACTGCCTACTATGAAAAAACGAAAGAAAAGAAAAACAAACCCCTCTAAAGTTGACGAACCCCGCAAACGTTTTAAGGACCATGATCTGCGAATCTGCACCTGGAATGTTCGCACTCTTTATAGAGAAGGTGCAGTCTTCGCATTGGCAGACGTACTTGAAAAGTACAAGGCCGATATTACTGCCATACAGGAAATACGATGGATTGGGAAAGGCGTCACAACAACACCTAAAGGTGACGCACTGTATTATAGCTGCCATGACGTAAAGCATGAGTTTGGTTGCGGATTCGTAGTTAGTCGGAGACTAAAACATCTGGTATCCAGCTTCACCCCAGTGAATGAAAGACTTGCTGCAATTCGAATAAAAGCTAAATTCTTCAACATCAGCTTTATTTGCGCTCATGCTCCCACTGAAGAAAAGGACGAACAGACCAAAGATATATTTTACGAGCGCTTAGAAGAAACATATGACCGTTGCCCTGCCCATGACATTAAAATCATTCTAGGCGATTTTAATGCCAAAATTGGAAAGGAGAATATCTTTGGCCCAACAGTCGGGAAATTCAGTCTCCACAGTGAAACATCTGACAATGGTATGAGGCTGATAGACTTTGCAGCTGCAAAAAACATGGTAGTTAGCAGTACCAGATTTAATCATCTCGATATTCATAAGGGCACCTGGCTGTCCCCAGATCAAAGAACAAGTAATCAAATTGATCATGTTGTGATAGATGGAAGACATTCATCCAGCGTGTTGGATGTACGATCGTTCCGAGGCGCAAACATTGATTCGGACCACTATCTTGTTGCAGCAAAGGTACGTACCCGTCTAAACGTTGCAAATAAAGCACGAACAGACACAACGCGGAAGTTGGACATCGATAGGCTGCAAACACAACAGATAGCCACAGCATATTCCACTCAACTAGCCCAATTGCTTAACGCGAGCACTCCTTGTCCCGATAACATAACAACACAATGGCAAAATATTGCCCACTCCATGCAAACAGCCGCAAAATCCATACTTGGATTCCAGAGACCTCCACAAAGGAATTCATGGTATGACCAGGTGTGTCGTGCTGCTACCGAAGATAAAAATGCGGCATATAGAGCTACTTTACAATCAGTAGCAACGCGTAGCGCACGAGAGAGATATCGGGAGAAAAGGAGAGAAGAGAAACGTCTTTTCCGCAAGAAAAAGAGAGAAATGGAAAAGCGGGAGTGTGAAAAAATCGAGATGTACAGGAGCCAGAATGAAGTCCGAAAATTCTACCAAAGAGTGAAACATCAAACAGATGGCTTTGGTACAGGCACATCCTCCTGTAGAGACCAGCAAGGTAATCTGGTAACAGATACAGATAGCGTGCTCAGGATATGGAAGGAACATTTCTCCAATCTGCTGGTATTCAATAGTGGCGAAGACGATGATACCGCAGATCCAATCCCAGAAGATGGTATAGAATGTATACCACCCGGCCAAGATGAGGTAAAAACAGCAATCAACCGGCTGAAGAATAATAAGGCAGCAGGAGCCGATGGCTTACCAGCCGAGCTGTTTAAAACCGGAGGCGACGCGCTGATAAGGTGTATGCATCAGCTAGTTAGCACCATCTGGCAGGAAGAACGCGTACCCGACGATTGGAACCTGAGCATCCTATGTCCCGTCCACAAAAAAGGAGATAAGACTGTATGCTCCAACTATAGGGGCATAAGTCTACTCCCTATTGCCTATAAGATAGTGTCAGGGATACTGTGCGAACGAATAAAGCCTATGGTCAACGAGATAATTGGACCATACCAATGTGGCTTTAGACCTGGCAAGTCCACCATTGACCAGATATTTACCCTGCGGCAAATCCTAGAGAAGACCCAAGAGATGCAGATCGACACATTTCACCTTTTTGTCGATTATAAAGCAGCATTCGACAGTCCCCTCCGATCAAAGGTATTCCATGCAATGTCTAAATTTGGTATTCCCGCAAAGCTCATCCGGCTTTGTAAGATGACTCTAACTGATACTAGGTCCTCAGTTAAAATTGGAAAGAACCTCTCCGAAGAATTTTGTACCAAAAGAGGTTTCAGACAAGGAGACAGCCTTTCGTGTGACCTATTCAACATTTTGCTGGAAAAGGTAATACGAGATGCAAATGTCAAAAGAAATGGCACAATTTACACCAATAGCCACATGTTACTTGCCTATGCTGATGACATAGACATCATGCGACGATCAGTAAAGGAAGTAACTGATACCTTTATGAAGGTCGAAGCAGAATCTGCGAAAGTGGGTCTGGCATTAAACGGCGAAAAGACCAAATTGATGGTGTCGACGCGCAAAGCGTCCATAGAGCTCGGACCAACCGTAGAAGTTGGTACCTACAATTTTGAGGTAGTTAAAGACTTCGTCTACCTCGGCACTGCCATAAACACAACAAACAACATCAGTTGTGAAATAAGAAGAAGAATTGTATTGGCCAACAGATGCTACTATGGATTAAGTAAGCAATTTAAAAACAAAGCCACATCTCGTCAAACAATAATAACACTATACAAAACGCTGATACTACCCGTGCTAATGTATGGCTCCGAAGCATGGGTACTTGCGCAAGCAGGTAAGGCAGTGCTTGGTGTGTTTGAGAGGAAAATTCTTCGAAAGATCTACGGGCCGATTTGCGTTGACGGTGAATATCGACGTCGTATGAACCACGAGCTATATAAGCTATACAAAGACATGAATATAGTTAAACGTGAGAATGAGCGATGATGAACCCGCTAAAAAGGCGTATAAATACATGCCACATGGCGGTGCACGCAGAATCGGCAGGCCTAAGATTCGATGGAGCACACAAGTGGATGAAGAAATGGAAAGGCGCGGTATTCCAAAAAGTCAAGCGAAAAACAGAGAGGAATGGAGATCTTTTCTTAGTTCGGTCTATGGAACAAATGTTCTGTAATGGGCCAACTATGTAAGTAAGTAAGTATTTTTTCAAAAATCGTGGATTTTTTAAAGAATATTTTTTTCAAAAATCGTGGATTTTTTTAAGAATATTTTTTTCGAAAATCGTGGATTTTTTTAAAGAATATTTTTTCAAAAATCGTGGATTTTTTAAGAATATTTTTTCAAAAATCTAGGATTTTTTTAAGAATATTTTTTTCAAAAATCGTGGATTTTTTAAAGAATATTTTTTCAAAAATCGTGGATTTTTTAAAGAATATTTTTTTAAAAATCGTGGATTTTTTAAAGAATATTTTTTCAAAAATCGTGGATTTTTTAAAGAATATTTTTTCAAAAATCGTGGATTTTTTAAAGAATATTTTTTCAAAAATCATGGATTTTTTAAAGAATATTTTTTCAAAAATCGTGGATTTTTTAAAGAATATTTTTTCAAAAATCGTGGATTTTTTAAAGAATATTTTTTCAAAAATCGTGGATTTTTTAAAGAATATTTTTTCAAAAATCGTGGATTTTTTAAAGAATATTTTTTCAAAAATCGTGGATTTTTTAAAGAATATTTTTTCAAAAATCGTGGATTTTTTAAAGAATATTTTTTCAAAAATCGTGGATTTTTTAAAGAATATTTTTTCAAAAATCGTGGATTTTTTAAAGAATATTTTTTCAAAAATCGTGGATTTTTTAAAGAATATTTTTTCAAAAATCGTGGATTTTTTAAAGAATATTTTTTCAAAAATCGTGGATTTTTTAAAGAATATTTTTTCAAAAATCGTGGATTTTTTAAAGAATATTTTTTCAAAAATCGTGGATTTTTTAAAAAATATATTTTTTTAAATCATGATTTTTTAAAGAATAATTTCTCTTATATCGTGGATTTTTTAGGGATTATTTGTTTAAAAAATCGTGAATTTTTAAAGGATTATTTGTTTAAAAATCGTGGATTTTTTAAAGATAATTTTTTAAAAATATGTTGATTTTTTAATGATTTTTTTTTTCATAAATCGTGGATT
The DNA here is from genome assembly GCF_047663935.1 of Musca autumnalis. Taxonomy (NCBI): domain Eukaryota; kingdom Metazoa; phylum Arthropoda; class Insecta; order Diptera; family Muscidae; genus Musca; species Musca autumnalis. The sequence continues at coordinate 28,142,772 of NW_027411755.1, forward strand.
TTTTAAATAATATTCTTTCAGATATCTTAGTTTCTTTAAGAAATATTTTTAAAGGTCATCAGACCAACAAAACCTGGATTTTTTCAGAATTTTTTTTCTGAATAATTGTGGATTTTTTAAAGAATATTTTTAATTTTCGAAATTTTTTGATGGGCCATCAGACCAACAACACGTGGATTTTTTAAGAGTATTTTTTGAAGAGCCATCGGAAAAGCAAGACGTGGATTTTTTAAGAATATTTTTTGAAGAGCCATCGGACCAACAAAGCTTGGACTTTTTAAGAATATTTTTTGAAAGGCCATCAGATGAACAAAACGTGGATTTATTAAGAATATTTTTTTATGCTCTTCTGCGGATAGAAATTCTTTAAACTTACCTTATTTTGCAATTCATAATATATGTGGTAGGTATGCTCCGTATGATGATATTCACCATGCTCATCAACATAATACACATAAATGGAGAAGCGTGGTGAATAAACCAACTCAGGAGTCAAGGTTATGTTATAGACCTTGGGCTTATCGGGTAGATCAATGTGGACCGACTTGACAATATTACCACGGGCAACAACATTGTAATCCAAATAAGACATAGGTTTGCTGGAGTTAACGGTGAAGTGTTCTACCTGGAATAGTTTGGGACTGCAATGGAAAAAAAAAACACATAAAATAATTTTTATTCAGTTTTTCGAAGGCCCAAAATTTACCTATCCTTGTTGTATCTATCCCCAAGTTTAAACCACTCCTTGGGTTGTTTCTCTTCTGTTGAGGGGTTTTCAACATTTTTCGACTCGCGCCTTTGATAAGTTTTGCCTAAGTCACGTTTTTCATCACGATACAAAACCTCAATGTTATAGTGATGGCTATAGCCTTCATACTTTTTCAAATCGACCAACTTTAATTTGAAGGTGACAAATCCAGTTTCATTCATAAATCCCTTGTAGGAGTAGGTACGCATTTCACTAATTGGTGGTATTTCGGGTTTGGCCACATCTTCAAGCTCTTCCAATACTTCGGTGTATACCAATTCCACGGGGGTCTTGGTATCTTTCAAGTGGGAACCATCAACATAGCTCAATTTTAGTATGACCTCTTTTTCTTCATCCGCCTTAAAGTACATACACTCAAAGTAGTTGACACAATGCATGTCATAACGGTAGGGATAAATTTCGGTGCTGGTGGTGGTGTTGATTTTCACTCCAGTAAATTCCTCCTCCACTGTGGCCACAATGCTGGCAGTGGTGGCATATTTGTGGCTATGCAAATAGGCTTCCAATTCCTTGACATTCAAATCAATTTTGGCCTTGCCTTGGATCATGTCTGTGGTGCGAATAATGCTTTTGTCATTGTCTTTGTGCCAATTGTTATAGTAGGAACGCAAGGAAAGGATAATGGTGGCCTTGCCATTCAAGGGTTTGCCATAGGTGTAGCTAAATACAAAAACAAAAAAATCAGCAAAGTTGTTGAACCTTAGAAAAAGCTCTCTACTTACTTGGCCCTTACAACAACCTGCATATCACCATCCTTTACCGACACCGATTTGGTAGCCTCCGCATTGACCACATATTTGGGTAGCACATATTTCTGCACATCAAAGTACACAGACTGTTCATAGTGACCCTTGCTGGCAACAACCAAACGCCATCTACCCATAACCGGGAATTCAGAAATCTTAAATTGTCCCGTATGGACACCATGCACCACCTCGAAATTCTTAATTTCCTTAATGCGATTACGTTTGCCATCTTCGAAATAAATCACAGTATCCTCTGCGGCCACAGTTGGTTTCAAGTCCTTGTCCATGAATAAAATACGATAATTGATAACATCTCCAGGTTTATAGAGACCCTTATCGGTTTGTAGGCGAACGTGAGTTTCGATCTTGGCAAATTGCAATTTTGTGGAATTTTTAAAATTCTCTAAGCAATCGACACCCTCGGCTGTGAGATTATAGTTGCCCTCAGACAAAATGGGAACCATAAAATCCACTTCTTTTATTTCGGCACCTTTGAGTACCACAGTTTTCGTTTCATTGAATGAGGGTCCGGTAATGCCAACCTTGATTTGGCATGGTGCGGCGATATTGTGGACGGCCACGGCGGCAGTATATTTGTCATTGGAGTGAATGGTACCGGGAGCGATAACGGTGTATTTGCTGGAAGAAAAAAAAAAAAAACAAAGAAGACGAACAAATATTAGTCCATCATAGTGCTTGACAAAAATGGGATCTCACTTCGCCTTCGATAGGAGTAAAAACAACAACTTACCCTTCTGCCCGGCAATATGCAAATATTTGCATCAAGGCCAACAGGAGACATAACGTAGAACAACTTTGACGTTTCATGTCTCTGGCGATTAGTTTCCTTCGTCTTCTTCTTTTAAGTTAAGTTTACCAGATTCTTAATAACCGAAAAAAATAATTTAAATTTAAATGAATCTCCCTTGGGGAGAACTTGATCTAAATCTTGTCGCGTTAACAGCCACACTTAGAGTGACTAGAATTACTGTGTGCTGGGCTTATATGCACTGTCTTCATTTCCTTATCAGTTCGGCTAGTGAATTTAGAGAGCGTCATTTTGGCCACTTGTCTTATGAGACCGCCGTTATCTGTCGCATGTAAAAGTTGGTCTCTGCAGAGATTGAGGTGTATATTTCTAAGATGAGTACTTCAGCCAGTTTTGCAGAGAACAGGGTTGTCGCAACTATATTAATAAATTTAATTTTAAAAACTCATGAAATGTGGAAAAATATTCTTAAGAAATCCAAACAATACGGCATAATGTTCATTAAAAATCCACGAAACCTGAAAATTTTTCTGAAAAAAATTTTCAATTTTTGAATTTTTTTTACAAAAGCTGAGATTAAAAAAATCTTAAAAAATCTACGATTAAAAACATAAAGAAATTATTCTTAAAAAAATCCACGATTTAAAAAGATATTCCTTAAAAAATCTACGACTTTTGAAAAAAAAAAAATGTTCTTTAAAATAATATGCTCTAAAAACTCTACGGCTATTTTTCTACGATTTAATAGAAAATGTTCATTAAAAAATCTAAAATTTAGAAAAATATTCATTAAAAAATTACCATTTTTTTAAATATTCCTTAAAAATCTACAATTAAAAAATATTCTTTATAAAATATAAGACATTAAAACAAACATTCTTAACAAATCCACGTTTTGTGGGTCAGATGGCCCTCCAAAAAAATATTCTTAAAAATCCACATTTTGTTGGTCTGATAGCCCTCCAAAAAAATATTCTTAAAAATCCACGTTTAGTTGGTCTTCACAAAATGTTCTTAAAAAATCCATGATTTGTTGGTCTTCAAAAAATATTCTTAAAAAATTCACGATTTTTTAAACAAATATAACTTAAAAAATCCAAAATTTTTGAAAAAATATTCTTAAAAAATTCACGATTTTTTAAACAAATATAACTTAAAAAATCCAAAATTTTTGAAAAAATATTCTTAAAAAATTCACGATTTTTTAAACAAATATAACTTAAAAATTCCAAAATTTTTGAAAAAATATTCTTAAAAAATTCACGATTTTTTAAACAAATATAACTTAAAAAATCCAAAATTTTTGAAAAAATATTCTTAAAAAATTCACGATTTTTTAAACAAATATAACTTAAAAATTCCAAAATTTTTGAAAAAATATTCTTAAAAAATTCACGATTTTTTAAACAAATATAACTTAAAAAATCCAAAATTTTTGAAAAAATATTCTTAAAAAATCCACGATTGTTGAAAAATGTTCTTTAAGACAGCCAAGATTTTTGAAGAAAATATTCTTTAAAAAATCCAAGATTTTTTAAAAAAATATTTTTTAAAAACTCCATAATTTCTGAAAAAATATTTTTTAGAAAATCCACGATTTGTTATAAAATATTCTTTTAAATATCCACGATTTTTGAAAAAAAAAATCTTTTAAATATCCACGATTTTTGAAAAAAAAAAAAAATCTTTTAATATCCACGATTTTTGAAAAAAAAAGTTCTTTAGAAAATCCACGATTTGTTATAAAATATTCTTTTAAATATCCACGATTTTTGAAAAAAATTCTTTTAAATATCCACGATTTTTGAAAAGAAGTTCTTTAAGAAATCCACGATTTAAAAAAAATCTTTACAAATTCCACGGATTTTAAAAAATATTCTTTGAAAAATTCATTATTGAAAAAAATATTCTTTAAAACATCCTTGAATATTTTTTAAAAAATCCACGATTTTTGAAATAAATGTTCTTTAAAAATCCACGATTTTTGAAATAAATGTTCTTTAAAAATCCACGATTTTTGAAAAAAATATTCTTAAAAAATCCACGATTTTTGAAATAAATGTTCTTTAAAAAATCCACGATTCTTTACAAAATCCAAGATTTAAAAAAATTTCTTTAAATAATTCACGATTTTTGAAAAACATTCTTCTTTTTTAAATATTATTTAAAAAATCTTGGAAATATTGACAAATCTTCTTTAAGAAATCCACGAAATATGAAAAAAAATAAAAATATTAATAAAAAATCCACGATTATTGAAAAAATACTCCTTAAAAAATTCTCGATTAAAAAAAAAATATCCTTTCAGAATCCACGATTTTTGAAAAAATATTCTTTAAAAAATCCACGATTTTTGATAAAATATTCTTTCAGAATCCACGATTTTTGAAAAAATATTCTTTAAAAAATCCACGATTTTTGATAAAATATTCTTTAAAGAATCTACGATGTTTGAAAAAATGTTCTTTAACAAATCCACGATTTTTGATAAAATATTCTTTAAAGAATCTACGATGTTTGAAAAAATATTCTTTAACAAATCCACGATTTTTGAAACAAATATTGAAAAAATATTCTTTAAAAAATTCACGAATTTTGAGAAAAATATTTTTAAAAAATCGACGAGGTGTTATTTGACAATCCACGAATTTTTGAAAAATATTCTTTAAAAAGTCCAAGATTTTTGAAAAAATATTCTTAAAAAAATCCATGATTTTTGAAAAAAAAAATATTTAAAGAATCCACGATTTTTGAAAAAAAAAAAAATTATTTAAAGAATCCACGATCCTTGAATAAATAAAAAATCCTTGAATATTTTTTAAAAAAATCCACGATTTTTGAAATAAATGTTCTTTAAAAATCCACGATTTTTGAAAAAAATATTCTTTAAAAATCCACGATTTTTGAAATAAATGTTCTTTAAAAAATCCACGATTCTTTACAAAATCCAAGATTTAAAAAAAAATTTCTTTAAATAATTCACGATTTTTGAAAAACATTCTTCTTTTTTAAATATTATTTAAAAAATCTTGGAAATATTGACAAATCTTCTTTAAGAAATCCACGAAATATGAAAAAAATACTCCTTAAAAAAATTCTCGATTTTTAAAAAAAAATATCCTTTCAGAATCCACGATTTTTGAAAAATTATTCTTTAAAAAATCCACGATTTTTGATAAAATATTCTTTAAAGAATCTACGATGTTTGAAAAAATATTCTTTAACAAATCCACGATTTTTGATAAAATATTCTTTTAAGAATCTACGATGTTTGAAAAAATATTCTTTAACAAATCCACGATTTTTGAAACAAATATTGAAAAAATATTCTTTAAAAAATTCACGAATTTTGTGAAAAATATTTTTAAAAAATCGACGAAGTGTTATTTGACAATCCACGAATTTTTGAAAAATATTCTTTAAAAAGTCCAAGATTTTTGAAAAAATATTCTTTAAAAAATCCATGATTTTTGAAAAAAAATATTTAAAGAATCCACGATTTTTGAAAAAAAATATTTAAAGAATCCACGATTTTTGAAAAAAAAAATTAATTAAAGAATCCACGATCTTTTAAAAAATAATCTTTAAAGAATACACGATTTTTAAAAAAAAGAATCCACGATTTTTGAAAAAAAAAAATTATTTAAAGAATCCACGATTTTTTAAAAAATAATCTTTAAAAAATCCACGATTTTAAAAAAAATATTCTTTAAAAAATCCAGTTATTTTAAATATTCTTTTAAAAATCCACAATTTTTGTAAAAACAATACATTTTAAAGTCCCGATTTTTGAAAAAAATATTCTTTATAAAATCTACGATTTGTGAAAAAATATTCTTTAAAAAATCTACGATTTTTGAAGAAATATTCTTTAAAAAATCTACGTTTTGTGACAAAATTCTTAAAAAAACTCACGATTTTTTGAAAAAAAAGTTCTTTTAAAAAATTCATTATTTAAAGAATCCACGATTTTTTAAAAAATTCATTATTTAAAGAATCCACGATTTTTTAAAAAATAATCTTTAAAAAATCCACGATTTTAAAAAAAAATATTCTTTAAAAAATCCAGTTTTTTTAAATATTCTTTAAAAAATCCAGTTTTTTTAAATATTCTTTAAAAAATCCAGTTTTTTTAAATATTCTTTAAAAAATCCACAATTTTTGTAAAAACAATACATTTTAAAGTCCCGATTTTTGAAAAAAATATTCTTTATAAAATCTACGATTTGTGAAAAAATATTCTTTAAAAAATCTACGATTTTTGAAGAAATACTCTTTAAAAAATCTACGTTTTGTGACAAAATTCTTAAAAAAACTCACGATTTTTTGAAAAAAAAAGTTCTTTTAAAAAATTCAGGGTTTCTTTTAAATTTTTTTTTTAAAATTCCGTGATTTTTTTTTAATTTTTTAATTCTTTAAAAATCCACGATTAAAAAATATTCTTTAAAAGATCCACGCGTTTTAAAAAATCCACGATTAAAAAAAAAAACTTTAAAAAATCCACGTTTTTTAAATATTCTTTAAAAAATCCACGATTTAAAAATATTCTTTTAACAAATCCACGTTTTTTTTCTAAATATTCTTGAAAAAATCAAAGTTATTTTTTTTTTCTAAATATTCTTAAAAAAATCTACGTTTTTTTAAATATTCTTTAAAAAATCTAGGTTTTTTAAATATTTTTAAAAAATCACGATTAAAAAAACATTATTTAAAAAATCCACGTTTTTTAAATATTCTTTAAAAAAATCCAGAAAAGAATATTTTTATTCTTTAAAAAATCCACAATTAAAAAGATATTTTTTAAGCAAATCCATGATTAAAAAAATATTCTTTAAGCAAATCCACGATTAAAAAAATATTCTTTAAAAAAATCCACGATTAAAAAAATATTCTTTAAGCAAATCCACGATTAAAAAAATATTCTTTAAAAAATCCACTATTAGAAAAAATTCTTTAAAAAATCTATATTCTTTAAAAATCCTCGATTAAAAAGTATTCTTTAAAAGATTCACTTTTTTAAAAATTCTTTAAAAAATCCACGTTTTTTAAAAATTCTTTAAAAAATCCACGTTTTTTAAATATTCTTTAAAAAATCCACGATTAAAAAAATATTCTTTAAACAAATCCACGTTTTTTTTAATTTTCTTAAAAAATCCGCCATTAAAAAAATATTGTTTAAAAAATCCACGATGAAAAAAACAATAGTCTTAAAAATTTACGATTAAAAAAATATTCTGTAAAAAATAGCGACTTTAACGAGGTAACTCTAGCTCTAGAGAGGAGAAACCAAATGCATGATAATACATCGACTTCTTGGGAAATCGAATGATACGAAAATGTAATTTGGTATTTTTGGGAATTCATTTGAAATTATGAAGGGGAAATACATAAATGAGTATAAACGTACATATGTACATATATTTATGTACATACATCATCTACAGTCTAATCGAAACCTAGGTTTTACGATTTTGATGAAATCTAGATTTTATGTAGGTAGGTAGGGAATACATATATGTACATATATATATTTACGACTACAATCTAATCGATACCTTGGTTTTACGGTTTTGGCGAAATCTAGATTTTATGTAGGTCAGGGGTTTACGTTTGGAAAAAAATATATATATGATATGCAAAGGTCATTTCTTTCCATATTTTTGGTGCTCTTCAGCCAATTTAATAGGTGTAGCCTGTATTTAAGGTCATTATCTCAAGAAGTATGTACATGCGCACGAAGAAATTGTCCTCGAACCATATTGTTCCCCAAAAATAAAATATTTTTTTTTTATTTTTTATTATTTTTAAATGTTTGGTTTCTTCCATAATATAGGTTATATAACTTTTGAATTTGAGCCACTTTTTAATGATCATAGGTTTGCTGATAGTAGAATGTGTCATTATGATCTTTCATTTCGTACATCTGGATGTTTTTTGTTGCTAGCTTTCGTTTGACGATAAGGCAGCAGTTGTTAGTATTTTTTTTTCAATAAAATTCAATATTATCGCCTTTCCAAATCTCTGTGATCTTTTCACCCAAACACCTTTGCAGTTGTGCGTAGAAAAAAATTAAAGTGACAAGGCCACAGATACGCCAAAACTGCATAGGAAATTGGGACTTTACGTAAAAATTATTTATTAAAAAAAGTTAAGCATGAGCAAAATAAAATCAATGTTTTTGGTCCGATATTCCATTAAAAGATACTCCACGTTTAGTGGTCTATTCTGATTTTTTTAATTGTGTCTCAAATAGCTGCTGCTAATATACTTAAAGCTTTGCAATACTCTTGCTCCTTTTATTTATCAACCTTTACCTGCACTAATCTATTCGATGACAGTTTATAATGATTATCTTTTCTTTCTTTCCTTCCAGGTATGTTATAGACAAAAATTTAAGCAAAGTAATTGTTACGGCAAGTTCCGTCCTGGAACGCTCAGAGTATGTATACCAAATTTTGATATTACTTATAACACAATCTCTGCAGAATTAAAAAAGTCTTTAAAAATCCACATATACTTGGATGTTTAAAAAAATATTCTTTAAAAATCCACGTATTGTTGGATGTTCAAAAAAATATTATTTAAAAAATTCACGCATTGTTGGATGTTTAAAAAATATTCTTTAAAAATCCACGTATTGTTGGATGTTCAAAAAAATATTATTTAAAAAATTCACGCATTGTTGGATGTTTAAAAAATATTCTTTAAAAATCCACGTATTGTTGGATGTTCAAAAAAATATTATTTAAAAAATTCACGCATTGTTGGATGTTTAAAAAATATTCTTTAAAAATCCACGTATTGTTGGATGTTAAAAACAATTTTTTTTAAAAAATCATTTTTTAAAAAGTCTACATTATGTTGAATGCTTAAAAAAATATTTTTTAAAAAACCCACGTTAAGTTGAGTGATTGAAAAAATATTTTTTAAACAATTCACGTCATGTTGGATGCTTGTAAAAATATTTTTAAAAAAATCCACGTTATGTTAGATGCTTGAAAAAAATATTTGTTAAAAAATCCACGTTATGTTGGATGCTTGCGAAAATATTTTTTAAAAAATCCACGTTAGGTTGGATGCTTGCTAAAAATATTTTTTAAAAAAATCCACGTATTGTTGGATGTTTAAAAAAATATTCTTTAAAAAATCCACGTATTGTTGGATGTTTAAAAAAATATTCTTTAAAAAATCCACGAATAGTTGGATGTTTAAAAAAATATTCTTTAAAAAATCCACGTATTGTTGGATGTTTAAAAAAATATTCTTTAAAAAATCCACGAATTGTTGGATGTTTAAAAAAATATACTTTAAAAAATCCACGTATTGTTGGATGTTTAAAAAAATATTCTTTAAAAAATCCACGTATTGTTGGATGTTTAAAAAAATATTCTTTAAAAAATCCACGTATTGTTGGATGTTTAAAAAAATATTCTTTAAAAAATCCACGTATTGTTGGATGTTTAAAAAAATATTCTTTAAAAAATCCTCGTATTGTTGGATGTTTAAAAAAATATTCTTTAAAAAATCCACGTATTGTTGGATGTTTAAAAAAATATTCTTTAAAAAATCCTCGTATTGTTGGATGTTTAAAAAAAAAATTCTTTAAAAAATCCACGTATTGTTGGATGTTTAAAAAAAAAATTCTTTAAAAATCCACGTATTGTTGGATGTTTAAAAAAATATTCTTTAAAAAATCCACGTATTGTTGGATGTTTAAAAAAATATTCTTTAAAAAATCCACGTATTGTTGGATGTTTAAAAAAATATTCTTTAAAAAATCCACGTATTGTTGGATGTTTAAAAAAATATTCTTTAAAAAATCCACGTATTGTTGGATGTTTAAAAAAATATTCTTTAAAAAATCCACGTATTGTTGGATGTTTAAAAAAATATTCTTTAAAAAATCCACGTATTGTTGGATGTTTAAAAAAATATTCTTTAAAAAATCCACGTATTGTTGGATGTTTAAAAAAATATTCTTTAAAAAATCCACGTATTGTTGGATGTTTAAAAAAATATTCTTTAAAAAATCCACGTATTGTTGGATGTTTAAAAAAATATTCTTTAAAAAATCCACGTATTGTTGGATGTTTAAAAAAATATTCTTTAAAAAATCCACGTATTGTTGGATGTTTAAAAAAATATTCTTTAAAAAATCCACGTATTGTTGGATGTTTAAAAAAATATTCTTTAAAAAATCCACGTATTGTTGGATGTTTAAAAAAATATTCTTTAAAAAATCCACGTATTGTTGGATGTTTAAAAAAATATTCTTTAAAAAATCCACGTATTGTTGGATGTTTAAAAAAATATTCTTTAAAAAATCCACGTATTGTTGGATGTTTAAAAAAATATTCTTTAAAAAATCCACGTATTGTTGGATGTTTAAAAAAATATTCTTTAAAAAATCCACGTATTGTTGGATGTTTAAAAAAATATTCTTTAAAAAATCCACGTATTGTTGGATGTTTAAAAAAATATTCTTTAAAAAATCCACGTATTGTTGGATGTTTAAAAAAATATTCTTTAAAAAATCCACGTATTGTTGGATGTTTAAAAAAATATTCTTTAAAAAATCCACGTATTGTTGGATGTTTAAAAAAATATTCTTTAAAAAATCCACGTATTGTTGGATGTTTAAAAAAATATTCTTTAAAAAATCCACGTATTGTTGGATGTTTAAAAAAATATTTTTTAAAAAATCCACGTATTGTTGGATGTTTAAAAAAATATTCTTTAAAAAATCCACGTATTGTTGGATGTTTAAAAAAATATTCTTTAAAAAATCCACGTATTGTTGGATGTTTAAAAAAATATTCTTTAAAAAATCCACGTATTGTTGGATGTTTAAAAAAATATTCTTTAAAAAATCCACGTATTGTTGGATGTTTAAAAAAATATTCTTTAAAAAATCCACGTATTGTTGGATGTTTAAAAAAATATTCTTTAAAAAATCCACGTATTGTTGGATGTTTAAAAAAATATTCTTTAAAAAATCCACGTATTGTTGGATGTTTAAAAAAATATTCTTTAAAAAATCCACGTATTGTTGGATGTTTAAAAAAATATTCTTTAAAAAATCCACGTATTGTTGGATGTTTAAAAAAATATTCTTTAAAAAATCCACGTATTGTTGGATGTTTAAAAAAATATTCTTTAAAAAATCCACGTATTGTTGGATGTTTAAAAAAATATTCTTTAAAAAATCCACGTATTGTTGGATGTTTAAAAAAATATTCTTTAAAAAATCCACGTATTGTTGGATGTTTAAAAAAATATTCTTTAAAAAATCCACGTATTGTTGGATGTTTAAAAAAATATTCTTTAAAAAATCCACGTATTGTTGGATGTTTAAAAAAATATTCTTTAAAAAATCCACGTATTGTTGGATGTTTAAAAAAATATTCTTTAAAAAATCCACGTATTGTTGGATGTTTAAAAAAATATTCTTTAAAAAATCCACGTATTGTTGGATGTTTAAAAAAATATTCTTTAAAAAATCCACGTATTGTTGGATGTTTAAAAAAATATTCTTTAAAAAATCCACGTATTGTTGGATGTTTAAAAAAATATTCTTTAAAAAATCCTCGTATTGTTGGATGTTTAAAAAAATATTCTTTAAAAAATCCTCGTATTGTTGGATGTTTAAAAAAATATTCTTTAAAAAATCCACGTATTGTTGGATGTTTAAAAAAATATTCTTTAAAAAATCCACGTATTGTTGGATGTTTAAAAAAATATTCTTTAAAAAATCCACGTATTGTTGGATGTTTAAAAAAATATTCTTTAAAAAATCCACGTATTGTTGGATGTTTAAAAAAATATTCTTTAAAAAATCCACGTATTGTTGGATGTTTAAAAAAATATTCTTTAAAAAATCCACGTATTGTTGGATGTTTAAAAAAATATTCTTTAAAAAATCCACGTATTGTTGGATGTTTAAAAAAATATTCTTTAAAAAATCCACCTATTGTTGGATGTTTAAAAAAATATTCTTTAAAAAATCCACGTATTGTTGGATGTTTAAAAAAATATTCTTTAAAAAATCCACGTATTGTTGGATGTTTAAAAAAATATTCTTTAAAAAATCCACGTATTGTTGGATGTTTAAAAAATTATTCTTTAAAAAATCCACGTATTGTTGGATGTTTAAAAAAATATTCTTTAAAAAATCCACGTATTGTTGGATGTTTAAAAAAATATTCTTTAAAAAATCCACGTATTGTTGGATGTTTAAAAAAATATTCTTTAAAAAATCCACGTATTGTTGGATGTTTAAAAAAATATTCTTTAAAAAATCCACGTATTGTTGGATGTTTAAAAAAATATTCTTTAAAAAATCCACGTATTTTTGGATGTTTAAAAAAATATTCTTTAAAAAATCCACGTATTGTTGGATGTTTAAAAAAATATTCTTTAAAAAATCCACGTATTGTTGGATGTTTAAAAAAATATTCTTTAAAAAATCCACGTATTGTTGGATGTTTAAAAAAATATTCTTTAAAAAATCCACGTATTGTTGGATGTTTAAAAAAATATTCTTTAAAAAATCCACGTATTGTTGGATGTTTAAAAAAATATTCTTTAAAAAATCCACGTATTGTTGGATGTTTAAAAAAATATTCTTTAAAAAATCCACGTATTGTTGGATGTTTAAAAAAATATTCTTTAAAAAATCCACGTATTGTTGGATGTTTAAAAAAATATTCTTTAAAAAATCCTCGTATTGTTGGATGTTTAAAAAAATATTCTTTAAAAAATCCTCGTATTGTTGGATGTTTAAAAAAATATTCTTTAAAAAATCCACGTATTGTTGGATGTTTAAAAAAATATTCTTTAAAAAATCCACGTATTGTTGGATGTTTAAAAAAATATTCTTTAAAAAATCCACGTATTGTTGGATGTTTAAAAAAATATTCTTTAAAAAATCCACGTATTGTTGGATGTTTAAAAAAATATTCTTTAAAAAATCCACGTATTGTTGGATGTTTAAAAAAATATTCTTTAAAAAATCCACGTATTGTTGGATGTTTAAAAAAATATTCTTTAAAAAATCCACGTATTGTTGGATGTTTAAAAAAATATTCTTTAAAAAATCCACGTATTGTTGGATGTTTAAAAAAATATTCTTTAAAAAATCCACGTATTGTTGGATGTTTAAAAAAATATTCTTTAAAAAATCCACGTATTGTTGGATGTTTAAAAAAATATTCTTTAAAAAATCCACGTATTGTTGGATGTTTAAAAAAATATTCTTTAAAAAATCCACGTATTGTTGGATGTTTAAAAAAATATTCTTTAAAAAATCCACGTATTGTTGGATGTTTAAAAAAATATTCTTTAAAAAATCCACGTATTGTTGGATGTTTAAAAAAATATTCTTTAAAAAATCCACGTATTGTTGGATGTTTAAAAAAATATTCTTTAAAAAATCCACGTATTGTTGGATGTTTAAAAAAATATTCTTTAAAAAATCCACGTATTGTTGGATGTTTAAAAAAATATTCTTTAAAAAATCCACGTATTGTTGGATGTTTAAAAAAATATTCTTTAAAAAATCCACGTATTGTTGGATGTTTAAAAAAATATTCTTTAAAAAATCCACGTATTGTTGGATGTTTAAAAAAATATTCTTTAAACAATCCACGTATTGTTGGATGTTTAAAAAAATATTCTTTAAAAAATCCACGTATTGTTGGATGTTTAAAAAAATATTATTTAAAAAATCCACGTATTGTTGGATGTTTAAAAAAATATTCTTTAAAAAATCCACGTATTGTTGGATGTTTAAAAAAATATTCTTTAAAAAATCCAAGTATTGTTGGATGTTTAAAAAAATATTCTTTAAAAAATCCGCGTATTGTTGGATGTTTAAAAAAATATTCTTTAAAAAATCCACGTATTGTTGGATGTTTAAAAAAATATTCTTTAAAAAATCCACGTATTGTTGGATGTTTAAAAAAATATTCTTTAAAAAATCCACGTATTGTTGGATGTTTAAATAAATATTCTTTAAAAAATCCGCGTATTGTTGGATGTTTAAAAAAATATTCTTTAAAAAATCCACGTATTGTTGGATGTTTAAAAAAATATTCTTTAAAAAATCCAAGTATTGTTGGATGTTTAAAAAAAATATTCTTTAAAAAATCCAAGTATTGTTGGATGTTTAAAAAAATATTCTTTAAAAAATCCACGTATTGTTGGATGTTTAAAAAAATATTCTTTAAAAAATCCACGTATTGTTGGATGTTTAAAAAAATATTCTTTAAAAAATCCACGTATTGTTGGATGTTTAAAAAAATATTCTTTAAAAAATCCACGTATTGTTGGATGTTTAAAAAAATATTCTTTAAAAAATCCACGTATTGTTGGATGTTTAAAAAAATATTCTTTAAAAAATCCACGTATTGTTGGATGTTTAAAAAAATATTCTTTAAAAAATCCACGTATTGTTGGATGTTTAAAAAAATATTCTTTAAAAAATCCACGTATTGTTGGATGTTTAAAAAAATATTCTTTAAAAAATCCACGTATTGTTGGATGTTTAAAAAAATATTCTTTAAAAAATCCACGTATTGTTGGATGTTTAAAAAAATATTCTTTAAAAAATCCACGTATTGTTGGATGTTTAAAAAAATATTCTTTAAAAAATCCACGTATTGTTGGATGTTTAAAAAAATATTCTTTAAAAAATCCACGTATTGTTGGATGTTTAAAAAAATATTCTTTAAAAAATCCACGTATTGTTGGATGTTTACAAAAATATTCTTTAAAAAATCCACGTATTGTTGGATGTTTAAAAAAATATTCTTTAAAAAATCCACGTATTGTTGGATGTTTAAAAAAATATTCTTTAAAAAATCCACGTATTGTTGGATGTTTAAAAAAATATTCTTTAAAAAATCCACGTATTGTTGGATGTTTAAAAAAATATTCTTTAAAAAATCCACGTATTGTTGGATGTTTAAAAAAATATTCTTTAAAAAATCCACGTATTGTTGGATGTTTAAAAAAATATTCTTTAAAAAATCCACGTATTGTTGGATGTTTAAAAAAATATTCTTTAAAAAATCCACGTATTGTTGGATGTTTAAAAAAATATTCTTTAAAAAATCCACGTATTGTTGGATGTTTAAAAAAAAATTCTTTAAAAAATCCACGTATTGTTGGATGTTTAAAAAAATATTCTTTAAAAAATCCACGTATTGTTGGATGTTTAAAAAAATATTCTTTAAAAAATCCACGTATTGTTGGATGTTTAAAAAAATATTCTTTAAAAAATCCACGTATTGTTGGATGTTTAAAAAAATATTCTTTAAAAAATCCACGTATTGTTGGATGTTTAAATAAATATTCTTTAAAAATCCGCGTATTGTTCGATGCTTAAAAAAATATTCTTTAAAAAATCCACGTATTGTTGGATGTTTAAAAAAATATTCTTTAAAAAATCCACGTATTGTTGGATGTTTAAAAAAATATTCTTTAAAAAATCCACGTATTGTTGGATGTTTAAAAAAATATTCTTTAAAAAATCCACGTATTGTTGGATGTTTAAAAAAATATTATTTAAAAAATCCACGTATTGTTGGATGTTTAAAAAAATATTCTTTAAAAAATCCACGTATTGTTGGATGTTTAAAAAAATATTCTTTAAAAAATCCACGTATTGTTGGATGTTTAAAAAAATATTATTTAAAAAATCCACGTATTGTTGGATGTTTAAAAAAATATTCTTTAAAAAATCCACGTATTGTTGGATGTTTAAAAAAATATTCTTTAAAAAATCCAAGTATTGTTGGATGTTTAAAAAAAAATTCTTTAAAAAATCCACGTATTGTTGGATGTTTAAAAAATATTCTTTAAAAAATCCACGTATTGTTGGATGTTTAAAAAAATATTCTTTAAAAAATCCACGTATTGTTGGATGTTTAAAAAAATATTCTTTAAAAAATCCACGTATTGTTGGATGTTTAAAAAAATATTCTTTAAAAAATCCACGTATTGTTGGATGTTTAAATAAATATTCTTTAAAAATCCGCGTATTGTTGGATGCTTAAAAAAATATTCTTTAAAAAATCCACGTATTGTTGGATGTTTAAAAAAATATTCTTTAAAAAATCCACGTATTGTTGGATGTTTAAAAAAATATTCTTTAAAAAATCCACGTATTGTTGGATGTTTAAAAAAATATTCTTTAAAAAATCCACGTATTGTTGGATGTTTAAAAAAATATTATTTAAAAAATCCACGTATTGTTGGATGTTTAAAAAAATATTCTTTAAAAAATCCACGTATTGTTGGATGTTTAAAAAAATATTCTTTAAAAAATCCACGTATTGTTGGATGTTTAAAAAAATATTATTTAAAAAATCCACGTATTGTTGGATGTTTAAAAAAATATTCTTTAAAAAATCCACGTATTGTTGGATGTTTAAAAAAATATTCTTTAAAAAATCCAAGTATTGTTGGATGTTTAAAAAAAAATTCTTTAAAAAATCCACGTATTGTTGGATGTTTAAAAAATATTCTTTAAAAAATCCACGTATTGTTGGATGTTTAAAAAAATATTCTTTAAAAAATCCACGTATTGTTGGATGTTTAAAAAAATATTCTTTAAAAAATCCACGTATTGTTGGATGTTTAAAAAAATATTCTTTAAAAAATCCACGTATTGTTGGATGTTTAAATAAATATTCTTTAAAAATCCGCGTATTGTTGGATGCTTAAAAAAATATTCTTTAAAAAATCCACGTATTGTTGGATGTTTAAAAAAATATTCTTTAAAAAATCCACGTATTGTTGGATGTTTAAAAAAATATTCTTTAAAAAATCCACGTATTGTTGGATGTTTAAAAAAATATTCTTTAAAAAATCCACGTATTGTTGGATGTTTAAAAAAATATTATTTAAAAAATCCACGTATTGTTGGATGTTTAAAAAAATATTCTTTAAAAAATCCACGTATTGTTGGATGTTTAAAAAAATATTCTTTAAAAAATCCAAGTATTGTTGGATGTTTAAAAAAAAATTCTTTAAAAAATCCACGTATTGTTGGATGTTTAAAAAATATTCTTTAAAAAATCCACGTATTGTTGGATGTTTAAAAAAATATTCTTTAAAAAATCCACGTATTGTTGGATGTTTAAAAAAATATTCTTTAAAAAATCCACGTATTGTTGGATGTTTAAAAAAATATTCTTTAAAAAATCCACGTATTGTTGGATGTTTAAATAAATATTCTTTAAAAATCCGCGTATTGTTGGATGCTTAAAAAAATATTCTTTAAAAAATCCACGTATTGTTGGATGTTTAAAAAAATATTCTTTAAAAAATCCACGTATTGTTGGATGTTTAAAAAAATATTCTTTAAAAAATCCACGTATTGTTGGATGTTTAAAAAAATATTCTTTAAAAAATCCACGTATTGTTGGATGTTTAAAAAAATATTATTTAAAAAATCCACGTATTGTTGGATGTTTAAAAAAATATTCTTTAAAAAATCCACGTATTGTTGGATGTTTAAAAAAATATTCTTTAAAAAATCCACGTATTGTTGGATGTTTAAAAAAATATTATTTAAAAAATCCACGTATTGTTGGATGTTTAAAAAAATATTCTTTAAAAAATCCACGTATTGTTGGATGTTTAAAAAAATATTCTTTAAAAAATCCAAGTATTGTTGGATGTTTAAAAAAAAATTCTTTAAAAAATCCACGTATTGTTGGATGTTTAAAAAATATTCTTTAAAAAATCCTCGTATTGTTGGATGTTTAAAAAAATATTCTTTAAAAAATCCACGTATTGTTGGATGTTTAAAAAAATATTCTTTAAAAAATCCACGTATTGTTGGATGTTTAAAAAATATTCTTTAAAAAATCCACGTATTGTTGGATGTTTAAATAAATATTCTTTAAAAATCCGCGTATTGTTGGATGCTTAAAAAAATATTCTTTAAAAAATCCACGTATTGTTGGATGTTTAAAAAATATTCTTTAAAAAATCCACGTATTGTTGGATGTTTAAAAAAATATTCTTTAAAAAATCCACATATTGTTGGATGTTTAAAAAAATATTCTTTAAAAAATTCACGTATTGTTGGATGTTTAAAAAAATATTCTTAAGAAAATCCACGTATTGTTGGATGTTTAAAAAAATATTCTTTAAAAAATCCGCGTATTGTTGGATGTTTAAAAAAATATTCTTTAAAAAATCCACGTATTGTTGGATGTTTAAAAAAATATTCTTTAAAAAATCCACGTATTGTTGGATGTTTAAAAAATATTCTTTAAACAATCCACGTATTGTTGGATGTTTAAAAAAATATTCTTTAAAAAATCCACGTATTGTTGGATGTTTAAAAAAATATTATTTAAAAAATCCACGTATTGTTGGATGTTTAAAAAAATATTCTTTAAAAAATCCACGTATTGTTGGATGTTTAAAAAATATTCTTTAAAAAATCCAAGTATTGTTGGATGTTTAAAAAAATA
The DNA here is from genome assembly GCF_047663935.1 of Musca autumnalis. Taxonomy (NCBI): domain Eukaryota; kingdom Metazoa; phylum Arthropoda; class Insecta; order Diptera; family Muscidae; genus Musca; species Musca autumnalis. Next base: position 28,161,546 of record NW_027411755.1, read on the forward strand.
TTCTTTAAAAAATCCGCGTATTGTTGGATGTTTAAAAAAATATTCTTTAAAAAATACTCGTTTCGTTAAATGTTTGAAAAGAATTTATTTAAAAAATCCATCAAATGCAATTCAAATACAAAAATATATTTTTATTATTTACATAAATTATTTCTTTATTAAATCGCAAGAAAATGTTGAAATATTTATTCTCATTTAATAAAAATTTCTTAAAGCTTTTATATCGAACTCATGTCCTACATGACGCTTTTCTTATTTACATTTAGCACATTCCTCATCTCCATCACAGATATCACATAGTTTTGATTCTATTTCGTAAAAGTCAGTTGCCTTCTTAGTCGAATCATAGTAGTCGTAGACCATAATGGCAGCAGGTTTTTGCATAGCAACAGCATGGGCACGTATGGCTTCGAAGAGAATGCAGATCTTTTGACCCTTGTACAAATGATCGAAATAGATAACTAGTAGGGAGTTGTCATTTTTTAGTTCAACGTTCTGTAAATAAAAGAAAAATGGTATCATGTTGTCGAAATTTTATATAAATCCAATACTCATTCTGCTATCTCACTACTTACACTAACTATCTTCACCTCCTTGATGGCATCCAAGCTTTCGTCTTCCACCACATATCCTGAGGGTGTGTTGATTTCCAGAACAGCCATATTAGAGGCTTCGCCCTCACCGGTATATTCAACACAGACATCCATAATCATCCATGATTTTTGCGCAGTCTTGTGTTTTTCGCTGGTAATGGTAAAACTGGGGTGTTCCTTTTCGAGAATGTTGTATTGATAGGCAACTTGAATCATGGCAGTACCGGTACCCTTAGCTGTGAAGTCAATGGATTTGATTTTATCGGGCATCTAAAAAGACAAACAAAGAAAGTTAATTCAGTAACATTTATCATCTGTCAAATATATCTAACAATTCAGAAATAAAAACAGGTTGTTCGGAAGTTTAAATTATTTTCTTATAGTAGCGTATGAGTGCTGTCAACACGTATACGCCCTAATACAAGCGAATGAAAGTTAACGTAGATTAAGACTACTGGAGCGTATAAGCATTGTCAACACTTATACGATCTGACATTACCAAATCACTGGTTAACCTTGAAACTACTGTAATGTATAAGTATTGTCAACACCTATACGCTCCAATACCACCCAGCAAATAATTTACAAATAACAAACCTCAACATTTTGATATAGAATATCATTTTCTTCATTCAAATGTACGGTTTCCTGTTTCTCCTTGGTACCACTTTTCGAGGTAATATCCACAACCATTTTGGCTGGCTCATATTCCGCCAACTTGGCAAATTGTATCAAGGCCTGTAGACCAACAACTGTGTCTTGGGTTGAAGAGAAACCTCCATAACTATTACGTTGAGCAATAAGCCATCTAATAATGGGCAAAATGTCATCCATATTGGGTGAGGGTTGATCTAATAGAGTCATCAGGGCATACGAACTAATTTCCACATCACTGCTATAAACATGCAACCACCATCTATGCTTCAAAGGCCGATCCGTAGAAGACCACCATTTACGATCACCATCTGTTTTCACCAAAGCGTTTAATTTTTCCAATTTCTCTGAGGCCTTGACATGTTGGGCCTTATTCAGGGTATAGGCGGTAATGGCTTGAGCATGCAGAGACTCGGAGTTATCGAAGTTTTCACTTATAAATTCCAAGGCCCTCTTTATTTCTCCGGAATACTTCTCAGCATACGATTTATTTTCCAAGAGGGCCAACAGAACGCTGCTAGTCAAGGAAACATGATTGGCTTGGGAAATGTAGAAGAATCCCTGAGACTTTTCGGTAAAGGAACCATTGGTGGCTTGTTGTTGCATCAAATATTCAAACGAGTTTTCAATGATTTTGGGGTCAATTTTAATGTATTCCTCCATTTGTAGCAAGGAGCGTGTGACATATGCGGTTAGCCAGGTGGAGCCATTGTTAGGTTGCCCATCAATTTTACGAGGTCCAAAGGAGCTGAAAGAACCATCAGGATGGCGATAGTTTAACATGTGTTGATAACCATTTTCCATGTTATAACGTAATTTGGTTTCCACGTTGGGTGTCAAACGTTTGGTGTTCTGGAAATACAATACATTTTCAATTAAGTCCTGAAAATTTCCTTGGGGACTTACCTCCAAATATTTCATAACCAAATAATTGGGCAGTAAGGTGGACATGGTCTGTTCTCCACATGCAGTGGGCAGACGCACCAAATTATCCAAATTATTCAACACAGGGCCCAATATATCACCCACCACACCCACTTCAACATGTTGGGAATCGGGTATAATTTCAGCTGGTAATTCTACTTCAAAGGACGATTTCATTTCTGATTCTTTGTTCAAATTGAGAAAATAGGCACGATTGCCATATTTCGTAACACCTTCTGGCACAACCTTCATGGACTTGTGGACAGCATCACCGGCCACCGCAGAAACAGCGGTATACTTCAACATGACATTACCCAAAATCTTGGGGCGTATCATAAAGGAGACACCGGCAGCACCCATGGCAGGTACTCTCACCATTTTGGTGCGCCTTTGATCACCAATTACCTCGTTAGTGACTTCGGTAAATTCAAACTCATTATCCATATTGTCCAGGGTGACCTCCACATCCAAGGTCTTGTCGAGATAATTGAATACCAAGGCGGGGATGTTGATGACCTCACCTGAAAGAAAAATAAAAAAAAAATATTTCAAACAACCGGTTCTTTCCTTCTTCTGTCGAATTCTACCTCTCTTAACTGAATAAGGCAGGCGTATGGAAATAAAAAATGGCTGGAAGGTGGTTATCTTGGTTTTATCCGCAGTGACAGCCAAACCCTTTTCACTGTTCATGGCAAAACCAGTCAACATCCAAGAGGTAATGGTGTCGGGTATCTTTTTGGACCAGGTAAATTCTTCTTTATTTCCGGTGCTGCAAACAGCAAAGAAAAATAATTGTCATTAACTCTCTTCTAACAACCAAAGCCCTCCACCTACTTTTCAATATTATCAAATATCCAGGTTTCGGCAAAATCTTTGCGAACCTGTATTGGCCCACTACCACCAAAAGCTCCATCTCCAGAAAATAATACAGGCTGTACCGAATCATCATCTAAAAAGATTTCCATTTCCACAGCTGTTTCTGGCACTTCTAAAATAATTAAAATAACATTCCTTAATTTCAGTCGACGAATATGTAACTTTTTGCCCAATCATGAACTCACTTCTCAAATATTCCGGCTCGGTCCAGTTATAAAAGTAATCAGCATTGGTTAGGGTTATACATCCAGCAATGGTACCGGGATAATAAGAATATCCTCCCTGGTCAGGCGTACTAGTACTATAGGATCCAATGGTCCAACTGAATTCGCTGGCACTAAGATCATTATTAGATTTCAAGAGTAATACACTTTGATCCACTGCCATGAGACCAACAAAGGAATTGGGGGCTGTTTTGATTTTCAAGGCAACCTCCTGGCCAGGCTTAACTTGTTCAGCGGCGGTAATAGTGATCTGGAAAAAGGGAATGAAAGAAAAAATTTTCAAATATAACTATAATGGATTGGGAGCAAGGAATTTTTCAAAAGTGTGGACTTTTTTAAAGAATTTTTTTCACAGGCGTGGAGTTTTTTAAAGAATTTTTTCATAGGCGTGGATTTTTTTTAAAAATTTTTTCAAAGGCGTGGATTTTTTTAAAGAATTTTTTCAAAGGCGTGGATTTTTTTAAAATTTTTTTCAAAGGCGTGGATTTTTTTAAAGCATATATTTTCAAAGGCTTGGATTTTTTTAAAAAATTTTGCAAAGGCGTGGATTTTTTTAAAGAATTTTTTTCAAAGGCGTGGATTTTTTAAAAATTTTTTTTCAAAGGCGTAGATTTTTTTAAAGAATTTTTTTTCAAAGGCGTGGATTTTTTTTAAAGAATTTTTTCAAAGGCTTGGATTTTTTTAAAGAATTTTTTCAAAGGCGTGGATTTTTTTAAAAATTTTATCAAAGGCGTGGATTTTTTTAAAGAATTTTTTCAAAGGCGTGGATTTTTTTAAAGAATTTTTTCAAAGGCGTGGATTTTTTTAAAAATTTTTTCAAAGGCGTGGATTTTTTTTAAAAATTTTGTCAAAGGCGTGGATTTTTTTAAACATTTTGTCAAAGGCGTGGATTTTTTACAAATTTTGTCAAAGGCGTGGATTTTTTTAAAGAATTTTTTTCAAAGGCGTGGATTTTTTTTAAGAATTTTTTCAAAGGCGTGGATTTTTTTAAAGAATTTTTTCAAAGGATTGTTAAGGATTTTAAAGAATTTTTCAAAGGATTTTTAAGGATTTTAAAGAATTTTTTCAAAGGCGTGGATTTTTTTAAAGAATTTTTTCAAAGGCGTGGATTTTTTTAAAGAATTTTTTCAAAGGCGTGGATTTTTTTAAAGAATTTTTTCAAAGGCGTGGATTTTTTTAAAGAATTTTTTCAAAGGCGTGGATTTTTTTAAAGAATTTTTTCAAAGGCGTGGATTTTTTTAAAGAATTTTTTCAAAGGCGTGAATTTTTTTAAAGAATTTTTTCAAAGGCGTGGATTTTTTTAAAGAATTTTTTCAAAGGCGTGGATTTTTTTAAAGAATTTTTTCAAAGGCGTGATTTTTTTTAAAGAATTTTTTCAAAGGCGTGGATTTTTTTAAAGAATTTTTTCAAAGGCGTGGATTTTTTTTAAAGAATTTTTTCAAAGGCGTGGATTTTTTTTAAAGAATTTTTTCAAAGGCGTGGATTTTTTTAAAGAATTTTTTCAAAGGCGTGGATTTTTTTAAAGAATTTTTTCAAAGGCGTGGATTTTTTTAAAGAATTTTTTCAAAGGCGTGGATTTTTTTTAAAGAATTTTTTCAAAGGCGTGGATTTTTTTAAAGAATTTTTTCAAAGGCGTGGATTTTTTTAAAGAATTTTTTCAAAGGCGTGGATTTTTTTTAAAGAATTTTTTCAAAGGCGTGGATTTTTTTTAAAGAATTTTTTCAAAGGCGTGGATTTTTTTAAAGAATTTTTTCAAAGGCGTGGATTTTTTTAAAGAATTTTTTCAAAGGCGTGGATTTTTTTAAAGAATTTTTTCAAAGGCGTGGATTTTTTTAAAGAATTTTTTCAAAGGCGTGGATTTTTTTAAAGAATTTTTTCAAAGGCGTGGATTTTTTTAAAGAATTTTTTCAAAGGCGTGGATTTTTTTAAAGAATTTTTTCAAAGGCGTGGATTTTTTTAAAGAATTTTTTCAAAGGCGTGGATTTTTTTAAAGAATTTTTTCAAAGGCGTGGATTTTTTTAAAGAATTTTTTCAAAGGCGTGGATTTTTTTAAAGAATTTTTTCAAAGGCGTGGATTTTTTTAAAGAATTTTTTCAAAGGCGTGGATTTTTTTAAAGAATTTTTTCAAAGGCGTGGATTTTTTTAAAGAATTTTTTCAAAGGCGTGGATTTTTTTAAAGAATTTTTTCAAAGGCGTGGATTTTTTTAAAGAATTTTTTCAAAGGCGTGGATTTTTTTAAAGAATTTTTTCAAAGGCGTGGATTTTTTTTAAGAATTTTTTCAAAGGCGTGGATTTTTTTAAAGAATTTTTTCAAAGGCGTGGATTTTTTTAAAGAATTTTTTCAAAGGCGTGGATTTTTTTAAAGAATTTTTTCAAAGGCGTGGATTTTTTTAAAGAATTTTTTCAAAGGCGTGGATTTTTTTAAAGAATTTTTTCAAAGGCGTGGATTTTTTAAAGAATTTTTTCAAAGGCGTGGATTTTTTTAAAGAATTTTTTCAAAGGCGTGGATTTTTTTAAAGAATTTTTTTCAAAGTCATGAATTTTTTAAACAATTTTTTCAAAGGCGTGGATTTTTGTTAAAGGAATTTTTTCAAAGTCGTGGATTTTTTTAAACAATTTTTTCAAAGGCATGGATTTTTGTTAAAGGAATTTTTCATCTGCGTGGATTTTTTTAAAGAATTTTTTCAAAGGCGTGGATTTTTTTAAAAAATTTTTTCAAAGGCGTGGATTTTTGTTAAAGTAATTTTTCAACTGCGTGGATTTTTTAAAGAATTTTTTCAAAGGCGTGGATTTTTTTAAGAATTTTTTTCAAAGGCGTAGATTTTTTTAAAGAATTTTTCAAAGGCTTGGATTTTTTTAAAGAATTTTTTCAAAGGCGTGGATTTTTTAAAGAATTTGTTCAAAGGCTTGGATTTTTTAAAGATTTTTTTCAAAGGCTTGGATTTTTTTAAAGATTTTTTTCAAAGGATTTTACAGAATTTTTCAAAGGATTTTTAAGGATTTTAAAGAATTTTTTCGAAGGATTTTTAAGGATTTTAAAGAATTTTTTCAAAGGCGTGGATTTTTTTAAAGAATCTTTCCAAAGGCGTGGATTTTTTTTAAAGAATCTTTCCAAAGGCGTGGATTTTTGTTAAAGAAATTTTTCAACTGCGTGGTTTTTTTTAAAGAATTTTTTTCAATTGCGTGGATTTTTTTAAAGAATTTTTTTCAAAGTCATGAATTTTTTAAACAATTTTTTCAAAGGCGTGGATTTTTGTTAAAGGAATTTTTCAACTGCGTGGATTTTTTTTAAAGAATTTTTTCAAAGGCGTAAATTTTTCTAAAGAATTTTTTTACACAAATTTACGCTTTTGAAAAAAATGCAAAAAAATCCACGCCTTTAAAAATTAATAAAAAAATAAAGCTTTTGAAAACATTTTTAATTAATTAAAAATTAATTCTTTTTGAAAAAAGAAAGAAAGGAAAGATTCTTTAAAAAAATCCACGACTTTGAAAAAATTCTTTAACAAAAATCCACGCCTTTGAAAAATTCTTTAAAAAAATCCGCGCTTTGCAAAAATTCTTTAACAAAAATCCACGCCTTTGAAAACTTCTTTAAAAAATCCGCGCTTTGGAAAAATAATTTAAAAAAATCCACGCCTTTGAAAAAAATCTTTAAAAAAATCCACGCCTTTGAAAAAATTATTTAAAAAAATCCACGCCTATGAAAAAATTCTTTGAAAAAATCCACGCCCTTGAAAACATTCTTTAAAAAAATCCACGCCCTTGAAAAAAATACATTCCTTTGTAAAAAATCTTCAAAAAAATTTAAGCCTTTGAAAAAAATTCTTAAAACAATCCACGCCTTTGAAAAAATTCTTCAAAAAATCCGCGCCTTTGAAAAATATCTTTAAAAAAACACGCCTTCAAAAAAATTCTTAAAAAAATCCATTCCTTTGAAAAAATTGTTTAAAAGTGTCCACGTCTTTGAAGAAAATCAGGAGTCCCCATTAAAACGAGACCTATCTTTAAGAACTTCTCTCTTGCTCTTAAGTAAAGGCCTCTTTACCTTACCTATTTTTCGACATATAGAAGATATTTTTTACTTACCTTATTTTGCAATTCATAATCGATGTAGTAGGTATCCTCCGTGTGATGAAATTTCCCGTGCTCATCAATGTAATATACATAAAGGGAGAAGCGCGGAGAATAAACCAACTCAGGAGTCAAGGTTATGTTATAGACCTTGGGCATATCGGGTAGATCAATGTGAGCCGATTTGACAATATTGCCACGGGCAACAACATTGTAATCCAGATAAGACATCGGTGAGCTGGAGTTAACGGTAAAATGTTTTTCTTCGAAGAGCTTGGGACTGGAAAAAGAAAAAATCCGCATGCAATTTATCTGTATTTTTTTGGAACTGCCAAACTCACCGATCATTGTAATATGGACCCTCAAGTTTAAACCACTCCTTGGCTGGATCTCCTTCTGGGGTGTCAACATTTTTCGGCTCGCGACGTTGATAGGCATCACTGACATCACGTTTTTCATCACGATAAATAGCATGCATGTTATAATAATGGCTATAGCCTTCATATTCTTTCAAATCGGCCAACTTAACTTTAAAGCTAACAAAACCGGTTTCATTCATAAAGCCCTTGAAGGAGTAGGTGTGATTTTCAGATATTGGTGGCTTCAAGGTGGTGGTGACCTCTTCGCCCTCCATGTGGCGTGGCTGATACCAGGAGTTCTTATCCAACACCTCGGTGTAAACCAATTCCACCGGGGTCTTGGTATCCTTCAGGTGGGAACCATCAACGTAGGTTAATTGGATCATCACCTCCGGTTCCTTGTCTGCCTCAAAAAAATTGCAGTCATAGTAGTGGACACAATGCATGGAATAACGGTAGGGATAAATTTGGGTACTGGTGGTTGTGTTGATTTTCACTCCAGTAAATTCTTCCTCCACTGTGGCCACAATAGTGGCAAAGGTGGAATATTCTTTGCTGTGCACATAGGCTTCCAATTCCTTGACATTCAAATCAATTTTGGCCTTGCCTTGAACCATGTCTGAGGTGCGAATAATGCTGGGTGGTTGCTGCTTCATGTCCACCGTACTGCGTCCATAGTCATAGTAGGAACCTAGGGTAAGGATAATGGTGGCCTTGCCATTCAGGGGTTTGCCGTAGGTGTAGCTAAAATAATACAAAAATCTCTAACAATTTTTCTACATTTCAGTAAGTTTTCTACTTACTTGGCCCTCACAACAACCTGCATATCGCCATCCTTAACCGACACCGAATTGGTGGCCTCAGCCTTGACCACATATTTGGGCAGCACATATTTCTGCACATCGAAGTGCACAGACTGTTCATAGTGACCCTTGCTGGCAACAGCCAAACGCCAATTACCCATAACCGGGAATTCAGAAATCTTAAATTGTCCCGTATGCACACCACTCATCACCTCGAAATTTTTAATTTCCTTAATGCGATTTCGTTTGCCATCTTCAAAGTAAATCACAGTATTCTCTGCGGCCACAGTGGGTTTTAAATCTTTATCCAAGAACAAAACACGATAATTGATAACATCGCCAGGTTTATACAAACCCTTATCGGTTTGTAGGCGAACGTGAGTTTCGATTTTCGCAAATTGCAATTTTGTGGAATTTTTAAAATTTTGCAAACAATCGATACCCTCGGCTGTGAGATTATAGTTGCCCTCAGCCAAAATGGGAACCATAAAATCCACTTCTTTTAGTTCGGAACCTTTAACCTCCACAGTTTTCGTTTCATTGAATGAGGGTCCGGTAATGCCAACCTTAATTTGGCATGGCTCCTCTATGTTGTGTGCGGCCACGGCGGCAGTATATTTGTCATTGGAGTGAATGGTACCGGGAGCGATAACGGTGTATTTGCTGGAAGTAGGAGAAAAAACAGAAACAACAAGAACAAACATAAGTCCATCATATTGTTTGGCAAAAAAGTTCCTACAAAAAATAATAAATCTCAGGTCAAGGTTATCAGGGCTATATTAAGTAGGAATGAAAATATGCATTGTATAAATGCGACCTTAAGACCCCTCATTTCGCCACTAGTTTAATTTGGAAGTGGCTTTTTTGTTGTGATAATTCTACAATACTGCAAATGCTGCCATCCATAAAATATTCTGTTAAAATTTTAGAGCGAGAACGCGGAGAGAGTCAATTTTATGTTACGGAATTTTGGTTTCTAGGATTAATTTATCGTGGATTTTTTAAAAAATATTTTTTCAATAATCGTGGATTTTTTAAAAAATATTTTTTCAATAATCGTGGATTTTTTAAACAATATTTTTTCAATAATCGTGGATTTTTTAAACAATATTTTTTTAATAATCGTGGATTTTTTAAAAAATATTTTTTCAATAATCGTGGATTTTTTAAAAAATATTTTTTCAATAATCGTGGATTTTTTAAAAAATATTTTTTCAATAATCGTGGATTTTTTAAAAAATATTTTTTCAATAATCGTGGATTTTTTAAAAAAATTTTTTTTCAATAATCGTGGATTTTTTAAAAAATATTTTTTCAATAATCGTGGATTTTTTAAAAAAAATTTTTTTTCAATAATCGTGGATTTTTTAAAAAAAATTTTTTTTCAATAATCGTGGATTTTTTAAAAAATATTTTTTCAATAATCGTGGATTTTTTTAAAAAATATTTTTTCAATAATCGTGGATTTTTTAAAAAATATTTTTTCAATAATCGTGGATTTTTTAAAAAATATTTTTTCAATAATCGTGGATTTTTTAAAAAATATTTTTTCAATAATCGTGGATTTTTTAAAAAATATTTTTTCAATAATCGTGGATTTTTTAAAAAATATTTTTTCAATAATCGTGGATTTTTTAAAAAATATTTTTTCAATAATCGTGGATTTTTTAAAAAATATTTTTTCAATAATCGTGGATTTTTTAAAAAATATTTTTTCAATAATCGTGGATTTTTTAAAAAATATTTTTTCAATAATCGTGGATTTTTTAAAAAATATTTTTTCAGTAATCGTGGATTTTTTAAAAAATATTTTTTCAATAATCGTGGATTTTTTAAAAAATATTTTTTCAATAATCGTGGATTTTTTAAAAAATATTTTTTCAATAATCGTGGATTTTTTAAAAAATATTTTTTCAATAATCGTGGATTTTTTAAAAAATATTTTTTCAATAATCGTGGATTTTTTAAAAAATATTTTTTTCAATAATCGTGGATTTTTTAAAAAATATTTTTTCAATAATCGTGGATTTTTTAAAAAATATTTTTTCAATAATCGTGGATATTTTAAAAAATATTTTTTCAATAATCGTGGATTTTTTAAAAAATATTTTTTCAATAATCGTGGATTTTTTAAAAAAATATTTTTTCAATAATCGTGGATTTTTTAAAAAATATTTTTTCAATAATCGTGGATTTTTTAAAAAATATTTTTTCAATAATCGTGGATTTTTTAAAAAATATTTTTTCAATAATCGTGGATTTTTTAAAAAATATTTTTCAATAATCGTGGATTTTTTAAAAAATATTTTTTCAATAATCGTGGATTTTTTAAAAAATATTTTTTCAATAATCGTGGATTTTTTAAAAAATATTTTTTCAATAATCGTGGATTTTTTAAAAAATATTTTTTCAATAATCGTGGATTTTTTAAAAAATATTTTTTCAATAATCGTGGATTTTTTAAAAAATATTTTTTCAATAATCGTGGATTTTTTAAAAAATATTTTTTCAATAATCGTGGATTTTTTAAAAAATATTTTTTCAATAATCGTGGATTTTTTAAAAAATATTTTTTCAATAATCGTGGATTTTTTAAAAAATATTTTTTCAATAATCGTGGATTTTTTAAAAAATATTTTTTCAATAATCGTGGATTTTTTAAAAAATATTTTTTCAATAATCGTGGATTTTTTAAAAAATATTTTTTCAATAATCGTGGATTTTTTAAAAAATATTTTTTCAATAATCGTGGATTTTTTAAAAAATATTTTTCAATAATCGTGGATTTTTTAAAAAATATTTTTTTCAATAATCGTGGATTTTTTAAAAAATATTTTTTCAATAATCGTGGATTTTTTAAAAAATATTTTTTCAATAATCGTGGATTTTTTAAAAAATATTTTTTCAATAATCGTGGATTTTTTAAAAAATATTTTTTCAATAATCGTGGATTTTTTAAAAAATATTTTTTCAATAATCGTGGATTTTTTAAAAAATATTTTTTCAATAATCGTGGATTTTTTAAAAAAATATTTTTTCAATAATCGTGGATTTTTTAAAAAAATATTTTTTCAATAATCGTGGATTTTTTAAAAAATATTTTTTCAATAATCGTGGATTTTTTAAAAAAATATTTTTTCAATAATCGTGGATTTTTTAAAAAATATTTTTTCAATAATCGTGGATTTTTTAAAAAATATTTTTTTAATAATCGTGGATTTTTTAAAAAATATTTTTTAATAATCGTGGATTTTTTAAAAAATATTTTTTCAATAATCGTGGATTTTTTAAAAAATATTTTTTCAATAATCGTGGATTTTTTAAAAAATATTTTTTCAATAATCGTGGATTTTTTAAAAAATATTTTTTTCAATAATCGTGGATTTTTTAAAAAATATTTTTTCAATAATCGTGGATTTTTTAAAAAATATTTTTTCAATAATCGTGGATTTTTTAAAAAATATTTTTTCAATAATCGTGGATTTTTTAAAAAATATTTTTTCAATAATCGTGGATTTTTTAAAAAATATTTTTTTCAATAATCGTGGATTTTTTAAAAAAATATTTTTTCAATAATCGTGGATTTTTTTAAAAAATATTTTTTCAATAATCGTGGATTTTTTAAAAAAAATATTTTTTCAATAATCGTGGATTTTTTAAAAAATATTTTTTCAATAATCGTGGATTTTTTAAAAAATATTTTTTCAATAATCGTGGATTTTTTTAAAAAATATTTTTTCAATAATCGTGGATTTTTTAAAAAATATTTTTTCAATAATCGTGGATTTTTTAAAAAATATTTTTTCAATAATCGTGGATTTTTTAAAAAATATTTTTTCAATAATCGTGGATTTTTTAAAAAATATTTTTTCAATAATCGTGGATTTTTTAAAAAATATTTTTTCAATAATCGTGGATTTTTTAAAAAATATTTTTTCAATAATCGTGGATTTTTTAAAAAATATTTTTTCAATAATCGTGGATTTTTTAAAAAATATTTTTTCAATAATCGTGGATTTTTTAAAAAATATTTTTTCAATAATCGTGGATTTTTTTTAAAAATATTTTTTCAATAATCGTGGATTTTTTAAACAATATTTTTTCAATAATCGTGGATTTTTTAAACAATATTTTTTCAATAATAGTGGATTTTTTAAACAATATTTTTTCAATAATCGTGGATTTTTTAAAAAATATATTTTCAATAATGGTGGATTTTTTAAAAAATATTTTTTAAATAATCGTGGATTTTTTAAAAAAATATTTTTTCAATAATCGTGGAATTTTTAAAAAATATTTTTTCAATAATCGTGGATTTTTTTAAAAAATATTTTTTCAATAATCGAGAATTTTTTTAAAAAATGTTTTTTCAATAATCGTGGATTTTTTAAAAAATATTTTTTTAATAATCGTGGATTTTCTAAAAAATATTTATTCAATAATCGTGGATTTTTTAAAAAATATTTTTTCAATAATCGTGGATTTTTTAAAAAATATTTTTTTAATAATCGTGGATTTTTTAAAAAATATTTTTTCAATAATCGTGGATTTTTTAAAAAATATTTTTTCAATAATCGAGGATTTTTTAAAAAATATTTTTCAATAATCATGGATTTTTTAAAAAATATTTTTTCAATAATCGTGGATTTTTTAAAAAATATTTTTTCAATAATCGTGGATTTTTTAAAAAATATTTTTTCAATAATCGTGGATTTTTTAAAAAATATTTTTTCAATAATCGTGGATTTTTTAAAAAATATTTTTTCAATAATCGTGGATTTTTTAAAAAATATTTTTTTCAATAATCGTGAATTTTGTTAAAAAATATTTTTTCAACAATCGTGGATTTTTTAAAAAATATTTTTTCAATAATCGTGTATTTTTTAACCAAATGTCTATTCAATAATCGTGAATTTTTTAAAAAATATTTTCTCAATAATCGTCAATTATTTACAAAATATTTTTTTTTCAATAATCGTGATTTTTGTTAAAAAATATTTTTTCAACAATCGTGAATTTTTAAACAAATATTTCTTCAATAATCGAGAATTTTTTACAAAATATTTTTTTTTTCAATAATCGTGAATTTTTTTTAAATATTTTTTCAATAATCGTGAATTTTTTAAAACAATTTTTTCAATAATCGTGAATCTTCAAAAATAATTTTTTCAATAATCGTGAATCTTTTAAAAATAATTTTTCTATAATCGTGGATATTTAAACATTTTTTTTTTTTTTATTTATTGAAACATTTTGTAAAGTAAGCCTGAAGGCCAATTAGTTTTACAATATTCATAAGAAGAGTTCCTACTCCAAAATATAGTAATATAAATAGTGTATACAAATTCATATATAAATACAAGTTATTTATAAGCTAAATGCATAAAGCTAAAACTATAATTTAAAGTTATAAATATGTAATTGTTTTGCCTGTTTATTTAATATAACACATTAATACAACAGGATATGTGAGATATTCTCGTATGTTGATCTAATGTATAGAAGAAAGCGCTTTCGAAAAGTAGAAATAGAGAAATTGAACATTTTTAGATTATTGGGAAGGGAATTGAAGAGACGAGAAACTCTAACTTGAAACGAATTATCCATTCGTCCATCCAAGCGAGGGATTTTGAGGCTAGTAATTCGTGTAAATCGAGAAAATGTAAAGGAAGTCGCAAGGAAACAAGGACACTGGAATTTACAAATCTTATAAAAAAGAAGGAGGCACCGAAGTTTAATCAGATCTTCAAAAGTGCATCCTAAAAAATCTATTGCGAAAGGCGTTATATGTGAAAAGCGTTTGGTGGAATATAGATAACGCATAGCACTGTTGAAGGCTTTTTTAACAAGTTTCAGTCTGGATGAGGTAGTTCCGGAATACAGCTCAAGACAATATAGTATGTTAGGCATGACTAAAGCGTGAATTAAAGTCTTTTTAATGTCACGAGGTAAAACCAAGTCGCAATTGTAAAGTTGGCGTAAAGCAAAGTTAGTACGTGAGACTACTCGATCAATGTGATAAGTGAAGTCCAACTTATTGTCTAAAATGACACCGAGACATTCCATTCTGTCTACGAAATCAATTGATATACCCTTGTATTTCACATCTAAAGAGAAAGTGTGAGAGGAAAAGAGCATTGCTTTGGTTTTGGAAGGGTTAACCGATAGTTTGTTAAGGCCCATCCATTGCTCAACCGAAGAAAGAGTATAATTAATCTTTGCTTGTAAAACATCAGGCGAGTCTATGTTACTCGTGAATAAAATTTGAACATCATCCGCAAACAGATATGGTGAGCAATAAAGGTTCAATGAGGAAAAGAGATCATTGATATACAGCATAAACAGTAATGGCCCAATCACCGAACCTTGGGGCACACCACTTTTTACGGGGAGTACACTGGAAGCAACACCATTAACGTATACATACTGTTTTCTATTTCTTAGATATGAGGCAATCAAACGACAAGCGCTACCTTGAAGCCGAAACTGCGAATTCAGTTTATTTAAAAGTGTGCCATAGTCCAATCGGTCAAAGGCTTTTTCCATATCAATAGAGATAAGGACACATTGACTATGATCATTAAACGACCTTCTAATGGCGGAATTATTGAAAAAAAATGTTTTCAGTAATCTTGATTTTTTTTACAAAATATTTTTCAAGAATCGTGAATTTTTTTTCCAAATTTTTTTTTTCAATAATCGAGAATTTTTTAAAATATATATTTTTACAGTAATCGTGAATTTTTTAAAAAATTTTATTTCAATAATCGTGAATTTTTTTAAAAATATTTTTTTTCAAAAATCGTGATTTTTTAAAAAATATTTTTTCAATAATCGTAAATAATTTAAAAATATTTTTCCTCACTCTTAAAATTTTAGAGTAAGGAAGCGGAGAGAGTCAAGTTTATGTTACGGAATTTTGATTTCTCGGATTAATTTATGTGTCCCCATTAAACAACAATGCTACGCACAATAAGACATTGGTAGGCTGGAGTTAAGCTTGAAATATTCTGTTTGGGATTTGACATCAGGGATGGAATAGTTTAACCGTTTTCCACTTCACTCGGTTTAAAGCTATTCTCCTCAATTTATCTTGGTGATAAAAAAACTTACCCTTCTGCCCGGCAATATGCAAATATTTGCATTAAGACCAACAGGCCACATAACGTAGAACAGCCTTGACGTTTCATGTCGCTGACGATTTTTTTTCTTTGTTTTCTTCTTTATGTTAGGGTAAGTTCAGTTCTGATTCGTTAAAACCGATACAAATATTTTTAAATAGAAAAAAATCTCCCTTAGGGAGAACTCGAATAGATCTTGTCGCCTTGACAGCCACACGCAGAGTGACCAGAATTCGTGTCTTGAGCATTTATGGACTATCTTCATTTTCTTATCAGTTTGGTTATCGCGTTTAGAGAGCGTCAGTTTGTCTTGTGAGACCTGTGCACAGATTTAGGTGTATATCTCTGTGATGAGTTCATGGTAAGTGACAGGGTTGCCGTGTGAGAAGTATTTACTATGTATAAAACAATTTATAAGAAAATAAAAAATTCTTAAAAAACTTCACGACGGATAAAAAACTATTGCTTAAAAAATCCATGATTAATGGAAAAACTATTTGTTTTTCTAAATTCACGATTTTTGAAATATAGGGACAATGATGAGAGCGTGAGTGAAGAGACATATAATTGAAATTAAAATATTTCGAAATGATCCTCGAACAGCGCTTAAGCTTTTTGGAGAAGTTGTTCAATATAGTCGATCTTTGGACTTGATTTAAGTTAGGGGGGATTATTATTAACTTATGTGGCCCTCTACACAATATTTGCCTTATTAGTCGAACTCAGAAAAGATTTCCTAACCTTCAAGTTCTACGTGTAGCGCAATGCCACCTGTTTTGGTGGGTTCGTTATTGCTCATTCAGAATCGTTTTCTTTCCTGGTCAAAACTCTGTAACTTTTAAACGGATAGAAATATTTTCATAATTTTTCATGTTTGACAGATAACATAATCAGCTTTCCGACGCATTAAAAACATTCGAATTCGGTCTAGCAGAGGAATTCTAGGTCAACGTTAAAAATTTGAGTATTTTTTTATTTTCCATCAAGATGAGCATTTTTTCTATATGTTCTCACTATTTAAAAAAGGTTGAACAACAATAAACAAACCACAAAATACAAAGAAAAAAAATTAAAAAAAAATGGAAAAAGTTTTTCTAAAAAATATTTTTTTTCCAAAATTGAAAAATATAAATCTTATAAAAACTCATACTCAGTAAAAAACTCCCAGTTGTGTAAAAAAGCTATAATTTATTAGATAAATAAAATATTTTTTTGAAATTTAAATTATTTTATTTATCTAATAAATTATAGTTTTTTTTACACAACGGGGAACAAAAGAATATATGGACTGAAAAGACAGTTTTTAAACTTCGTGGAGTTTTTAAAAAGAATGTCCACTTCATTAATTGTTTAAAAAATATTTTCTTCTTCGTAGATTTGTTAAAAAATATTTTTCCACATCGTGGATTTTATAAAAAATATTTTTCCACTTCATGGAATTTTTAATAAAAATAATTATCAACTTCATCGATTTTTTTAAAATAAATTATTTTCCAATTCGTGGATTTTTTAAACAATATTTATCCACTTCATGGATTTTTTAAAAAATTATTTTCCAATTCGTGGACTTTTTAAAAATATTTTTCCACTTCTTGGAATTTTTCAAAAATATTCCACTTCGTGGATTTGTTAAAAAATATTTTTCCACTTCGTGGATTTTTTAAATGACATTTTTCCACTTTGTGGTGTTTTTAAAAAATATTAATTTATTTATATATTTTATTTAATTAATTCTCTTTCGAGTTGAGCTTATTAGACCTATTATATACATTGAAAATTAGGAGTCTACCGAAGTCCCACGCATTCAACCATTACGCTACGTTTAACGGGTGGTTAAGCCGATCTTCAGGCGTATTGAGTGTTGTTTTTGTGGCAGACGAAGGCAAAGCTTGGGAACTAGTATATATATCGCATTTCATTAGATAAATGCATATGCGAAATTATGTCAGTTAATTGAAACTCCAAACTTTTCCTATAGTCCTGCTTGGTAATCCCATTTTTCAATGTTCACAAATACTATGATAAGTTTTATTCCTACGTCATTAGTAATTGCTCTCCTATATTAAAAGATTTTTGATCATCAATTATTGTCTACTAAAGTTTTGACAAGTTAATGGTGGCTCAGAACGCTAAGACGCCGGCAACCTTGACACTCAGTTGTCGGAGAACCAGCTTCGAATCCCAGCCTGGCTTATGCTGAAATTATTTTTTATTTTTGCCTTATTAAGGCGAAGGTCATTTATAGTGATATTTAATTAATTCTCTTTCGAGTTCATTGACAAATTAGGAGTCTACCGAAGTCCAACGCATTCAAAAATTACGCTTTCAAATATTTTAAAAAAATATTTTTCACTTCGTGGATTTTTTTATTTTAAAGTTTTAGTTTTCCAACTCGTGTATTTTTTTAAAAAATGTTTTTTCAATTCGTGTTTTTTTTTAAATGTTTTTCCACTTCGGGGATTTTTTAAAAAATATTTTTCCACCTCTTGGATTTTTTAAAAAACATTTTTCCACTTCGTGGATTTTTTAAAAAATAATTTTCACTTCATTGATTTTTTAAAAAATATTTTTCAACTTCATGGATTTTTTAAAAAATATTTTTCAACTTCATGGATTTTTTAAAAAATATTTTTCCACTCCGTGGATTTTTTAAAATATATTTTTCCACTTCGTGGATTTTTTATAAAATATATTTCCACTTCGTGGATTTAAAAAAATGTTGCACACATTTTTCCACTATATTTCCACTTCCTATATTTTTTTTAAAAATATTTTTTCACTTCGTGGATTTTAAAAAATATTTTGCTAATTCGTGGATTTTTCAAAAATATTTTTCCAGGTCGTGAATTTTTTTAAAAAATAATTTTCCACTTCGTGGATTTAAAAAAATGTTGCACATATTTTTCCACTAGTGGAAATCTAGATTTTTTTAAAAATATTTTTTCACTTTGTGGATTTTAAAAAATATTTTTCCACTTCGTGAATTTTTTAAAGATATTTTTCCACTTTCTGGATTTTTAAAAAACATTTTTCCACTTCGTGGATTTTAAAAAATATTTTCCATTTCGTGAGTTTTTTAAAGATATTTTTCCACTTCTTGTAATTTTCAAAAATATTTTTACACTTCGTGGTCGGCTTTAACATAACAAAGCCCGAGACTTACATTGGTCCCTCTTTCGTTTCAAGTGTCACGTGGGGAACTGCTTTTAACACCCGTTAAAAGTAAAAACTTAAAAAAATACTTTACTATGGAAAAACAAAGAAGAAGAAAACCAAACCCCTCTAAAGGAAGGAATGTTACGATCTGCATTATATTATGAAGCCATTTATATTATGAAGCATGGCGTGACCATGAAAAACATATATTGTAATCAGGACTTCGGAGACGAGCAATTTTTGGCCAGACTCGGACTCCAGTCTATTTTTTTTTCACGACTCCGACTCCAACTCTTATTTCGACTCTGAAAATAGATTCCACCACTCAAAATGTATTAAATATTTACCAATCAGTTAAGTTTACCTCTCTGTTAATACAAAAAAAAACTGTATGTCAAATTTTTGATACAATATCTAGCAAAATGACAGCTATGATATGGATATTTCTTAAAATATATTAGTTTTTGTTTCAATCGAACACGTTCATTTTAAAAGTACCTCCATAAAAAATACTTTTTTATGGGTCATCAGACCACTAACCGTGGATTTTTCAAAGAATATTTTTTCATGCGACATCAGACGTGGATCTTTCAAAGAATATTTTTCAATAAACGTGGATTTTTTCAATGAATAGTTTTTCATCCATCATCAGACCAATAAACGTGGATTTTTCAAAGAATATTTTTTCATGGGACATCAGACCAATAAACGTGAATTTTTTAAAGAATAGTTTTTCATCCATCATCAGACCAATAAACGTGGATTATTCAAAGAATATTTTTTAAGGGTCAACAGACTAATTTTTTAAAGAAAATTGTTTCAATTATCGTGGATTTTTTAAAGAAAATTGTTTCAAACATCGTGGATGTTTTAACGAATATTTTTTTCAAAAAAAAAAAAAAAAAAAAATTTTAACGAATATTAGTTTAAAAAAAAAATCTTAAGTTTTTTAAAAATATTTTTCAAAAAGTTCAATTAATATTTATGTGAAGAATCTGTACCGTTTCTCCTATCAATTAGGTAAATTCAATTTTAAATTTGTGTCAGTCTTTTTGTTTCTTTTAGAACGATAAGCGTAATTAGCTTACTTTCTCACCATAGATTTGCAGATAGCAAAAAGTGTCATTATGACCTTTCATCTCGTCCATCTGGATGCTTTTATTTGCTTACTTCCGATTGATGATAAGAAGACAGTTGTTGGTATGTTTTTTTTTTTTTTTTTTTTGGTAAAATTTATTAGCTTGGCCTTTCGAAATCCTTGTTATCTTTTGACCTAAACACTTATGCGGTTGTGCATATAACTAATGAAAGTGCCAATCTGCAGCTTGGAAATTGACATTTAACGCAATAACTAGACAATTTTCACTATAACAAAATAAATTACTCATTTATTGGTCCGAATAAATATTCATTGAAAAATCTGGTTTTGTGGTCGCAAAAACTAAAACGAAATATCGTTTAAAAAATCTAAAAAAATATTCTTAAAAAATCCACGTTTAGTCTCAAAAACTAAAAAAATATTCCTTAAAAAATTTCCGTAGAGTGGTCTCAAAAACTAAAGTGGTCACAAAAACAAAAAATATATCCCTTAAAAATTTCACGTTAAGTGGTCTTAAAAAACAAAAAAAAAAATATTCTTTAAAAACGACACGTTTAGTGGTCTCAAAAACAAACAAAAAAATATTAAAAAATCCACGTTAAATGGTCTCAAAAACAAAACAAAAATAATCTTTAAAATCCACGTGTTTGATCAAATATTCTGTGAAAAATCTACGTTTTGTTTCGATGCATCAAAAATATTATATAATATTTTTGAAAAAATATTTTTTAAAAAAAAACACGATTTTTGAAAATATACTCTTTAAAAAATCCATGATTTTTGAAAAAATATTCTTTAAAAAATCCCAGATTTGTGAAAAAATACTCCTTAAAAATCTAAGATTTTTGCAAAAATACTCTTTAAAAATCTTAGATTTGAAAAAAAAAAATAATTTTTAAAAACCCGCGATTTTTTTAAAAAAATGCTTTTTAAAAAATCCGCGATTTTTAAAAAATCCACGATTTTTGAAAAAATACTCTTTAAAAAATCCACGATTTTTGAAAAATACTCTTTAAAAAATCCTCGATTTTTGAAAAAAATGCTCTTTAAAAAATCCTCGATTTTTGAAAAAAAAATACTCTTTAAAAATCCTCGATTTTTGAAAAAATACTCTTTAAAAATCCTCGATTTTTGAAAAAATACTCTAAAAAATCCACGATTTTTGAAAAAATTCTTTTTAAAAAATCCATTTTTGAAAAATACTCTTTAAAAAATCCTCGATTTTTGAAAAAAATGCTCTTTAAAAAATCATCGATTTTTGAAAAAAAATACTCTTTAAAAATCCTCGATTTTTGAAAAAATACTCTTTAAAAATCCTCGATTTTTGAAAAAATACTTTTTAAAAAATCCACGATTTTTGAAAAAATTCTTTTTAAAAAAATCCAAGATTTTTGAAAAAATACTTTTTAAAAAGTCCACGATTTTTGAAAAAATACTCTTTAAAAAATCCACGATTTTTGAAAAAAATACTATTTAAAAAATCCACGATTTTTGAAAAAATACGCTTTAAAAAATCCAAGATTTTTGAAAAAATACTCTTTAAAAAATCCACGATTTTTGGAAAAATACGCTTTAAAAAACTACGATTTTTGAAAAAATACTCTTTAAAAAATCCACGATTTTTGAAAAAATAATCTTTACAAAATCCACGAGTTTTGAAAAAAATACGCTTTAAAAAAACTAAAATTTTTGAAAAAAATACTCTTTAAAAAATCCACAACTTTTGAAAAATACTCTTTAAAAGATCCACGACTTTCGAAAAATACTCTTTAAAAGATCCTTAATTTTTGAAAAAACTATTTTTAAAAAAATCCAGGATTTTTGGAAAAAATATTCTTTAAAAAATCCAAGATTTTTGAAAAAAATAATCCTTAAAAAATCTACGATTTTTGAAATAATACTTTTTAAAAATCCCCGATTTTTGAAAATATACCCTTTAAAAAATCCATGATTTTTGAAAAAAAATGAAAAATCCACGTTTTAAAAAATAATATTCTTTAAAAAATCCAAGATTTTTTGAAAAAAAATTAAAAAAATCCATGATTTTTGAAAAAAAATTGAAAAATCCACGTTTTAAAAAATAATATTCTTTAAAAAATCCAAGATTTTTGAAAAAATACTCCTTAAAAAATCTATGATTTTTGAAAAATATTTTTTAAAAAATCTATGATTTTTGAAAAATATTTTTTAAAAAATCTATGATTTTTGAAAAATATTTTTTAAAAAATCCACGATTTCCGAAAAAATATTTTTTAAAAATCCACGATTTCCGAAAAAATATTTTTTTAAAAAATCCACGATTTCCGAAAAAATATTTTTTAAAAAATCCACGATTTCCGAAAAAAATATTTTTTAAAAAATTCACGATTTCCGAAAAAATATTTTTTAAAAAATCCAAGATCTCCGAAAAATATTTTTTAAAAAATCCAAGATTTCTGAAAAAATATTCTTTAAAAAATCCATGATTTTTGAAAAAAATACTGGTTAAAAAATCGACGATTTTTGAAAAAATGCTTTTTAAAAAATCCAGGATTTTTGAAAAAACTATCCTTAAAATATCCGCGATTTTTGAAAAATATGCTTTAAAAAACCACGACTGTTGAAAAAATACTCTTTAAATCCACGTTTATTGGTCATAGAATTAAACAAAATATTCTTTAAAGAAAGTAGTCTCAAAAAAAAAAAAATAAAAAAAAAATCTTTAAAAAAACCACATTTAGTGGTCTCAAAATTAAAAAAAAGATTCTGTAAAAATCCACGTTTAGTGGTCTTAAAAAATATTCTTTAAAAATGCATATTTAGTGGTCTAAAAAAACAAAAAATAAAACAATTTTTTTTTTTAAATCCACTTGTTTGATAAAATATTTTGCAAAAAAAAATCTGCACTTTGCTTGGATGCATCAAAAAATATTCTTTAATATTCTGCTATCAAAGAATACAGCTTAAGAAGCTCCTTTTAAAATGTTGCCTTTTTTAGGGCGAAGATCATTTTTAATATAAATTTTTTAATACTTTTTATTATCCAGATCGAACGGCGGAAGCTTTTATTTAGCCTTGGTTAATTTAGGCCTATTTCCTTTGAAAATCTAGCCAAAGTGTTTAAAAACCAACAAAAACCATTTCAATTACAAAAATATCTTGTTTATTATTTTTATTTATATTATTTCTAATTTAATTTTTAAAAATAAAAGAATGTTATTCCCATTTAACAAATTTCATTTCGAATTTGGTTGTTCGATCTTTTAAAGCTTTTTTTTATTTTTTTATTCGAGGTCATATCATGCAGAATAATTTTCTTATTTGAATTTAGCACATTCCTCTTCTCCGTCACATATATCACAGAGTTTTGATTCGATTTCATAAAAATCAGTAGCCTTCTTATTCGAATCATAGTAGTCGTAGACCATAATGGCAGCAGGTTTTTGCATAGCAACGGCATGGGCGCGTATGGCTTCGTAGAGTACACAGGTCTTTTGGCCCTTGTACAAATGATCGAAATAGATTACGAGCAGGGAGTTGGCATTTTTCAATTCAACATTCTGTAAATAAAAGAAAAATGTTATTATGTTGTCGAAATTTTCTATGACTCCAATACTAATTCTGCTATCTCACTACTTACACTAACTCTCTTCACCTTCTTGATGACAGCCAAGCTTTCGTCCTCCACAACATAACCTGAGGGTGTGTTGATTTCCAAAACAGCCATGTTAGAGGCTTCACCTTCCCCGGTATATTCAACACAAACATCCATAATCAATGCTGCACTTTGGGCAGTGTTATGTTTTTCGCTGGTTATGGTAAAACTGGGTCGTTCCTTTTCGAGAATGTTGTATTGATAGGCCACTTGGAGCATGGCAGTACCGGTGCCCTTGGCTGTGAAATCAATGGATTTGATTTTATCGGGCATCTAAAAAGACAAGAACAAAAATAAGAAATTTTAAAATATGAGAAATTTCACAGTGTGGTTCCAGTAAGACAATTCAGTTACTTGTATTGTCCATCGAAATGATTTTAAAATTAATTACGAGAGTATCCTGCAAAGGATCTTACGAATAAGAAGAACATGCGTAGATTTTTAAATTATTTTCTTAAAGTAGCGTATACGGGTTGGAGCGTATTAGTGTTGACAACACTTATACGCTCCAATACTACCCAATAACATTTTACTAGCAGCCAAAGTTTTATAAGTGAAACGCTAACCTGTCGTTTTGATATTCACCAGATAGACTGCATCCGCCATTTGATGCATGGTTTATTTATTGAAAGGTGTTTTGGAAAAGTCCAAATACGTCATGGATTCAGCAAATTTTATATTTGACAATATGTCTTGATTAAATTCTTTCATCGCCGACTGTTTTCCAAATGTATTTCAATCAAAGTTAATTATTCGAATGTATCCCGGCATTCAAAACAAAAATAAGAAGAGCACGTTCAGCATTATTTTCCCCAAGTAGCTTGTACGTAATTTCAAAAATTAACGTTCTAAAACTACGGGAGCGTATAAGTAAAGTCAACAGTTATACGTTCCAATACTACCTATCAAATGGTTCGTATGGTAGCTACTGGGACGTAAAACTATTGTCCACACTATACGCTCCCGTAGGTTCAGAACGAACCATTTATTGTGTAGTTTTGGAGCGTTAATTTTTGAAAAGACGTACAAGCTAGTTGGGGAAAATAATGCTGAGCGTGCTCTTCTTTTTATTTACCACCCAATAGATTTATTGATTCTTTTTTAATGCTACAACTCACCTCAACACTTTGATATAGAATATCATTTTCTTCGTTCAGGTGAATCGTTTCATGTCTCTCCTTTGCACCACCCTTCGAAACAATATCCACAACCATATTGGCTGGTTCATAATCAGCAAACTTGGCAAATTCTATCAAAGCCTGTAGACCAACAACGGTGTCTTGGGTAGAAGAGAAACCACCATAACTATTACGTTGAGCAATAAGCCATCTAATAATGGGCAAAATGTCATCCATATTGTTGGAGGGTTGATTCAATAGAGTCAGCAGGACATAAGAACTTATTTCCACATCACTGCTGCGAACATGCGACCACCATCTACGTGTCAAAGGCCGATCCGTTGAAGACCACCATTTATGATCACCATCTGTTTTCACCAAAGCGTTTAATTTTTCCAATTTCTCGAAGGCCTTGTCATGTTCGGCTTTGTTCAGGGTATAGGCAGAAATGGCTTGGGCATGCAGAGACTCAGATTTATCGGAATTTTCAATTATAAAGTCCAAGGCTTTTTGTATTTCCACGGAATATTTTTCAGCATACGATTTATTTTCCAAGAGGGCCAACAGAACGCTGCTAGTCAAGGAAACATGATTGGCTTGGGAAATGTAGAAGAATCCCTGAGACTTTTCGGTAAATGAACCATTGGTGGCTTGTTGTTGGATCAAATATTCAAAAGATTTTTCTATAATTTTGGGATCGATTTTAATGTATTCCCGCATTTGCAGCAGGGAGCGCGTAACATAGGCAGTTAACCAGGTGGAGCCATTGTTAGGATGACTATCAATTTTACGGGGTCCAAAGGAGCTAAAGGAACCATCTGGGTGGCGATAGTTCAACATGCGTTGATAACCATTTTCCATGTTGTAACGCAATTTGGTTTCCATAGTGGGTGTCAAACGTTTGGTGATCTGAAATAGCCACAAAAGATTAAATTTCAATTTAAAAAATAAAATTTCCGCCCAAGACTTACCTCCAAATATTTCATTACCAAATAATTGGGCAACATGGTGGACATGGTTTGTTCTCCACATGCGGTGGGCAGGCGCACCAAATTATCCAAATTATTAACCACCGGGCCCAATATATCACCCACCACACCCACTTCAACATGTTGAGAATCGGGTATAATTTCAGCTGGTAATTCCAATTCAAAAGAGGATTTCATTTCCGTTTTTTGGTTCAGATTGACAAAATAGACACGATTGCCATATTTGGTAACACCTTCGGGCACAACCTTCATGGACTTGTGGACAGCATCACCGGCCAGCGGAGAAACGGCGGTATATTTCAACATGACATTACCCAAAACCTTGGGGCGTATCATAAAAGACACACCGGCAGCACCCATGGCAGGTACTCTCACCATTTTGGTACGTTTTTGATCATCAATGACTTTGTTAGTGACTTCAGTAAATTCAAACTCATTATCCACATTTTCCAGGGTGACCTCAACATCCAAGGTCTTGTCCAAATAATTGAATACCAAGGCGGGGATGTTGATGACCTCACCTGAATAAAAAACAAACAAAAAATATTATTTTAAAAACTCCACTTCTACTACTTTTCTCCAACCACCTACCTCTCTTAACCGAATAGGGCAATCGTATGGAAATAAAGAATGGCTGGAAGGTGGTAATTTTGGTTTTATCCGCAGTAATAGCCAAACCTTTTTCACTGTTCATGGCAAAACCAGTCAACATCCAAGAGGTAATGGTATCGGGTATTTTTTTGGACCAGGTAAATTCTTCCTTATCTCCGGTGCTGCAAACAAGAAAGACAAATAATTTTCATTATCTATATTTTAACAACTAAATACCACCACCTACTTTTCAATATTATCAAATATCCAGGTTTCAGCGAAGTCTTTGCGAACCTGTATTGGCTTCATTACACCCCAATCTGAATCTAACTCATTAGAAATTCCACCTCTATTTAACACATGACCACTTATCTGTAATTTAGAATCATATTAAATTCCTGCTGGAGCGATTCATGAAAATAGCATGACTAAAAAAACATACCTTAACTGCTTTCCGAGAATATGGAGTTACTCGACCACTCATAAACTCTGCTGTCATATATGATGGTTTCGTCCAATTATAAAAATAATCAGCATTGGTTAGGGTAATGCAGCCGGCAATGGTACCAGGATAATATGAATATCCTCCCGGGTTGGGTGTTCGAGTAGTATAGGATCCAATGGCATAACCGAATTGTTGGGCACGAAGATCATTGTTCGATCTCAAGAGTAATGCGCTCTGATCCACAGCCAAAAGACCAACAAAAGAATTGGGGGCGGTTTTGATTTTCAAAGCAACCTCCTGGCCAGGTTTAACTTGTTCAGCGGCGGTAATGTTAATCTGGAAAAAAAGTGACAAACTTGTATTGTAAAAAATATAATAAAATGGATTGATCCCCTTTAAAGTAAAATCGAACGATAAAGGACCCAACTAAATGAATTTGTATAGATAGAAGGTCCCTGAAAGGGGACAACTATTGAGAGGAGACCTGTTTAATTAGAGTTCTTTATATAGAAGGCCCATTTAAAGGGGTCTTCTATAGAAAAAAGACCCATTTAAAAGGGACTTCTCTATATAGAAACCCCTGTAAGGGTGATTATATAGAGAGAAGACGCCTTTAAGGAAACTTCTATACATGGAAACCTCTTTAAAGGGGACTTCTATAGATAGTAGACACCCTTAAGGAGACTTCTAAAGATAGAAGACCCCTTAAGGGCACTTTTAAAGATAGAAAAACGCTATAAGGTGACTTCTATAGAAAGAAGATCTCTTTAAACGGACTTCTACGTATAGAAGTCCCCTTAAAAGGGTATATTATGTATAGAAGTTCCCTTAAAGGGGACTTCCATACATAGAAGACCCCTTTAAGGGGACTTCTATACATAGAAGGCCCCTTTAAGGCGACTTCTATACATAGAAGACCCCTTTAAGGCGACTTCTATACATAGCAGACCCTTTATGGGGACTTCTATACATAGAATACCCCTTTCGGAGGACTTCTATACATAGAAAACCCCTTTATGTGGACTTCTATACATAGAAAACCGCTTTAGGGGGACTTCTACACACAGAAGACCCCTTTTAGGGAACTTCTATACATAGAAGACCCCTTTAAGGGGACTTCTATACATAGAAGAATCTTGTAAGAGGACCTCTATCCCTTTAAACGGTCTTCTTTAGGAGGAGGAGACCAGTTTAAGAACTCTTAATTTGAGAGGATACACCTTCAAACGGACTTCTATAGAGTGGGGAACCCTTTAAGGGGACTTCTATACATAGAAGAACCTTTTAAGAGGACCTCTATAGAAAGAAGATCCCTTAAAACGAACTTCTATATAGAGGAATCCCCTTTAAACGGTCTTTTATACACAGAAGACCCCTTTAAGACACCTTCTGTAGAAAAGATACACCTTTAAACGGACTTATTTAGAGAGTAGAACCCTTTAAGGAGACTTCTATAGATATAAGGGGATATTAGATATTAGGGGACTTCTATACATAGATGACCCCATTAAGGGGACTTCTATTCATAGATGGCCCCTTTAAGGGACTTTTACATATATACATAGGTGACCCCTTTAGGGGGACTTCTATATATAGAAGACCCACTTTAAGGGGACTTCTAGACATAGAAGAACCCTTTTAAGGGCTCTTCTATACATAGAAGACCCTTTCTAAGGGGACTTCTATACATAGAAGACCCCTTTAGGAGGACTTCTATACATAGAAGACCCCTTTAAGGGGACTTCTATTCATAGAAGACCCCTTTAAGGGGATATCTAGACATAGAAGACCCCCTTTAAGGGGACTTCTAGACATAGAAGAACCCTTTTAAAGAGACTTCTATACATAGAAGGCCCCTTTAGGAGGACTTCTAGAAATAGATGACCCCCTTTAAGGGGACTTCTAGACGTAGAAGACCCCCTTTAAGGGGACTTCCAGACATAGAAGAACCCTTTTAAGGGGACTTCTATACATATAAGACCCTTTCTAAGGGGACATCTATACATAGGAGGACTTCTATACATAGACGACCCCTTTAAGGGGACTTCTATACATAGAAGACCCCTTTATTAGGACTTCTATACATAGAAGACCACCTTAGGGGGACTTCTATACATAGAAGACCCCTTTATGGGGACTTCTCTACAAAAAAGGCACCTTTAGGGGACTTCTATACTAAGAAGACCCCTTTAGGGGGACTTCTATACATAGAAGACCCCTTTAGGAGGACTTCTATACATAGATGAGACCTTTAAGGGGACTTCTATACATATAAGACCTCTTTAAGGGGATTCTATGTACAGAAGACCCCTTTAGGGGGACTGATATACATAGAAGACCCCTTTAGTGGGACATCTATACATAGAAGACCCCTTTAAGGGGACTTCTATACATAGAAGAATCTTTTAAGAGGACCTCTATAGGAAGAAGATCCCTTTAAACGGTCTTCTTTAGGAGGAGAGACCATTTTAAGAACCCTTAATTTGAGAGGGTACACCTTCAAACGGACTGCTATAGAGTGGGGAGCCCTTTAAGGGGACTTCTATACATAGAAGAACCTTTTAAGAGGACCTCTATAGAAAGAAGATCCCTTTAAACGAACTTCTATATAGAGGAATCCCCTTTAAACGGTCTTTTATACACAGAAGGCCCCTTTAAGACACCTTCTCTAGAAAGGATACACCTTTAAACTGACTTATTTAGAGAGTAGAACCCTTTAAGGGACTTCTCTGGATAGAAAAACCGTTTAAGGGGACTTCTATAGATATAAGACCATTTTAGGGGACTTCTATAAATAGATGACCCCATTAAGGGGACTTCTATTCATAGATGACCCCTTTAAGGGACTTTTACATATATATATATAGAAGACCCCTGTATAAGTTAGATACTTTGTCCCACAACTTCCCCTGCTCGATCAATCACGGATGCTGATTGGCGCACTGGCATCTCCTCTACAATTCCCTCTGCGGATACCGTAGTGTGCGGATCGGCGCTGGGCATCGGTTGTTGTCGGTTTGCTCGCCTTGTTACACTTTGCTCTCACTGGAATAATTGTAATTGTAGTATTATATGACATGGGATCCTCTGCGATCACTCAGAACCTCTGCGTTCACTTGTCATTAGTCTTTTGTCGAAGAATAACGTCTACGCGTTATTTCTAATAGGCCTCTGTCGCCACTACCCCCGATTACAAAAGGTAATCTTTGTTGTAAGAAAAGAATCACCAATAAACTTCAATTATATTTATATTAAGAATAAATACTGGTTGTTTTTATTTCTCTTATTCTTTTCTCCCACACTGCTCATCATATACGGTAACTGAGCTATCGAAGAAACCTATGGATTTCCCCTCCCTCACCTAAACATTTGGTCGCATCGAGCCAGATAGACGCCAGTATTGTTGTTGCTCCCTCTCTCTTGAACGAGAATTGAAGCTTTTGTTGTTGCTTTGCACGGAGAAATCATTGGATCATCTCACGTCACATATAATTGATATTATTACATCAACAAATCACTAACACCAGGTACGTAAACTCAGATTTCCAAAACAAGTGAGCTACCCGCGAGTGTTAGTATTTTTCGTTTCGGTTACTAATTTGAGCATTATAAAAAAGCATTGGTCGAATTTCAATCGCCCTACGCGAGTGCATTAAATTCGTTGCCTTCATTCCCCCTTCATACAGTCCACACAAATTTTGTCTAAATCGTTGTTGTACCGATCATCCGACGTCGCGTTGATCGTACAAATCATTTGGCGTTGTTATTTTTGTTTGATTTGCTCCTTACAATTTGGTCTCATCATAACAACGAACTCTCATTACTTCCAATCGCCTATTCTCATTGTAATCCCCAATTGTAGCTAAAAGTTCATATTGGTCGACTCATATTAACACTTCTTGTATTAATACTTGCTTTCCTACTACACAACATCTTAGTTGTTGCTAAACTTGCTATTTTCTTTTCGTTGTACTGATCACCCAACGTCGCGTTGATCATACAAAGAAAGCATTCGGTGTTGTTACTTTGTAAAATTCGGATTGTGTCTCTTCTCTTTCTAACTGAGAACTTGCAAATATATCTATATATATAAAAGAGCTTAGTGATGACTGAGTGAGTGAGTGACTGACAGACTGACTGGCATATCATCGCCCAGACGAAACCGCTGAAGCTAGAAAGCTGAAATTTTGACTGTGGGTTGCTGTTGGTATGTAGGGGTGAGATAAGGCTGGGTTTTTGGAAATTCGACCTAGAAGGGTACGAAAAGTACAAAAAGGTACTAAATATGGTACCCTTTGTATTAGGCAAACGGGAAAAGCTAGAATTCTGAAATTTGGATTGAGCATAACTGATGGAGAGTTAAAAAGATGTACTAAAGGGTTTTTCGAAATTCCACCTCTAAGTGTACGAAAAGTACTAAAAGTTAAAAAATTTAGTACCAGTTGTATATTTTGAACGGATTTAGCTAGAAACTTGGAATTTGGTATGTAAATGAAGGTTGGGAAGTGGTGTTATAAAAGGAAATGGTTTAGGAAATTCGTACTCATGTGTACGAAAAGTACTAAATGGTACTAAATTTAGTACAATTTGGATTGGGGTGAAAGGAGCTGGAAACCTGAAATTTGGAATTAAGATTACTGACGGAGTATAGGATTGAGATATGGGGGTAGTTTTGGAAATTCGTACTTATGTGTACGAAAAGTACTAAATGGTACTAAATTTAGTACAACTTGGATTTGGGTGAACGGATAGAATTCGAAAACTGAAATTTGGAATTAAGATTACTGTTGGCGTGTAGGATTGAGATAGGTTTGGAAATTCGTAAATTATGTGAACGAAAAGTACTAAATGGTACTGTATTTAGTACAACTTGGATTTGGGTTAACGGAAATAGTTGGAAACCTGAAATTTAGGATTAAGATTACTGTTTGTACTAATGTGTACGAAGAGTACTAAATGGTACTAAATTTGGTAGAATTTGTAATTGATTGAACGGATAGGTCTGGAAACCTGAAATTTGGAGTTAAGGTTACAGTTGGAGTGTGGGATTGAAGAAGATTTGGAAATTCTTAATTATGGGTACGAAAAGTACTAAATAGTACTAAATTTGGTACAATTTGTATTTGGTGGACGAATAGAGCTGGAATCCTGAAATTTGGCATTAAGATTACTGTTGGAGTGTAGGATTGAAGTGGTTTTAGAAATTAGTACTAATGGGTACTGAAAGTTTTAAATGGTACTAAATTTCGTACAATTTCGATTTGGGTGAAAGGATAGAGCTGGAATCCTGACATTTGGAATTAACATTACTGTTGGAGTGTAGGATTGAAGTGGTTTTAGAAATTAGTACTAATGGGTACGGAAAGTTTTAAATGGTACTTAATTTCATACAATTTCGATTTGGGTGAACGGATAGAGCTGGAATCCTGAAATTTGGAATTAAGATTACTGTTGGACTGTAGGATTGAGGAAGTTTTGGAAATTCATACTTATGGGTACGAAAAGTACTAAATGGTACTGAATTTGGTACACTTTGGATTTGGATGAACGGATTGCGATGAAATCCTGAAATTTGGAATTAAGATTACTGTTGAGTTGTAGGATTGAGGGAGTTTTGTAAAATTCGTACTTATCGTTATGATAAGTATTAAATTTCGTACAATTTAGATATGGTTGAACGGAGAGAGCTGGAATTCTGAAATTTGGAATTAAAGTTACTGTAAAAGTGATGAATTGAGGTACTTTTGGAAAATCGTACTTATGGGTACGAAGAATACTAAATGGAACTATGTTTCGTACAATTTGATAATGGACGAACAGATACTGCTTGAATTCTGAGATTTGGAATCAATATTAATGTTGTTATTTTGTATAATTGTCAGTGTAGGGTTGAGACATGTGGTTTCCAAAATACGTACGATAAGTTTACGAAAATTACTAAATGGTACTCAATTTGTTGTTGAGTGTGGGGACGGAGCTGGAATCTGTATTTTTGGAGTTAGGGTGAGTATTGGTGTGTAACATTTGTATATTTACGAAGAGTACTAAAGATGTATAAATGTTGTATCGGGTGTAGGCACGGGTGGAATTTTAAACTTTGTTTTTAGAGTCACTGTTGGTATGTGGGGTTAAGATATGGAGATGGTTTTGGAAATGCATACTATAAAAGGTAGTAAGTGGTATTGAATTTGATATAATTTGTTATTGTGTAAAGGGGTTAGCAGGAAGTTTTGGCATTTTAGGAGGAGGTTTCGGAAATTCGTTCTTATGTGTGTGTAAAGTACTATAATTTAGTTTGGGGGAACTGATAGAGCTGGAAATGAGAATCGCGGTTGGTACAAATGGTTGATATAAGTAAGTAATTGTTTGAGGTTATACCCACGTGTATGAAAAGTACTAAATTTGGTACGATGAACGATCATGTAAGTAGTTTTTTAATGCGTACAAATTCTGAAATTTGGTATGAGGGTCGTTGATGGCTGAAATGATATTGGAAATATCTAATATTAGGTAACAAAAAAGTACTAAATGGTACTGAAACTTTGAATTAAGATTACTGTTGGAGTGGAGGATTTAAGTAACCTTTGAAATTTGTTCTTATGTGTACCAAAAGTACTAAATTATACTTGACGTGATAAAATTTGGATTTGGTTAACGCATCGAGCTAAAGTCCTGAAATTTGTACTTTCGTATGAAAAGTATTAAACGGTACTAAATTTAGTACACGGAATTCGGAAATTTGGTACTATGGTTGCTGTTGGTGTGTAGGTTTGAGTTATGGATGTCATTGTGGATATACGTACCATAAAAGGTAGAGCTGAAATTGTGAAATTCGGCATTAGGATAGCGGTTGGGGTATAGAATGAAGATAAGGATCATTAAATAGGTATAGCTGTTGCGATATAGTTTTTGATATAGGGATGTGAGTTTTGAAACTATTACCTATTATTAGTACTAAATTTGGTACCGTTTTGTTGTTGCATAAAGAGATATAGCTGGAATTTCGCATTTTTGTTTAGGTTCAGTGTTAGTTTTTAGATAAGGAGGTTTTTTATATGCGAAATCAGGTATGGAGGTCACTGAGGGCCAAGGTATTGAGCTGTTGTTGGAAATGCGGAAATACATTTTGATATCACAAATTCCGAAATTACAACTACTTCGGTTGGAAAAAGTGGGTACAACTACCCGCACCGTTGTAATGCGACAGGGTTTTCTTTTTTTAGAAATTGGAACTAAAGGTGTACGAGCAATATTAAATTAAATTAAAAATCATTTAAAATAGGTGTTGATACATAATTTTTTTTCATATTAAGTATTGTTTATTTGTATATTCTTCATTTTCCGCATACGAAGTAGCGGGCATTTTGCTAGTTTTGTAATATTTGCAATAACAACATCGTCAACTTCCCTTCGCTCTCGAATTCTTTGTTGTTAAATTATTACACGCACTGATTTAACTCTCATTACACTTATCTGTCTGAGTGCTGATCATTTAAAATTTATTTGTATTGTTGCTATTCCCCAAGGTTCTTTTCTAACGAAGACCTTTTCTTGAAAATTTGCATTGGCAATTTTAACAACAACACACATTGCACCTTTTCGTTTGGTATTAGTTGTTGGTACGATCCTCTCCATCCAAAAATATTTGGCGTTGTTATTCCCCCTCGGTCCCCCTCGGTTTACATAAAACCCTTTGAAAATTTGCACAGCCAAATTTACAATAACAACGCACCATCCAAATTCTCGCTGCATTTGATTTCTTTGTTGTATAGATCGTCCATCACCAACCAAACACATTCGTTTTTCTATTCTCCTACCTTTTGTTTAACAGGTAATTATTCTAATTTGAGAAATTACATTGTTATTCTACCAACAATGTACATATCTCTTCCCGCCTTTTTGAAGCGTCCTTTTTAGTTAAGTTGTAAAAATACCAACAAAATTCTGCTCATCAGCACCACACACTGCTTGGTCGTTTGCAACGTCTGTTCTTCAGTGGGAGCTTCGCTGCTAACGCATGGTCATTTCTCTGCTTGTGTGTTCATTCTCTTTTGTGCTACATCCGTTGATGTCCCCGCACAGTGGGGTAAGATAGTATAAATAGTACAGTGGGGTAAAAGCACAAAAAGTTTTTTTTTATTAATAAATATTGAAAATTATTTTTCGATAATTTTTTGAAATATAATTAATTGGCAGTAGGGTTTTTGGAATTTTTGGACAAATTCACCCTACATTCGGCATTGATTGCGCATATTTGGAGCAGAGAACATACGTGAAAAATATATATTTTTTGACATTTTTGTATTGTTTTGGGAGTTTTTTACTTACAAATTTTGGAAAATTGTTTGACTCTCCATAGGGATTTTGGTATTTTTGGACAAATACACCCTACTTTTGCCATATCTTGCACCAACGTGTCAACCAAATAAGATATATTTCTTGCAATTCATTTTATCTGCGTTGATTTTCTTGGTCAAACATTTCTTTTTCGTACAAATACCTTATTTGTGGTTGGAATTTCAACAAATACACCCTATCATTGGCATAGTTCACCTCAACACACACCCTACACTTTGTATTACCGTATAAATTCTTGTATATTTGGGACTTTTTGCATTTTTGGCCAAATTAAAGTAGTTTTGTTCGCTCTGAGGAAGTTTCTTTAAATTTTCTCTTATTTCGCCTAATTTAATTTCAAATATCATCACCTCTTGCTATTATTCCTTTATATTAGTAGAAATTTGGAGGTTTTTGTGGAAATTTCTTATTTCCTTTGAGCTATAGCAATTTGTGCTTCAACTGAATTTCCATTTTTCAACATTCGTTGCAAATTCAATTGTAGATTTTCGGAGATTTTTGCGTATTTAAACTTCAAAATGTCAGTCACCCCACTCACTCGTTTTATTAGAGCTTCAGACATATTTTTGAAATGTGTAGCATCCTTTGAACGGATTAATGAGTCCACATATAATGTCTATAATCTCGAAATTCGCAGTTCAGAATTTCAAAAATTG
The DNA here is from genome assembly GCF_047663935.1 of Musca autumnalis. Classification (NCBI taxonomy): domain Eukaryota; kingdom Metazoa; phylum Arthropoda; class Insecta; order Diptera; family Muscidae; genus Musca; species Musca autumnalis. Next base: position 28,197,220 of record NW_027411755.1, read on the forward strand.
TGGCACAAAGTCAAGTGCGCTTATGACGAGTGCAAAAACTACCTCACGACATCCGAGACTGCACAGGCTGGGGTTATTGATGTCGTTGAGGAAAAGTATGGTACATCCAATATGTCCTATATCCGGTGTTTGTCTACCATTGACAGCCATCTTGAACGCCTTAAATCTTCAGGCACTAAAACTCCATCATCTGCTATAGCTTCCCCAATCTCACCACCTCCACAAAATGAATTGTTGAACGTTTCAAAAGAAACACAATCTCCAGGTTTGCTTTCGAGTAAATCTTTAGAAATCTCACCACCTCCCAAACACTCGTTGAATCTTGCTGAAGTAGCAACTCCACCCAATATATCATTGGACGAATCCGTCCCGTCGGTTCCTGTGCAGTCTACTTCTCCCTCTGTACCTGCTCCACCTGAAACTTTTTCCCCCATCCCAACTTGCTCTAGTGACCCTGTTGCTAACTCCACATCACCTGTCGATACCCACAGCTTACCATTGCCACCAATCGACATTGATGTTTTCGCTGGCGATTTTACGTCTTGGTCATCTTTTCGTGATCTATTCACCGCTCTGTACATCAAAAATGCGCGCCTTTCTTACATTGAACGTTTGTGCTACTTAGTACAGAAAACCTCCGGTGAGGCTCGCGAAATCGTTTCGAGATTTCCACTCACCAATTGTAGTTTCCCTTTAGCGTGGAAAGCTTTGTCGGATGCCTATGATAACAAACGCATCCTGGTGGATAGTCACATAAAACAATTGTTTGCTCTCCCAGCTCTAGAAAAAGAAACAGTTTCAGGTTTGAAAATTCTTCAGCGCGGTATCAATAGTTGTCTAGCTGCTATGACCGTCTATGACGTCGTCACGGATCATTGGGATCCAATAATAGTTTGTATTTGTTTGCAGCGTTTGCCTAAATTGACATTGACTCTGTGGGAGCAAAGCATCAAAAACAAGTCGTCGTTGCCTTCTTGGAAAGACTTAGATGCTTTCCTCACAGAGAGGATACAAACATTGACTTGTATCCAAAACTTGTATGGAAATCAGGTCACAAAGAAAGTTGTCTCATCTCGCTCCTCCAATAAAGTGTTGTCGGTACATAAATCTAACGATGTATCAGATCCTCGATCTACAAATTTGCTGACAAGTACTTGCCCAATTTGTTCTGGCCAGAGCCACGTTCTTCGTCTCTGCCCGCAGTTTATTAAACTATCATTTGAGGACAAATTCTCGATTGTGAAAAAGCATAATTATTGCTTAAATTGCTTATGTCGTGGTCATGCTGTTAAGAAATGTAACAGCAAATATAGTTGCAACTTGTGCAAACAACGGCACCATAGCCTTCTCCACCGACCACAGGTTAGAAGAGTTATTGCTCCGACCACATCAAAACTGTCTCCGTCTTTTACTGAAGTCAAAAGTCGAGATCACAGTTGTGTTTTGTCGCAGCCCCGACACCCTCCAGGCATTTCTACATTGCCCTGCACTTTTCCGGCTTTTACAAATGTCAAAAGTCGAGAGTCTAAGTGTACTATGTCGACCCGCTCTCCTAACAGACGCCAAAGCAATCATACAGGCACTGATACCTTGAGCAATAGTAAAGTTCATGCTTCGCCATCTGTGAATTCCGCTCCGGCTTTTACATATGTCAAAAGTCGAGTATTAGCTTCAACTCTGACAAAATCAACTCCGGCTTTTACGAAGGTCAAAAGTCGAGTATTTAGCCCTTCTTTGTCGCCCTCAAATACCTCTCCGGCTTTTTCCAAGATCAAAAGTCGAGTATTTAGTCCCTCTTTATCGCGTTCAACCTCCTCTCCGGCATTTACTGATGTCAAAAGTCGAGAACTTCGTTTGTTGGATCGGTCTTCGGACCACACCAACCTCCTCCTCAGATAATAGTTTTCTTTTGGGAACGGCCAAAGATAGTTTTGAATTCGTAGCTTCCAAAAGTCTATTTTTGGGTACCTCCTCACCAGTTTGGTTCCTCTCGCCGCTAGTACGTAATCTCGCACCTTACATTGAAATCGACCACTATAGTTAATTGTTGAAACAACTCGGTATAATTATATCTTGCAAGCTAAAATTGAATTGTTCAATGACTCGTCTCCACATTCTTGAATCGAGCAAATTTCGGAGTCGATCATTTCTTAATTACTCGTTTATAGAAATCGCTAATTTGAACTATAGCTCACTTGGGAGTCTGAATTTACGTTCATGAATCTTCTTACTGACATATTGGTATAATATTATTAATCTTTATTGTAATTATTCCTAGCTTTAATTTGTTGATCCACGCTTACGTGTATCAAGGTGGGCGGCAATGTATAAGTTAGATACTTTGTCCCACAACTTCCCCTGCTCGATCAACCACGGATGCTGATTGGCGCACTGGCATCTTCTCTACAATTCCCTCTGCGGATACCGTAGTGTGCGGATCGGCGCTGGGCATCGGTTGTTGTCGGTTTGCTCGCCTTGTTACACTTTGCTCTCACTGGAATAATTGTAATTGTAGTATTATATGACATGGGATCCTCTGCGATCACTCAGAACCTCTGCGTTCACTTGTCATTAGTCTTTTGTCGAAGAATAACGTCTACGCGTTATTTCTAATAGGCCTCTGTCGCCACTACCCCCGATTACAAAAGGTAATCTTTGTTGTAAGAAAAGAATCACCAATAAACTTCAATTATATTTATATTAAGAATAAATACTGGTTGTTTTTATTTCTCTTATTCTTTTCTCCCACACTGCTCATCATATACGGTAACTGAGCTATCGAAGAAACCTATGGATTTCCCCTCCCTCACCTAAACAACCCCTTTAGGAGGACTTCTATACATACAAGACCCCATTAAGGGGACTTCTAGACATAGAAGACCCTTTCTAAGGGGACTTCTATACATAGAAGACCCCTTTAAGGGGACTTCTATACATAGAAGACCCCTTTAAGAGGACTTCTATACATAGAAGACCCCTATACATAGAAGACCCCTTTAAGGGGACTTCTATACATAGAAGACCCCTTTAAGGGGACTACTATACATAGAAGACCCCTTTAAGGGGACTTCTATACATAGAATACCCCTTTAGTGGGACATCTATACATAGAAGACCCCTTTAAGGGGACTACTATACATAGAAGACCCCTTTAAGGGGACTTCTATACATAGAAGACCCCTTTAAGGGGACTTCTATACATAGAAGACCCCTTTAGTGGGACATCTATACATAGAAGACCCCTTTAAGAGGACTTCTATACATAGAAGACCCCTTTAAGGGGACTTCTATACATAGAAGACCCCTTTAAGGGGACTTCTATACATAGAAGACCCCTTTAGTGGGACATCTATACATAGAAGACCCCTTTAAGGGGACTTCTATACATAGAAGACCCCTTTAAGGGGACTTCTATACATAGAAGACCCCTTTAAGAGGACTTCTATACATAGAAGACCCCTTTAAGAGGACTTCTATACATAGAAGACCCCTTTAAGGGGACTTCTATACATAGAAGACCCCTTTAAGGGGACTTCTATACATAGAAGACCCCTTTAAGGGGACTTCTATACATAGAAGACCCCTTTAGGAGGACTTCTATACATACAAGACCCCATTAAGGGGACTTCTAGACATAGAAGACCCTTTCTAAGGGGACTTCTATACATAGAAGACCCCTTTAAGAGGACTTCTATACATAGAAGACCCCTTTAAGGGGACTTCTATACATAGAAGACCCCTTTAAGGGGACTTCTATACATAGAAGACCCCTTTAAGGGGACTTCTATACATAGAAGACCCCTTTAAGGGGACTACTATACATAGAAGACCCCTTTAAGGGGACTACTATACATAGAATACCCCTTTAAGGGGACTTCTATACATAGAAGACCCCTTTAGTGGGACATCTATACATAGAAGACCCCTTTAAGGGGCTTCTATACATAGAAGACCCCTTTAAGGGGACTTTTGTACATAGAAGACCCCTTTAGGAGGATTTCTATACATAGAAGACCCCTTTAGGGGAACTTGTGTACATAGAAGACCCCTTTAGGAGGACTTCTATACATAGAAGACCACTTTAGGGGGACTTCTATACATAGAAGACCCCTTTAAGGGGACTTCTATACATAGAAGACCCCTTTAAGGGGACTTCTGTACATAGAAGACCCCTTTAAGGGGACTTCTGTACATAGAAGACCCCTTTAAGGGGACTTCTGTACATAGAAGACCCCTGTAAGGGGACTCCTATACATAGCATACCCCTTTAAGGGATCATAAAACGACTACAAAAATTTTTAAAAAATTCACACCTTTGAAAAAATTCTTCAAAATAATCCAAGACTTCAAAAAAAAAATTCTTTAAAAAAATCCTCGCCTTTGGAAAAATTCTTTAAAATAATCGACGACTTCAAAAAATACATAGAAGACCCCTTTAAGGGGACTTCTATACATAGAAGACCCCTTTAAGGGGACTACTATACATAGAAGACCCCTTTAAGGGGACTTCTATACATAGAAGACCCCTTTAGTGGGACATCTATACATAGAAGACCCCTTTAAGGGGACTTCTATACATAGAAGACCCCTTTAAGGGGACTTCTATACATAGAAGACCCCTTCAAGGGGACTTCTATACATAGAAGACCCCTTTATGGGGACTACTATACATAGAAGACCCCTTTAAGGGGACTTCTATACATAGAAGACCCCTTTAGTGGGACATCTATACATAGAAGACCCCTTTAAGGGGACTTCTATACATAGAAGACCCCTTTAAGGGGCTTCTATACATAGAAGACCCCTTTAAGGGGACTTCTGTACATAGAAGACACCTTTGGGAGGACTTCTATACATAGAAGACCACTTTAGGGGGACTTCTATACAAAGAAGACCCCTTTATGGGGACTTCTCTACAAAAAAGGCACCTTTAGGAGACTTCTATACTAAGAAGACCCCTTTAGGGGGACTTCTATACATAGAAGACCCCTTTAGGAGGACTTCTATACATAGATGAGACCTTTAAGGGGACTTCTATACATAGAAGACCACTTTAAGGGGACTTCTATACATAGAAGACCCCTTTAAGGGGACTTCTATACATAGAAGACCCCTTTAAGGGGACTTCTATACATAGAAGACCCCTTTAAGGGGACTTCTATACATAGAAGACCCCTTTAAGGGGACTTCTATACATAGAAGACCCCTTTAAGGGGACTTCTATACATAGAAGACCCCTTTACGGGGACTTCTATACATAAAAGAATCTTGTAAGAGGACCTTTATAGGAAGAAGATCCCTTTAAACGGTCTTCTTTAGGAGGAGGAGGCCATTTTAAGAACCCTTAATTTGAGAGGATACACCTTCCAACGGACTGCTATAGAGTGGGGAACCCTTTAAGGGGACTTCTATACATAGAAGAACCTTTTAAGAGGACCTCTATAGAAACAAGATCCCTTTAAACGAACTTCTATATAGAGGAATCCCCTTTAAACGGTTTTTTATACACAGAAGACCCCTTTAAGACACCTTCTGTAGAAAGGATACACCTTTAAACGGACTTATTTAGAGAGTATAACCCTTTAGGGGGACTTCTCTGGATAGAAAACCCGTTTAAGGGGACTTCTATAGATATAAGACCATTTTAGGGGACTTCTATACAAAGATGACCCCTTTAAGGGGACTTCTATACATAGAAGACCCCTTTAGGAGGACTTCTATACATAGAAGATCCCTTTAAGGGGACTTCTAGACATAGAAGATCCCTTTTAAAGGGACTTCTAGACATAGAAGAACCCTTTTAAGGGGACTTCTATACATAGAAGACCCTTTTTAAGGGGACTTATATACATAGAAGACCCCTTTAGGAGGACTTCTATACATAGAAGAACCCTTTAGGAGGACTTCTATACACAGAAGACCCCTTTAGGAGGACTTCTATACATAGAAGACCCCCTTTAAGGGGACTTCTATACATAGAAGACCCCTTTAAGGGTTCTTCTATACATAAAAGACGCCATTAAGGGGACTTCTATACATAGAAGACCCCTTTAAGGGGACTTCTATACATAGAAGACCCCTTTAAGGGGACTTCTATACATAGAAGACCCCTTTATGGGGACTTCTCTACATAGAAGACCCCTTTAAGGGGACTTCTATACATAGAAGACCCCTTTAAGGGGACTTCTATACATAGAAGACCCCTTTAAGGGGACTTCTATACATAGAAGACCCCTTTAAGGGGACTTCTATACATAGAAGACCCCTTTAAGGGGACTTCTGTACATAGAAAACCCCTTTAAGGGGACTCCTATACATAGCATACCCCTTTAAGGGGTCATAAAAAATCCACGTCTTTGAAAAAATCCTTTAAAATAATCCACGATTCAAAAAAAAATCTTCAAAAAATCCGTGCCTTTTAAAAAAATTTTAAAAAATTCACACATTTGAAAATTTTTTTTTAACAAAATTAAAGGCTTTAAAAAAATCTGCGCCTTTAAAAAATTCTTTAAAAAAATCGACACCTTTAAAAAAATCTTTAAAAAAATCGACGCCTTTAAAAAAATCTTTAAAAAAATCTACGCCTTTAAAACAATTCTTTAAAAAAATCCAAGCCTTTTAAACAATTCTTAAAAAACTCAACACCTTTAAAATATTCTTTAAAAAATCCACCCATTTGACAAATTCTTTAAAAAAATCCACGCCTTTGAACAAATTCTTTAAAAAAATCCACGCTTTTGAAAAAAAAAAAATCTTTAAAAAAATCCTCGCCTTTGAAAATTGTTTTAAAAAATCGAACAATTTGAAAAAATTCTTTAAAAAAATCCACACCTTTGAGAATATTCGTAAAAAAATCGAAGTCTTTGGAAAAATTCTTTAAAAAAATCCACGACTTTGAAAAATTCTTTAAAAAACATTAGGCCTTTGGGAGAACTCTTTTAAAAAATTAGGCCTATGAAAGAATTCTTTAAAAAAATTATTCCTTTGAAAGAACTTTTTTAAAAACTCCATTCCTTTGAAAAATTCTTAAAAAAATCCAATCCTTTGAAAAAAATTTTTAAAAATGCCCTTGCCATTGGAAAAAATTGTTTAAATATGTCGTCGCCATTGAAAAAAATCTTTAAAAAATTCACACCTTTGAACAACTTCTTTAAAAAAATTCTCGCCTTTGAAATACACCTTTGTAAAAATTCTTTAAAAAAAATCAAATGCTTTAAAAAAAACAAGGGCCTTGAAAAAATTTAAAAAAAATATACGCCTTTAAAAAACTACTTTAAAAAAATCCACGACTTTTAAACAATTCTTAAAAAATCCACACCTTTAAAAATATTCTTTAAAAAATCCACGATTTTGAAAAAATTCATAAAAAATCCACGACTTAGTACAAATTCTTTAGAGTAATCCACGACTTAAAAATCCCTAAAAAAATCCACACCTTTGAAAAAATTTCTTTAAAAAATCTACGCCTTTAGAAAAAATTAAAAAAAAATCCACGCCTTTGAAAATATTCCATAAAACAGCAAAGCCTTTGAAAGTCTTTGAAGAACATTGGGAGTCCCCATTAAAACGAGATCTATCTTTAAGAACTTCTCTCTTGTTCCTAATGAAAGGTTTCCTTGCCTTACCTATTTTTCTACAGACAGAATATATTTTTTACTTACCTTATTTTGCAATTCATAATCAATGTAATAGGTATCCTCCGTGTAATGATATTCACCATGCTCATCAACGTAGTAAACATAAATGGAGAAGCGTGGAGAGTAGACCAATTCAGGAGTCAAGGTTATGTTATAGACCTTCGGCATATCGGGAAGATCAATGTGGACCGACTTGACAATATTACCACGGGCAACAACATTATAATCCAAATAAGGCATTGGTATGCTGGAATTAACGGTGAAATGTTCTACATGGAATAGCTTGGGACTGAAACAAGTAAGAATCAAATGAAATTATTTTTTTTTTACTTTGGAAATACCTTTAATTTACCTATCCTTGTAGTTTTTATCCTCAAGTTTAAACCACTCCTTGGGTATGTCATCTTCTGGTGTCTCCAGCTCTTTCGATTCGCGATGTTGATAGGCACTGTTGACATTACGTTTTTCATCACGGTAAAAAGCCTCGATGTTATAGTAGTGGCTATAGCCCTCATATTCTTTCAATTCAGCCAATCTAACCTTGAAGGTAACAAAACCGGTTTCATTCATGAATCCCTTGTAGGAGTAGGTACGATTTTCAGCAATTGGTGGTGTCACGGTGGTGGTCACCTCTTCTCCTTCCGTGTGACGTGGTTTATACCAATTTTTCTTTTTCAGTACTTCGGTGTAAACCAATTCCACTGGGGTCTTGGTATCCTTCAGGTGGGAACCATCAACATAGCTTAACTGGATCATCACCTCCTTTTCCTCATCGGCCTTGAAGGAATTGCACTCATAGTAGTGAACACAAGTTATGTCATAACGGAAGGGATAAATTTGGGTGGTGGTGGTGGCATTGATTTTCACTCCAGTAAACTGCTCCTCCACAGTGGCCACAATATAGCCAGTGGTGGAATACTGTTTGTGGTGCACATATGCCTCAAACTCCTTGACATTCAAATCAATTTTGGCCTTGCCTTGGATCATGTCTGCGCTACGAATAATGCTGGGAGGTTGTTGCTCTTTGTCATCAGTACTGTGTTCGTAGTGGGAACCCAAGGTAAGGATAATAGTGGCCTTGCCATTCAAGGGTTTGCCATAGGTGTAGCTAAAAAGCAGGAAATTTTTACATTTATTTCAACATGTGAAACAGTTCTCGACTTACTTTGCCCTTACAACCACCTGCATATCGCCATCCCTAACCGATACCCGTTTTGTAGCCTCAGCCTTGACAGCATATTTGGGCAGCACATATTTCTGGACCTCAAAGGATACAGACCTCTCATAGTGGCCCTTGCTGGCAACACCCAAACGCCAATGACCCATAACCGGGAATTCAGAAATCTTAAATTGTCCCGTATGGACACCATGCACTACCTCGAAATTTTTAATTTCCTTAATGCGATTACGTTTGCCATCTTCAAGGTAAATCACAGTATCCCCTTCGGCCACAGTGGGTTTCAAATCTTTGTCCAAAAATAAAACACGATAATTGATAATATCACCGGGTTTATATAAACCCTTATCGGTTTGTAGGCGAACGTGAGTTTCGATTTTGGCATATTGCAATTTTGTGGAATTTTTAAAATTTTCCAAACAGCCGATACCCTCTGCGGTGAGGTTATAGTTGCCCTCCGCCAAAGTGGGGACCATAAAATCCACTTCTTTTATTTCGGCACCTTTGAGTTCCACAGTTTTCGTTTCATTGAATGAAGGTCCGGTAATGCCAATTTTGATTTTGCATGGCTCGCCGACGTTATGTATGGCCACGGCAGCCGTATATTTGTCATTGGAGTGAATGGTGCCGGGAGCGATAACGGTGTATTTGCTGGAAGTAGAAGAAAAAAATACAAACCAGAAAAACATTAGCAAATCATATTGTTGCCAAAACATTTCCTAAAAAAATAGCAAATCTCAGGTCAGGGTTATCGTTGTGCAATACTTATTTCTGAATTAATTATCTAGACCCGTGGCAATTTTGAGTAGGAATGAAAATATGCATTGCAATAGCGTGACCTTAAGACCTCGCTTTTTCATCACTGGTTTTTATTCCTTTGGACTCTTTAATCCTGACTTTAATCCTGGGATCTCACTTCATCTTCCGCACCAATAATAACAACTTACCCTTCTGCCCGGCAATATGCAAATATTTGCATTATGCCCAAAAACCAGAGACATAACGTTGAGCAGCGTTGACGTTTCATGTCGCTGACGAGGTTGTTTCGTCTTCTTCTTTTAATTAAACTTTGCAAACGACGTTTAATGATGTTGATCTTTTAGATTCGTGAAACCCGAAAAAAGTATTTTAAATTTCTATAAATCTCCCTTGGGGAGAACTTGATCCAGATCTTGTCGCTTTGGCAGCCACACGTTGAGTGACTAGAATTCTTGCGAGCAGAGCTTTTATGCATTGTCTTTATTTCCTTATCAGTTCGGCTAGTTCGTTAAGAGAGCGTCATTTAGTTAACTTGTCTTGTGAGACCGGCTTTATGCGACAGCATTTTATTAATTAAGTTAGTTCCTGCACAGACTAAGATTAGTATATCTGTGATGAGTGTTGTGTCATGTGTTGTGTGATGAGTGTTGAATAGGCCGGGGCGATTTGTATGGAAGGAAAAAAAACCTTAATGGGCCCTTCGCGTTTCTGATTCCTGGGATTGAACTGAGCAAAAAAGTCCAAAAAGTCCCGATTTTGACTTTAAGTTTTTTATCCACTTTTTTGGACATTTTGGCATATAACAGCCAAACCATTGAGATTTTCTATTTTCTGATCCCAACACGATAGAATTTTGCATCCGAATGCTACAATATTTTTCTGGTCAACTTTTGTAGCACAGTGTCATTTATCGACACTCAAGGCCAAAACTGCCTGAAGGTGCGTTCCAATGCTTTTGCGTTGTATTAAAGAGTGCTTAACTACTGTCTTGGCTACAATATTTGCCTTTGTGTTAGATCGAAAATCTCAATGGTTTGGTTGTTATATGCCAAAATGCCCAAAACCTAAAGTCAAAATCGGGAGGCTCGATTTTCACCTTAGACCTATGGTCTAGTGGACTTTTTTGCTCTGTTCAATGCCAGGAATCAGAAACGCGAAGGGCCCATTAAGGTTTTCAAATCGCCCCGGCCTATTGTGCATATCTATATATGGTAACATGGGGCGCCTTCGCCACGTTTTAGTTCAAAATGTTCTCATATCGACACCGAAAAAGTGTTTCCAAATATTGTTTTTAGTAAAAATATAAGCATTATTAAAACATCTGGTCTCCAGCTTCACCCCAGTGAATGAAAGACTCGCTGCAATTCGATTAAAAGCAAAATTCTTCAACATCAGCTTTATTTGCGCTCATGCTCCCACTGAAGACAGGGACGAACAAACCAAAGATATATTTTTCTGGCGCTTAGAAAAAACTTATGGCCGTTGCCCTGCCCATGACATTAAAACTATTCTAGGCGATTTTAATGCCTACATTGGAAAGGAGAATATCTTTGGCCCAACAGTCAGGAAATTCAGTCTCCACAGTGAAACATCTGACCATGATATGAGGCTGATACAAAAAACATGGTAGTTAGCAGTACCAGATTTAATCATCTCGATATTCATAAGGGCACATGGCTGTATCCAGATCAAAGAACAAGTAATCAAATTGATCATGTTGTGATAGGTGGAAGACATTCATCGAGCGTGTGGGATGTACGATCGTTCCGAGGAGCAAACATAAATTCGGACCAATACCTTGTTGCAGCAAAGGTACGTACCCCTCTAAACGCTGCAAATAAAGCACAAACAGATACAACGCGGAAGTTGGACATCGGTAAGCTGCAAACACAATAGATAGCCACAGCATATTCCACTCAACTGGCCTAACTGCTTAATGCAACCACTCCTCGTCCCGATAACATATCAGCACAATGGCAAAATATTGCCCATTCCATGCAAACAGCCGCAAAATCCATACTTGGATACAGAGACCTTCACCAAGGAATCCATGGTATGACCAGGAGTGTCTTCCTGTTACCGAAGAGAAAAATGCGGCATATAGGGCTATTTTACAATCAGTAGCAACGCGTAGCGCACGAGAGAGATATCGGGAGAAAAGGAGAGAAGAGAAACGTCATTTCCGCAAGAAAAAGATAGAAATGGAAAAGCGGGAGTGTAAAAAAATCGAGATGTACAGGAGCCAGAATGAAGTCCGAAAATTCTACCAAAGAGTGAAACATCAAACAGATGGCTTTGGTACAGGCACATCCTCCTGTAGAGACCAGCAAGGTAATGTGGTAGCAGATACAAATAGCGTGCTCAGGATATGGAAGGATTATTTCTCCAAATTGCTGGTATCCAATAGTAGCGAAGACGATGATACCACAGATCCAATCCCAGAAGATGGTATAGAATGTATACCGCCCGGCCAAGATGAGGTAAAAACAGCAATCAACCGTCTGAAGAATAATAAAGCAGCAGGAGCCGATGGCTTACCAGCCGAGTTGTTTAAAACCGGAGACGACGCGCTGATAAGGTGTATGCATCAGCTAGTTAGCACCATCTGACAGGAAGAACGCGTACCCGACGATTGGAACCTGAGCATCCTATGTCCCGTCCACAAGAAAGGAGATAAGACTGTATGCTCCAACTATGGGGGCATAAGTCTTCTCCCTATTGCCATAAGATAGTGTCAGGGATATTTTGCGAACGACTAAAGCCTATGGTCAACGAAATAATTGGACCATACCAATGTGGCTTTAGACCTGGCAAGTCCACCATTGACCAGATATTTACCCTGCGGCAAATCCTAGAGAAGACCCAATGCAGATCGACACATATCACCTTTTTGTCGATTATAAAGCAGCATTCGACAGTCCCCTCCGATCAAAGGTATTCCATGCAATGTCTGAATTTGGTATCCCCGCAAAGCTCATCCGGCTTTGTAAGATGACTTTAACTGATACTAGGTCCTCAGTTAAAATTGGAAAGAACCTCTCCGAAGAATTTTGTACCAAAAGAGGTTTCAGACAAGGAGACAGCCTTTCGTGTGACCTATTCAAAATTTTGCTGGAAAAGGTAATACGAGATGCAAATGTCAAAAGAAATGGCACAATTTACATCAATGGCCACATGTTACTCTTTTATGCTGATGACATAGACATCATGGGACGACAGAAATAACACTATACAAAACGCTGATACTGCCCGTGGTAATGTATGGCTTCGAAGCATGGGTACTTGCGCAAGCAGATAAGGCAGTGCTTGGTGTGTTTGAGAGGAAAATTCTTCGAAAGATCTACGGGCCGATTTGCGTTGACGGCGTTTGCCGCCAGAGATATACCCACAGCCTGTGTAAATTTTTTCCCCAAAAAAGCTTATGTATTTAGGGGTTTCAAAATTTTGGGCGTATTACCGAGAAAAATGTTGATTAGTATTAAAGTTCAAAAGTTTTGCGGAGGAGGTACTTAAAGAAATGGATCTACATAGACCATGGGGGTGCCATAGGGGGTTTTACAACCTTCGGGCTGTTTTCTCAAGAAGTATGGACTTGCCCCTGAAGAAACGTTTACCATCGTAATTGAGACAGCGAACGTAAGTTTCTTCAACAAAAATCAAAGTGATTCGATAGCAGGTCTTAAAGTGAACTTATCCAAAATGTTGTGTGGGGGTTTTTTTAAACTTTCAGGCTATTTTCTCAGGAAGTATGGACTTGCCTTGATGAAACTTGTACCTTCGTATGGGGGACAGTGAATACAAGATGCTACAACAAAGACCAAGGCGATTCGAGAGCAGTCCCTAAACTGAACATTTTCGAAATTTTGTGTGGGAGGTACCCGAAGGAGTTTACCGATTGAGTCCATATTGAATCCTCATCTAAGTCTGGTAGAAGTTTTACGATGTGCAAAGTATGGACCAAATCAGTTACTCCCTTCAAGAGTTATTGTGGGCACAAATCTTCCGAACATTTCCAAACTTTTGTTGGTGAGGTACCGGAAGGAGTGGACCGATATAATCCATCTTCGAACTTGAACTAAGTTTGGACAAAATATTATCTTGCGCTCCAACCACTACACACGGTGTCATTGGAATTTTTTGTAACTTCCAGGCTATTTTCTCAGGAAGTATGGACTTGCCCCGGATGAAACTTATAGCGTCGTATGTGGGGCAGGGACTTAAAGTTGCTACAACTAAAATCAACGCGATTCAAAAGCAGGTCCTTAACTAAACTTTTCCGAAATTTTGTGTGGGAGGTAACCGAAGGAGTGGACCGATTGAGTCCATATTGGAACCTCATCTAAGGCTGGTAAAAATTTCACGATGTGCAAAGTATGGACCAAATCGGTTACTTCCTTTAAGAGTTATCGTGCGCACAAAATTTTCGAATATTTCCTAACTTTTGTGAGGGAGGTACCGGAAGGAGTGGACCGATATAACCCATCTTCGAACTTAAACTAAGTTTGGACAAAATACTACAAAAGCCAAATTTTGAACCGAATCGGTTGATCCGTTCGAGAGTTATCGTGCGCTCCAGCCAGACAGGCAGACAGACAGACGGACGGACATGGCTAAATCAACCCCAAATTGCCTGAAACACATTTCGTCCAAACCTACTTGGGGTCTAAAACGATTATTTCGATGAGGCACATTTTGCCGTATACAAGTGTATATACCCTCGTTAGCATAAATGCAGAGGGTATAAAAATATTCTTTAAAAAATTCACGATTTTTGAAAAAATATTCTTTATAAAAACCATCGTTGTTTTTATTGAACAAAATATTCTTAAAAAAATCCAAAATAAATTAAAACAAGTAAGCAAAGGCAACAGTCGGACGGGGCCGACCATGTGATACCCTACACCACAACCTGTAGGAATTAGCTATGTGAAACCGCCTTGCACGCTGAATGTCCGGGTTCGATTCCCGTCAAATTGTCTACGGTGACAAAATACCCCTTAGTAATGTTGGCGATATTTCCTGAGTATTTCAGCCATGAAAAACATCTCTACAAGTGGCAACTTAGGACACGCTGTTCGGACTCGGCGATAAAAACTAGGTCACATATCAATAACTTAATATGAATCCATTGATATAAGAGAAGCCTCCCTTGTCTTTACTGGGATGTTTGTGGAAAAATATATAAATTTTACATATCTAAAAAATATTCGAAAATTGGAAAATTCAAATTGATTAGCCCCTCCTGAAACATCTTCAAATTGTCTTTGAATATCAGGTTCCTTTTTGGAATACACCTAATATAAATAAATATATATACCATGAAATTTGGTATATTTGATAATTGGGAAAATTGCGAGTTTATTAAATATCTATCGTCCAAAAATGGTGCACTTGTACCTCACATATACTTCGAAAATAGTTCATTGTGGGCATATATTGTGATATCAAAAATATATTTTATACCGGTAGAAATAACTAACAATGAATAGAAATTCAAAAACATGCATGCAAACAAATTTATAAATCCCAAAATTATTCACGTTCAATCATACAGTAAAGAAGATAGTATAAGTCAGCTGCGCTAACGGTGATATACCTTCAGCCTCTAAAAATATATTTAGTTTGCAACACGAGTTTACTTCAAAATACGTGGAATCTGTAGGTATCGTAATGTGGGGCTATACCAAATCAATTTTAGGATGCTAACTTCTGAGTTTTGGAAAAGTTTGAGAATTATTTTTTCAGATTTGTAATTTTAGTTGGAGCCGGCAGGGGATTTTGGAACTTCCGGACTATAATCTCAGGAAGTATGACTTACCCCGGGAAAGGGACCAGAATAGGGACCGTAAAAAGAACATTCTTCTTCAAAAAAAGAAAATAATGATCAAATAGATCCGATACGGGTCCTCAAACTGCACTTTTCCCAAATTTTGTGTGGGAGCTTCTCGAAGG